>NW_024070201.1:71869716-71948176 GCF_014754425.2 Oryx dammah
GGGGCTTGGCTGTAAGATGGTGGGGCTTGGCTGAAAGGTGATGGGGCTTCGCTGTCAGGTCATGGAGTGGCAAGTAAACCACATGGCTGCTAGTGTTTGGGTCGCTAGAGAGGGAAGAAGCCGTAGAGCGCATCATTCAAAATATAGGCTCTAACTGCATTTCCCTCTCTGTAGTGTGGGTAAGGAAGAAGCGTAGTTTTCTGGCTGAGTGGGCAGGTGATGGGAACGCTTATGCCCTGAACCTGTCACTGCTCCTTACACGTATTTTAGCTGTTGCTCCTATGCTCACCCTCCTCCTCTTACCTCATGAGGTCCCACCGAGCACAGTCCCTGGGCCACTGTGGGCTAACAGTTGGGAGTTGCTTGCCTTGCTGCCTCGCCACCCCCTTTGTAGTGCTTGGGCTGCAACTCTCACCCTTCTGCTCCATCACCACTTCTCCAGCCCCTTTCAGTCTTTCCGAAGCATGTTGATGCTGCTCATCAGCTGCTGTCTCTGTTCCCATCTCATTGTCTGGGTAGATTTATATTTTATATCTATTAATTGCTGTTAGTGGGTTTGGGGATGGAATGGAGATAAACGCATGTGTGTAATCTACCATGTTTAACCAAAAATCTCTTAGCTGCAAAAATTCTCTGCTCCTTTTTTTAAGGGTATCAGAGCCAAACTCATTTAAAGAGCATCAGTGCAGATTTTGAGGTGGGGAAGACTTTGAACAGTTGCTTGCCTCTTGGTTTGGTCATGGTGAAAACTACATCGAGTCTCCCATGTGCAGGTTTATTGGTGATGTTGAGAAGGAGACCAGCACCATTGTTATTAGATCCTTCTCTGACCCACATTCATCTCTTCTCTTGCAGAAGTGGGGCAGTGTGAGCAACCCTCTCTTCCTCCCCCTCATCCCCCCGCAATCTCAAGGTTTCACGGCCATCGTCCTCACCTACGACCGAGTGGAGAGCCTCTTCCGGGTCATCACCGAAGTGTCCAAGGTGCCTAGCCTATCCAAGCTGCTGGTCGTCTGGAACAATCAGAATAAAAACCCTCCTGAAGGTAAGAAGAGTGGAGAGACGGTGTGTCCAGGAAGGGCCAGGTTTGGACGTTTTGTGTTCGTCTCAATGGGATCGAGTTTTTTTGATGGACAAATGATTTGCAGCCTTTGTCTTAAATGAACTTTCCTGCTTTGTCAACAGTGATGCCATTCCTGAGGCAGCATGACCCCGGTTTTCTCCGTCGTCTTGTTCTGGTTCTAGGGTGGCCCATTTAACTCTTAGCCCATGGCAGGCTCTGTAGCCACAAGTGTTTGAGGGCTTAGCAATCAATAGGATCAAAGGCCCTCACCCTTGGGAAAACAGATCTCAGCTTGCCTCAGCCCTCTCAGCTGATTTGTTTACATGAAAAGTCAGTTTAAAAGGCATTAGTTTTCTCCTTCCTTATCTCGGCTCTGATACTGTGCTCGTCTTCAAAAAAGGACGGCCTCACCTCTGATGGGCAGAGTCAGCACAGTGCGCCCTCCCAGGCTTGAATCAGCTCCTTAAAGTGACCCCTCGCTGGAAGTTCCCACCAGCTCATCCTTAATCACTCTGTCCCTGGCCTTGGCCACCCCTATGATCTGCAGACTGGCAGCTCAGGCTGAGCCTGTTTGATTCATTGGATTTGTTTTTAATTCAGGACGCATAATGTACGTTCCGCCTGCATTTCGTTTCTCATTCAGCCCGTCTATTATGGATCCTAATCCCAGGGACTTCAAAGCCCCTGCCCTTTATAGCCTGTTAAAGCCAGGAAGTTGCTGATGGATCAGAGCAAGGAATGAGTTTGAAGTTTGTAATGTGCGCCACTGCCACCGATAAGGTCTAGTTGATTGCCTGACAGTAGCATCTGCACTTTTTATGGCTGTTCCCGCTTAACTGGTTATACTGAAGTCGGGATAGTCAGCCTTGGAAACCCCAGGAGTAGATCCCTAGTCTAGGCTGGGAGAAGAATGTGCTTCTGTCTGTGAGGCAAATCAGGATTTAAATGCCCTCTTGAGACTTTTAAAATCTTTTCCTTGGTGGGACTTGTGTTCTCTGCGTCAATACTTGCTTTTTAGATTCAGGGAGCCACAGTTTAGTAAACAAAGTAGCTATTTTACAGGAAGCCCCATAGTATGCCTTGAAGCACATGGCGTTTATTATTGTTGTTATTATTATCATTTTTTGTACCAGGTTTTTTTCCTCCCAACATTCTTGGATTTTTGTTTTGTTTGTTTGACTCTCAATAAAGGGGACAGAAAAGGGTAGAAGAAAAAAGAGGATGTTGGAACCTTCTCAGAGGGAGAGAGGATGAAACTGATGGGAAACGGGAGGAGGAGGAGGCTGAGGGGACAGCAGGGAGGGTCATCAGAGCCCCAGGTCCACCCAGAGTGAGGTGGATCAGAGGCACTGTGTTGCTGATCTGTGTCTTCATTCATAAAGGACGGGTTATGTTTCAGAAGGAAGGCTGCATGTCTCTTGGCGGAGCTGGAACAGCTGTGTGTCATATCTGCAGTCACCCCCCTGCATGCCGAGGCCACCAGCTTCTAGGGCGGGAGCCCCCCAGCTGCACCCCACCCTTCTGCTCAGACAAGGCAGTGCGGCTGCTAAGTGCAGAAGAGGCTTCTCCTTAGAAACCCGGGTTAGCCACTTTGGGTGTAAGGTGACTTATTTAATGTGACTTTGAGTCACTTCTTTGGAGCAAGTATCACTGCAAACTGTGAGAAAAGAGAAATCGTTTTCTTCCTTCTTGGTCTAAGGTCCTGCCTACATTGCCGTCTCTAAAAGCAAGAGCACAAACCTAGGTTCTGGAGTTGGGTGTTCAGTTTTAATTTTTGGTACACCCTACCAAAGTGTAGTGGTGAATGTCATGGCCAAGAGTGTAGTTTACTTTTGAAATATTTTGGCACTAGAGAGGGAAGAGAGCCCTCAACTGATGAGGCCCAAATTTTGACACATTGAGGGGCTGGACCAGCTTTTTTTCTAACTGGTTTTTAGGTCAGGGCTCTGGCTCTGGCGTTGTGGTTGTTTGGGGAGAACATGAACCGTGTTTAATCTTCTGTGGGGTGTTTGTTCAGTTGGTAAATGGGGCTGTCAGCTCTGGCCCTCATGCCAGCAAAGGCATCTGATTTTTCATGTATGGCATTAGTAACATATATATTTTTTAAAAGACAAGTCCAAGGCTTTGAAATATTAGAGGCAAAAGTGATGTTTTTCACTTTCTCTACATTTACTAAAATAAATATTGTGGTTAACATGTCTGCTGCTGGGAGGATTAGTGTAGGCAGAAATCCCTCCCCTCTACTGTTTTTTTTTTCATTCTCCAACCCAACCAAATAGTATTTTCTTTTTGGTTACATTTAAGTCTAAATTGCTGGGTTTGAAGTTTAAGTAAATACTTAGACTAGGCAATAGAAATTTCCAGCGAGCTTTCGTCACGTTGGTTTTGAGCTCTGTCAGACGAGAGAGGCGAGCCACTGCCCTCCTCCGACCCCAGCTTTTCAGTTTCCCGGCTTGATGGATATAGAGGTTGTTAGGCTTGGCCCCTGGCCTCAGCCTGAAGGAAGCTGTTACATCGTACATTTCAGATAGGTTTAACTCAGCCTTCTGTTTTAACTGATTTCAGTTTTTAAATTTGAATTGATCTCAGGGAACTCCCCTATGGCCACCCCAGCTTCGGGTTGCTACTTCCACAGTTCTTAATAGGCAGGATGGGATTGGCTGAGCGTTTCAGGGCGGTCCATCAGGATGGAGGCCTTCGAGAGGCAGAAGCAGCAGTGCCCTTCCTTCCAGCTGAATCCTGGGACCGTGCGGAGTGAGGGTCTGGGGACCTGCTGTTCACCAGGCAGGTTGAGGACTTCTGGAGGGAGCTCGAGATTTGTACAGAGATAACCTGATGGTTGATTTTGTGAATCTGTGGTTGTGTTTGACAGTGATCCCCGGGATGGACTTGGGGTCGTCATCAGACAACCTGAACATTTCGTAGTACCTTTGCCAAGTTGGAGAATTCTCCTAGCTTACATGGCTCCTGGCATCCAACTTGGAGAAAACTGTTAATCAATACATGTTTTTTAAAAAAATCCTTAACACAAGGAGTTCTTTTTCTCCTTCAAGTTGGACTAAAGCTCAGAACTGTAAAGTTATCAGGTCAGTTGGCTCAGCTGTTTGTTTTTCATAAATTTGGCAATGTTTTTGAGAAATCTTATTTTTCAGACTACTTTGTGTGAATGGAAGGTGACATTTCTATTTTGCCAGCTACAGATTCGCAGGATGAGACACAAGCTACAATTCATGCATTTAGAAGTTAAAAGAGTAAGGAAAAAGACCCCATCTGGGCCAAGCAGCGGGGTAAGAACCCGAGGTTTCTAGCTGAGAGACTGTTTCCTTCTGCATCCTAAGGAGTCACCCCATATTCTTCTGTCTACACCTCTTCAAAGTGTCAGAGGCGAAGTGAAGTTTGTAAGACTTTACAAGAATCCATTTGTGAAGATGCCTGGGTAAGGAAGATCTCCTGGAGGAAGAAAATAGCAACCTATTCCTGTATTCTTTCCTAAAAAATCTCATGGACAGAGGAGGCTGGTGGGCTATAGTCCAAAGGACTGCAAAGAGTCAGACACGACTGAACCAGTGCACACATTTGTGAGAGTGAGAATGATACCGTGTCGTTTTAACACGTATTGTGTACCTTTTATATCCAAGGAATGGGAACTGTGCGAAGTGCTTTACAGGCATGTCTCTAGTGCTTCTAACAAACCGGAAAGAAGCTGATATTATCCCCGATTACAAAAGTGAAACTCAGATTAATTGAGTAATTTGCCCTAGGGCTTCCCTGCTGGCTCAAACAGTAAAGAATCCGCCGGCAGTGCAAAGACCCGGCTTCAGTCCCTGGGTTCGAAAAATCCCCTGGAGAGTGCATGGCAACCCACTCCAGTATTCTTGCCTGGCCCACTCCATACATTCTTCCTCCATGGACAGAGGAGCCTGGCGGTCTACAGCCCATAGCGTCACACAGAGCCGGACACGACTCAACGACTAACACACACACATCAGAGATCTGCAGAAATGAACACAAGTCTCTCTGGATCCAAAGCTCATGCTCTGTGCCCGAGCCCCACCGTGTCTATTCAGATCGCTGTTTAGCCGCAGGGAGATCGTGCTTTGTCAGATCTCTGATTTGGGATTATGCAGACCAACCAGGTTCTTATCAGGGGCTCGAAGAGAGGCAGAAAAATAAATCTTATTCTTTTGAAAATACTAATGGAAAGAAAAATATAAGTCTTCTGTTGTTTTTCACTTATGTTTTTCTTTCCTACCTTGTATTCCTGGCCTTTTTTTTTTTTCCAAACTGTATCAAAATCCTATATCAGAATTGTCTGCTTTAAGGCAGGGAGTAATTATAATGCTTCTTTGGCTAGCCACTTTCCTGTTCCCGTGTTCCACAGAAGGGATACCAAAGCCCACGGAAGTTGGGTCCCCTCCTGAGAGGCCTGTTCTATTTGAAGCTGTGAAAACAAGAAACTGGGAGTTCTACTTGGAGTCCTTCCTTGTGGTCACGCTGGCTCATAGGGAGCTGGACCGTGGAGATGGAGACTCCTTTTACCAAAGCTGCCTTTGGCTCTCCACACCCAACTCAGAACAGGAAAAGGTAATCACCTTTCCAAGAAAGCCACGATTCATTCTGTTTCCATCTGTACCCATTTAGCTTTCCTCGCTTGCTGAAACTTCCCTATCAGAGACCTTATCGAGGAAGGTTGTTTTTAGACATTGAGTAATTTTCTGGCTACACATAAGTAAAGAATATGGAAAACTGTTGAAGATGTTGTGTACACTCCCTGGGTGAGAGTCCCTCTCATCCAGGGTAGAGGAACATCTCTGCGTCACACAAGAAGCTAGCCTGTTTTCTAGCCTCTTTCTGTATTGCAGAAAGAGGGGCTGTTTGTTGCCTTGTGAAATTTCCTTGGCGAGAGTTCCATGTTTCTTTGTTCCGTTGGCAAGTTAGGTTTTTTCAGTTTTAGAGGATTAATGGCAGGGTTTCTGCTGGTCTCAAAGTGAGCTTTGAAGATAAAAGCTGAGGACATGCCACTAGACTGTCAGAGTGATGTACGAGATCTAACGTGTGCCACTTTGCCACCACTACCTAGGGTTCGAAAACATCCTTTGGTCTGTAAATAGGCAGAGACTTGCAAGGGAAAGCACAGCCAGCATTTGGTGGAAGTTCTGCCACTTGCTGGGCACTGAGCTGCTAAACGCATTCCTGTTTCTCCTCACGCCTTGCCACAGGTGAAGATGGTGTCACTATCCCATCTTCATAGTCAAAGAAACAGGTACAGAATCACGGACTTGTTCAAGATCACATGGCTGATAAGGGATACAAACACCTGAGATTTGAAGCTCTTTCCAAAGACTGTTCTCTCTGTGAAACGTTACTGTCCGTACAGTCCTCAGAGGTATCTTGTTTGGTCCCTGAAGTTAGTACATTTCAAGTAGAAGGGCACATAGCATTGCTGAAGGCATTTCATTCCATCAGAACATTCTTACCGATTTTGAGCCTGAATCGGTTTCCCTGTAACTTTCACCCAGGCATTGGTCATGGTTCTAGCTTCAGAAGCCATAGAGAAGCCATTCAGAAGCCTTTTCATCTGAGAACCCTTCTGATAGCCCTAGTGTGTCAGTCAAGGTCCAGGAGGGAGACAGAAGCCACACAGCAACCTGACCAGGGAACGTTCAAGTTTTAACCAGGAATTGTTAACTAGGCCTAGGAGATGGGTGGCTAAAGGGTGAAGAGAGCTCCCGGGATTATAGGAAATCAGCCTGGGGATTGAGAGCACCTCCCCCAGCTCGGTCTGAGATTCAGACCCACTGCATGGTAGAGCCGCTCAGGTGCCACAGGCTGGCGAACAGGAGACCAGTAGCCCCTTTGGATACCCACGGAATTCCACAGGAAGCCATCCGGGGGGCGTCATGGGACTCAGTGGGGTACTGGCGAGGGCTTCAGTTCCTGAGGAACCACCTGAGGGCAGAACCTCAGCTGAGTTGCTGCTGAAGGTATCACAGAACTTGCCAGGAAACTGCCTGCAGAGGAGCTGTCAGACTCCTTAGGGAGCCTGTTGGGGTGTCTGTAGAACCTGCTGGGAGCCTCCCTTGGGGGTGCCACTTACACGTGCTGGAGAGGGGTGCTGCTGCCTGCCTGCTGGCCCAGTACCAAAGGAGCAAGTAAAAAAGCCACACCTGAAGCAGCAAGCAAAGCCCCTTACCTCCCAGCATCCCTCCAGTACCTGCTGCTGATAAAGGTTAACATCATGTCAGCGGGCAAAGGGGAAATGGTGAGGGGCTGGCTGCCAGTATCACCCACAGGGCAATGAAGGGTGAATTTGAAGCTGAGAGGCAGTGCGTGACAACTGGCATGTTCAGTTTAGAGAGACCCTGGACCCGAGGACCTGTACTGTCCTCATCAACTCCTCCTATCTCCCAGTTTGTTGGTTCTTTTCTTGTAAGCGTTTGCGTGCTGGTCGCTCAGTCGTGTCTGACTCTCTGCAACCCCATGGCCTGTAGTCCTCCAGGCTCCTCTGCCAATGGAATTCCCCAGGCAAGGATTCTGGAGTGGGTTGCCATTCCTTTCTCCAGGGAATCTTCCCGAACCAGGGATTGAACCCTGGTCTCCTGCTTTGCAGGCAGATTATCGTCTGAGCTACGCTGGGCAGCTCTATTGTAGTACTCACATCTAAATGCAAGGTCTCGTACACAGACAGTCCGGGGACTGCGGAGCATCCCTGAGGTCCTTTCACAGGATTGGTGAGGGTGAAGTTCTTTCTCTGAGAATGCTGAGTCACCCTGCTTTCCCACGCTTATATTTTTCACATGCGCATAGTGGGGTTTTCCAGGGGCTGCCCAACATGGGATGACATCACCACTCTACTGGCTGATGGAGTGTGTGCTCGTGTGTCCTGAGGTTTTAAAGTTCCCTTGGTTTTCATTCAGAATATAATAAATTGTGTGTGTGTGTCCCATATAAATAAAACCTCTTTGGGGATCTCAACAGTTTTTAAGAGCACAAAGGAGTCCCGACACCATTTGAGAACCACTGATCTAAAGATAACCACTGATCTAGTTAGAGCTATAACTTCCTTCACTTGTAGGTATTACAATTTATTCATGTTTTCTAAGGATTTGGATTTATGACAGGGATTTCTTTGACTTAACTGGAAGAGGGAATGGAAAGCAGAGAAGAATAAGGATGATTGTTTTTGTTCCAGATCCAGAGAAACATGACATTTTCAAGCTGCAATAAATGGTGCAGGTCCTTTTTGGTCTTTGATGCTAAACAGACTTAGATTCAAATACTAGCTGTATCATTTAGCCCTAACCCCAGCCAATGTATTTAACCTCTCTGAGCCTTGTGAATCCTACTTTGTAAATAATTTCTGCTCCATAGAGTTGTCAGGAGGATGAATGACAATGCACCTATGAAGTATCTGGCGTATACTGGTTGCTTAATGAAGGTTCCCTTCTCTCTCTCCACTTATTCTTACCCTGAGAAGAAGGGACCTGCCTAAGAACCCCATGGGTAATGCAGAACTCAGGTCTCCAGTCTCTTAGTCCTGTGCCTATCCATTTATTCTGAAGACAGTTTTTGATTATGTCATTCTGGACCAGGTTGATTATTGATTAAAAGGCACTGACCCATTGGATCATTTCTTTGGTCTCCAGTCCTTTCCCAAACATGCTTTTTTTGGGAGTTGAACACATTTTTAGGCCCTAAGCTTTTTCAGGCTGTGAAAGTGTTAGTAGCTCAGTTGTGTCTGACTTTTTGTGACCCCATGAACTATAGCCTGTCAGGCTCCTCTGTCCATGGAATTCTCCAGGCAAGAATACTGGAAGGGGTAGCCATTCCCTTCTCCAGGGGATCTTTCCAACCCAGGGATAGAACCTGGGTCTCCTGCATTGCAGGAAAACTCTTTACAATCTGAGTCACCAGGAGTTTTAGGCTCTAGGCTTATTTAGAACTTAGGGAATATCTTCTTCATATATATATATATATATATATATGAAGGAATATCTTCTTTAATTACAGGGCCTCTCACTTTCACAGGCCTCTTCCAAGAACCTAGGAGCACCTTACCTGGACATATTGTAAATTATGCAGAAGTAAGATATTTTATCTGATGTCTATTAGGGCAACCTTTTTTCCTCCTGACTTTCCCTCTGTCACACTTCTCCTTCAGTATGGTGACTTCGGAGTGGCCACAGGCATTTTGGGGCTTCAAGACTCACAAAACTAGACCATCCCACAATTATGTGTTAGGTTTCTGGAAGCAATATGATACCTTTCTGTTCTCATCTGACGAATGTTGCGTGAAGAACAAACTGCCCTTTGTAAAGAACCCTGAGGTCTGTGGACATAGGTCCTGTACCAAAGAAGTGTTAATTTCATTCTCTGCTAAATGCATCACTTTAAAATGAGGAACCTGAGGTTGAATTGCTTCAAAGTAGAATGGGAAAAAATTCATGGGTCTTCATTATACCAAAAATCCCATGTAATCAGACCTAGAAATTTGATATTTACTCTGTAAGTTGGTCATGATGAGAACCCAAACCCAGTGAGTCAGGAGAGAGCAGCTGTTGAGCAGTGAGGTGCTGAGTTAGGAAAGCTGAACTCATTCAGGGCCACGGTTTTGTGAGGGTGGCTTTGGCAGCCTTGGGAGCCATTGGTGGTGGAGGTAGGCACTCTTATTTTCTTTCAGCATATGTTTCCCAGAGGGGCTGCAGGCAAGTTTTCGGCTGGGTGTACGCACCTAGAAGGATTATGCAGAGGTGGCCAGGTGGTCAAGTCCTGGTGTTCAAACCGTGGGCCTGAGAATGAGGCAGACAGGGCCCATGCCTGCTCCTGTCCTGCCCCTGTGACCTTCATCAGGGCCCATGCCTGCTCCTGTCCTGCCCCTGTGACCTTCATCAAGTCATTTGGCACCCCCCCACCCCCGCCCCCGCCCTGCCTCTCAATTGTGGCTTGGAGCCTGTTTGTGGATTCTGGTTAAGACAGCATTGAGCAGCAGCAGTGTTGTAAGGATGTAGAGAGAAGAGATATTTATAATATATTATAAAAATCCATCTTTAAGAATGCCCTCCTATAGTTGTGCATGTGGTTTTTGTTTTTTCCCCTGTATTCTTCTTTATTTATTTTTGGCTGTGCTGGCTCTTCGTCGCTGTACGGCCTTTCTCTCCAGTTATGGAGAGTGGGGGCTACTCTCTAGCTGCGGTGCGAGGGCTTCTCCTTCCGGTGGCTTCTCTTGTCTCCAAGCGTGGGCTCTAGGGCACGGGGGACTTCCGTAGTTGCGTCTCGTGAGCTCAGCAGGTGGGGCTCCTGGGCCCTAGAGCACCAGCTCAGCAGTAGTGGCACACAGGCTCGGTTGCTCTGTGGCGTGTGGGATCTTCCTGGATCAGGGATTGAACCCACATCTCGTGCATTGGCACTGAGCCACCAGGGAAGCCCCGTGCCTGTAGGTTTCATGAGAGTCGCAGCTTTGAGGTGCTGCTTCTGTCTTATTTGTGAGGCACGGCTTTTACCAGTTTATCTTTTCAAAGAAGTTAGAAGAATCATAAATACCTTGGTTTTTCTATTTCCAGATTCTCTGTGGCCCAAAATCCGGGTTCCATTAAAAGTTGTGAGAACAGCTGAAAACAAGTTGAGTAACCGCTTCTTCCCTTACGATGAAATTGAGACAGAGGCCGTCCTGGCTATTGATGATGATATCATCATGCTGACCTCTGATGAACTGCAGTTCGGTTATGAGGTAAGGAGGTCTCAAACAGTGCGTTTTCGTATTTAATATTTATTGCCCATTATTGCTTGCCTTTTCTAATACAGAGGGTTATATTTCATTCTCTGAAGTTGTGATTTGTAGTAGTACCCAAAAACCGTGCTTGGGAGTGTGGGTCATGAAGCTGTTCTTCAGAGCTTTGGGGAACCCCTATTCCAAAATGACAATTGCGCTGTCTGCCAGTTTGGGGAACTCCCAAGGAGAGTCCCAGGGGATGTTTTCAAAAGAGCATCTATGAGATTTAACAAGCCCTTTACTGATGTCTCCATGAAAAGCACTGCCTAGACTCAAGCAGCTGGGCACAGCCACAATAAAAACATCAGTAAGTGAAGAAGCTGGCGACACTGACAGACAGAAAGCAGACCCCGCTGATGGCTTGCTTTCTGAGTTTTAAGTGCAGAGGCTGGCTGCCTGTCTTTGGGGAGAAGCATTCTCTATCACCGTTCATTCAGTGAGGCTGATGGATTAGGCCGGGTTCAAGGGTTAAGTATGGAGAGCAGGAAAGGTCTCCCCAGGGGAAAGTGCCAGAGCCGCGGCCTGGTGAAAAGCGCTAGGGATTGATGCGCCCTGTCAGGGAGGATATCCACGAGGTGCGTGATGGCGACAGGCAGAGGCCTGGGGCTGTGGGGGTGAACTGGGGGTATCAGAGCCAACCAAAACAGGGTGTGCACATCAATTAGCCACAGCCGGCACAAGGGAAAGTGGGGGAATTTATCCCCAGTAGTCATCCTGCTTTGGGGAGAGAGGTAACCATCTTCTTTAGTTGACTCAGAATCTGTTAAATTTGAGGTTCCAAGAAATCCTGAAACTTTATTTAATGAAGCCATATTTGGTACATGTGTTATAGAAATTTATTTTCTAAGCCTTAAAAGTGGGTTTTTTTTCTTGTTTTTTAAATTATCAAAGTAAGATAGCACATTTATAGGAGGCTTGGAAAATACAGAACAAAGTTACATATAGTTCTGCTATATATTGCAGTTCTTTTTTTAAAGTAGGTAAATTAAGATTTTTAGTTGGAGTTTCAATATCAGACTTTCAAAAATTAATAGAATGAATATGCAGAAAAGTAGAAAGATACAATAGACTGAAAGGCACCATGAACCAATTCAGCATAATTAAGATTCATACAACTTTGACACAATAATAGGATACAAATTCTGTTCAAGTTCCCATAGACTGTAAACTAGGAGACATTGGAACATAGCCAGGGACATAAAACAAGGTGCAAAATCTCGTGGTCTAAAGCTATTGAAATCATAGAGTCTGTTCTCTTAGCACTGTGGAATTATGTTAGAAATCATATTTTTAAAGATATGAAAATAACTCACCTATTTTCCAGTGGGGTATGACATTTACCAAGAGATATCTTTGATTTAGCCATTAAAAGCCTCAATAAAGTTAGAAGACTGAAAAACAACACAGTTATTGCAGAGAAGAAAGCATTTAAATAAGAAATTAATATCAAAGATACTTTAGAAAACCTCATGTATCTGGAAATTCAGTGTCCACTAAAAGTAGATTTTAAAGGGAAGAAATAGGAATCCCGCCTGTGACCACCAGCACCAAAAATTAAAAGCTCATATTCCCCCAGGTGTAATCCCATGGACTGTAGCTTACCAGGCTCCTACGTCCATGGAATTTTCCAGGCAAGAGTACTGGAATGGATTGCCATTTCCGTCTCCAGGGGATTTTACCAACCGAGGGATTGAACCCAGGTCTTCCACATTGCAGGCAAAGGCTTTACCCTCTGAGCCACCAGGGAAGCCCTTTTTATATCTGGGCTTCCCTGGTGGCTCAGAGGTTAATGCGTGTGCTTGCAATGCAGGAGACCTGGGTTCAGTCCCTGGGTTGGGAAGATCCCCTGAACAAGGAAATGGCAACCCACTCCAGTATTCTTGCCTGGAGAATCCCATGGACATAAATAATTTAACATATATGGAAATATATAAAAATAATTATATATAATGCATATTATATACAAATAACTATATATCAGTTCAGTCACTCAGTCATGTCTGACTCTTTGTAACCCCATGGATTGCAGCATGCCAGGCCTCCCTGTCTATCACCAACTCCTGGAGCTTACTCAAACTCCTTTCCATTGAGTCGGTGATGCCATCCAACCATCTCATCCTCTGTCATCCCCATCTCCTCCCGCCCTCAATCTTTCCCAGCATCAGAGTCTTTTCAAATGAGTCAGCTCTTCACATCAGGTGGCCAAAGTATTGGAGTTTCAGCTTCAAAATCAGTCCTTCCAATGAACACCCAGGACTGATCTCCTTTAGGATAGACTGGTTAGATCTCCTTGCTGTCCAAGGGACTCTCAAGAGTCTTCTCCAACACCACAGTTCAAAAGCATCAATTCTTTGGCACTCAGCTTTCTCTGTAGTCCAACTCTCACATCTGTACATGACTACTGGAAAAATCATAGCTTTGACTAGACAGACCTTTGTTGACAAGATAATGTCTCTGCTTTTTAATATGCTGTCTAGGTTGATCATAACTTTTTTTCCAAGGAGCAAGTATCTTATAATTTCATGGCTGCAGTCACCATCTGCAGTGATTTTGGAGCCCAAAACAATAAAGTCTGCCACTGTTTCTCCATCTATTTGCCATGAATTGATGGGACCAGATGCCATGATCTTTGTTTTCTGAACGTTGAGCTTTAAGTTCAACATTTTATAATTCTATATAATGTATATTATATATAAAATATATTTATGTATCCATTGAGTATAAAAGAAATTGCTGTGAAACAGGCTGATATGTAAATACCCTGGTCGATACCATTACTGGCCAGTGAAAGGCATGAAAGTAGCTAGTACATAGACTCATCTTCCTGGGTTGACTTCCATTCATAGAGATGTGTTTCCTATCATCACACCTAGGGTGTTGGGTGATTTTTCATACACTATCGTTCCCTTTTTTTAAAAAAAGCAAATTACTTATTTCTCTAGCCCACTCATGGCAAACAGACCTGGTTTTTTTCCTGCCAATGTTTTCTCTCTCCATTGCATATAATGGCTTCAAACTATATCCATGTGTTTGTTTTTGTGGTAAAAGGAAGGTGGGAAATGGGAATATTTCAAACGAGGAAAGGTAGCCAAGATGGACAGAGTGCTTGCCTCTTTGCTATCTGCAGTCGGTCTAAATGAAGTCTGATGAAAGAAAGGTACCCTGGATGAATTCCTTTCAACCCTGGCTTAAAATCTTGGGACCTCAGAAATATTGCAGCCTGAAATCTCTTTCAACCTTGAGTTCATTTAGAGCGACAAAAAATGTATTGATGAGAGGAAGTGCAAAACCCAGAGGGACTGAGCTTAAATCTTTATCTCTTTTCTCTGATGCCCTGTGTTTACTCCATGTTACCTCTGAAGAAGTCAATTGTGTGTCAAGAGGTAGGGGGCAGGGACAGCCTTCATCTCTGGTAATGGGGGGGTCTTCTCCAGATGCTACGAAAGGAATAACTTGCCTAACTACCATCTATGTGTTGCTTACTGTGTTGCTACCAGTTTGCTTATGGGTGTTTACATACACCAGTGGAGACCAGTCCTGGGTATTCACTGGAAGGACTGATGCTGAAGCTGAAACTCCAGTACTTTGGCCTCCTGATGAGAATAGCTGACTCATTTGAAAAGACCCTGATGCTGGGAAAGATTGAGTACGTGAGGAGAAGGGGACAACAGAGGATGAGATCATTGGTTGGCATCACTGACTCAATGGCCATGAGTTTGGGTAAACTCTGGGAGTTGGTGATGGTCAGGGAGGCCCGGTGTGTTGCGGTTCATGGGGTCGCAAAGAGTCGGACACGACTGAGTGACTGAACTGAACTGAACTGAATGATCTTTTCCCAAACTTCCTAGGCAGTTATTGGGTTTTGTTGGTTTTTTTTTTTTTTTCCTTTATTTACTGAGACTAAGCAAGATTAGATGACTTGCCTATAGTCACGCATAAGTGGAAGAGTTGGGATCTGAATCCAAGTTTGGGTAACACTATATTGTCTTCCTTGAGGATTTTACCACGTCAGAGACTACTGGTCCTCAAAAGTAGTCCTCAGAACCATCTGTCTATCACTTGTCCATCACAAAATTACCTCGGTACTAAAGAAAACAAATTTATTTCTCAGGCATCCCTACCACTGGTGCTTTAGGGTGCTGTTGTAAAGTTATCTCTTGCATAATAATTAATAGTATGAAAAAGTTCATACTGGACCTAAGTTTCTATTCTGTCACCGTGGCCGACTTATGTAATCTGTCTGGGTTGTAGTTTATTCTTGCACAGGATGGTGCTGACAGTGTCTGCTTCGCTGGGTTGTCGTGTACAGTAGATAAGACTGTGTAACGCCACTGCACGGGCAGCACTTAGTGAGTGCGTGTGCTGGCTGGTGGGCCGCACGCTCTGCTCTTTATGAGATGGTTCATCAGCTGCTCTACCACGACTGCTGCCAGCCTTCTCGTGATCCAGTGATTCATGGGGAGGGTTGGTGGTTGTTTTCATCATTCAGAAGGGACAGTTCTCTTCCGGGGAGGGTACCCAGTTCTGTGTTTAAAATCAGAAGACAGAAGAGGATGGTACTCCTAAATCCTGTTTTTTTGTGCCAAAGCCTGGGATTATTTTCATGTAGACTTGATGGATTAAGAGAATAAACAAATCAGTTAATAAAAATTTATGTCCTAGGGGGTTTATGTGGGAGCCCAGAACTGCTTCTTTGTCACAGTTATCACTGTGTGTTAGGATTATATCTGTCTTGTTGACTGTTTCTCATCCTTCAGCACTCAGATCGAAAGAAGCTTTCAGAAAGTCTCCAGACTAGAGCACTCCCCCTCTTTGTGAGCAAAAGGTTGTGAAGTGTGTTGTTGGTGCCTGCTTTTCTTCTAGAACGTAAGCCCCATAGGGACAGAAATATGGCCGTCTTACTCATTGCTGCATCCTCTGTGCCTAACCCAGCTCAATCCACTCAGCAGTTAGTAATATTTGATAAATGAACAAATTTTCACTACCAGCATGCACATGAAAGATAGGAGACAGATTATTCTGGCCCACATGCCTTTCGACTTCACTGTGGTCGATAACCTAGATGCAACCATTTTAGAAACCAGTTTGGTGTTTAAAATGTTGAATGTAAATCTACAACGTGACCCCACTGTTCGTTCTTCCCACAGAGATTTACCCTAGAGAAATGAGAGCATATGTATACATAAATACTTGTACACTAATGTAAGTTTTAGTGTTTGTACTTGCGTAAGTTTTAGTGTTTGTACTTGCAACGTTTATTTGTAAAAGCAAAAAACCGGAGGAAAAAAAAAATCTTAACAGAAGTTGAATGAATAACCTAATTGTAGTGTATCCATACAGTAGAGTACTACTTAGTAATGGGTAGATGAGCTGTTGATACATACAACATCAGTTCAGTTCAGTTCAGTCGCTCAGTCGTGTCTGACTCTTTGCAACCCCGTGAATCACAGCACGCCAGGCCTCCCTGTCCAGCACCATCTCCCGGAGTTCACTCAGACTCACATCCATCGAGTCCGTGATGCCATCCAGCCATCTCATCCTGGGTCGTCCCCTTCTCCTCCTGCCCCCAATCCCTCTCATCATCAGAGTCTTTTCCAATGAGTCAACTATTCGCATGAGGTGGCCAAAGTACTGGAGCTTCAGCTTTAGCATCATTCCTTTCAAAGAAATCCCAGGGCTGATCTCCTTCAGAATGGATTGGTTGGATCTCCTTGCAGTCCAAGGGACTCTCAAGAGTCTTCTCCAACACCACAGTTCAAAAGCATCAATTCTTCGGCGCTCAGCCTTCTTCACAGTCCAACTCTCACATCATACGTGACCACAGGAAAAACCATAGCCTTGACTAGACGGACCTTAGTTGGCAAAGTACTGTCTCTGCTTTTGAATATGCTATCTAGGTTGGTCATAACTTTTCTTCCAAGGAGTAAGCGTCTTTTAATCTCATGGCTGCAGTCACCATCTGCAGTGATTTTGGAGCCCCCCAAATAAAAGTCTGACACTGTTTCTACTGTTTCCCCATCTATTTCCCATGAAGTGATGGGACCATAGATATATTTAAAAATAATTATGCTGAGTAAATGAAGCAAGGTGAAAAAGAGAACATATTTTATGATTTCATTTATAGGAAACAAACTAAATCTTCAGTGATTGAAAGATCAGTGGCTGCATGGAGAAGGGTAGGGCAAGTCAACTTGAAAAATTGAGTAAAATGTGTGCCCCATTGGTTCAATGAAAGCTATAAAACATTGCTCAAAGAAATCGAACAGCTTCATAAATGGAAAGATGTATCATACATCTGAATCCGAAGATTCACTATTATTAAGGGGTAAGTTCTCCCCAAACTGATTTATAGATTCAAAGCAAGCACAGTCAAAATCCCAGAAGGCTTTCTTAGAAAATTGAAATTGACAGCGGTTCTAAAATTGAAATGGAAACACAATGGACCTGAAAAAGCCAAGGCAATTTTAAGAAAGAAGGACAAAATTATAAGACTGCCTTATTTTAAGACATAGAAAGCTAACGTAATCAAGACTCTGTGGTATTGGTGTAAACTTAGACGTGTAGATCAATGAAACAGAATATAAAGAGTCCAGAAATAGACTCCATGTGTGGTCAGTCAGTTTTCTGCAAAAGACCCAAGTCAGTTCAGTAGAGGTGGAATCGGCTTTTCACTACATAGTGCTGGAGCAATTTGATATCCATATGTCCGTTCAGAATAGATCTTGTCCTAAATACAAGAACTAAAATTATAAAAACTTCTTCAAGGTAACAGTGAAAAAAGTTCTAGTGTGCCTGAGCTAAGCAATGACTTTTCTTAATAGTAAGAGACAAATAACATAATTTATAAAAGAAATCATTGGGTTTCATCAAAATTAGCAACACTTAAAAAGGCACTTCTAAAAAAATAAAAAGGCAATTTATAGACTGAGAAAAATATTTTCAGTATATATAAAGAACTATTCACACCTCTATAATGAGAAAACAAGTCAATTAAAGATTTGAGCAGTTACTTCATAAAAGAAAATATAGAGGTATAGACTAACATATGGAAAAACTCTCCACCTCATAATCATTAGGGCAATTCTACAGTAAAAGCACAATGACTTATCACTATATACCCACTGCTGCTGCTGAGTTGCTTCAGTCGTGTCCGACCCTGTGTGACCCCATAGATGGCAGCTCACCAGGCTCCCCCATCCCTGGGATTCTCCAGGCAAGAATACTGGAGTGGGTTGCCATTTCCTTCTCCAGTGCATGAAAGTGAAAAGTGAAAGTGAAGGCGCTCAGTCATGTTCGACTCTTAGCGACTCCATGGACTGCAGCCTACCACTACTATGACTAAATAAAATTGAAAATACTGACAGTGCCACACGTTGGTTAGATTGTGGAGCAACTTAGAACTCTCATACATTGTTGGTAAAAATGTGAAATGGTACAACCAGTTTGGAAAAACATTTAGCAGATTCTCATAAAGTTCAAAAGAAAAAAAAAAAAAGTTTCACTTTGTATGACCCAGATTCCAAAAGAAATTCATAGCTTCATTCATAGTATAGAAAACCTAGGTACATCAACTTGGAAATGGAGAAACAATATGGAATACCTATGCTGTGCAATATCATTCTGCAATAAAAAGAAATAAACTCCTGATATATCCAGCAACATGGATAAATCTCAGAATTGTTATACTGAGAGAATGAAGCCACGTGCAAAAGACCACTTACTGACATGCTCTGTGCATAAAATTCTAGGAAAAACTATGTTGCCAGGGGTGAGGGCGGCCCTGACAGCTAATGAGCAGAAGGGACTTTTCAGGATGGCAGTGGTCTCTTATGATCGTGATGATGGTTAGATGACTGTGTGCTTTCATCAACACAGACTGTGAACTGCTGATTTTATTGTAAGTAAATTGTTTTCCAGTCCTGGAGAAAAATTGTGGGATGCAGCTAAAGCAGTTCTTAGGGGAAATTTATAACAAGCAAATGCATATAATAGGAAAGAAGAAAAGGTTAAAAGCAGTCACCTAACGTTTGTTCTATTTTAAGGAGCTAGAAAAAGAAGAGGTAAGTTAAACTCAGAGCAAGTAGAGAAGGAAAGGATAAAGATAAATGCTAATAAAATCAATGTTAGAAAACAGAACAGAAAACTAATAGACACCAAAATTGACGTTTTGAAAAAATTAACAAAATTGATAAATCCCTAGCCAAACCACTCAAAACAAAGGAACACAACCTATCATTATTAGGAATGAAAAGGAGTTAAGGAAAGGTTGCCATTATAGATCTTACAGGCATTTAAAGAGTATTGTAACAAAGAAGGGCTTCCCTGGTGGCTCAGATGGTTAAGAATCTTCCTACAACACAGGAGACCTGGGTTCAGTCCCTGGGTGGAGAAAATCCCCTGGAGAAGGAAGTGGCTACCCACTCCAGTTGGGCTTCCCTGGGGCTCAGACGGTAAAGTGTCTGCCAGCAGTGCAGGAGACCCGGGTTCGATCCCTGGGTTGGGAAGATCCCCTGGAGAAGGAAATGGCAACCCACTCCAGTATTCTTGCCTGGAAAATCCCATGGACTGAGAGGATCCTCAGAGCCTGGTGGGCTCCAGTCCATGGCGTCGCACTCCAGGATTCTTGCCTGGAGAGTTCTGAAGGATGACTGCCAGAAAACTAGGGCTCATCAGTGAATTTGGTAAAGTTGCTGGATTCAAAATTAATACATAGAAATCTCTTCAATTCCTATGCGCTAACAACAGAAGATCAGAAAGAGAAATTAAGGAAACAATCCCATTTACCATCACATCAAAAAGAATAAAATACCTCAGAATAAACCTACCAAAGGAAGTGGAAGAGCTGTACTTAGAAAACGATAAGATACTTTTGAAAGAAATAAAAGATGACACCAACAGATGGAGAGAGATACGATGTTCTTGGATTGGAAGAAGAATATTGTGAAAATGACTATACTACTGAAAGCAGTCAATTGAGTCAGTGCAATTCCTATCAAATTACCAGTAGTATTTTTCACAGAATTAGAACAAAAATTTTTACAATTGGTATGGAAACACAAAAGATCCCAAATAGCCAAAGCAATCTTAAGGAAGAAGAATGGAGCTGGAAGAATCAAGCTCCCTGACTTCAGACTATACTACAAAGAGATGGTCATCAAAACAATATGGTACTGGCAGAAAAACAAATATGGATCAGTTGAACAGAATAGAAAGTCCAGAGATAATCCATGTACCTATGGTCACCTAATCTATGACAAAGGAGGCAAAATATACAATGGAGAAAAGACAAGCTCTTCAATAAGTGGTGCTGGGAAAACTGGACTGCCACATGTAAAAGACTGAAATTAGAACATTCCATAACATTCCGTACTAAAAAATAAGCTCAGAATGGATTAAAGACCTAAATTTAAGACTGGATACTACAAAACTCTTAGAGGAAGACATAGGCAGAACTCTCTCTGACATAAATCACTGCAAGATCTTTTTCAATCCACTGCCTCGAGTAATGAAAATAAAAACAAAAATAAGTTGGACTTAATTAAACTTAAAAGCTTTTGCACAGCAAAGGAAACCATAAACAAAAAAAGACAATCCACAGAATGAGAGAAAATATTTGCAAACAAAGTGACCAACAAGGGATTAATCTCCAGAATATACAAACAGCTCATGCACTTCAATGTCAAAAAAAACAACTCACTCAAAAAAGTGGGCAGAAGATCTAAGCAGACATTTCTCCAGAGAAGATGCACAGATGATCAAGAGGCACAGGAAAACAAGCTCAACATAACTAGTAATCCAGACATCACTGGAGAAATCCAAATCGCAACTGCGCTGAGGTGTCGCTCCACATGGGTCAGAATAGCCATCATGGAAAACAGCAGCAGACAGTAAGTGCTGGGGAAGGTGTGGAGAAACGGAGACCTCCTACACTGCTGGTGGGAATGCAAATTGGTACAGCCATTGTGGAGAACAGTATAGAGGCTCCGTAAAAAACTAAAAATAGAGCTGCCCATGATCCGGCAATCCTACTCGTGGGCCTGTATCTGGAGAAAAACATGATCTGAAAGGGTCCATGCATTCATTGCAGCACTGTTTACAATAGCCAAGACATGGAAGCAACCTAAATGTCCATCGTTGGAGGAGTGGATAAAGATGTGGAGATATGTGTGTGTGTGTATATATATATATATATATATATATATATATAAACATATTTATGTAGAGGCAGAGGATGGGATGGTTAGATAGCATCACAGACTCAATGGACATGAGTTTGAGCAAACTCTGGGAGATAGTGGAGGACCGAGGAGCCTGGCGTGCTACAGTCCCTGGGGTCTCCAAGAGCTGGACACAACTCAGTGACTAAACAACAAAGTATCACCGAGTTAGTGAGTCACAGCAATAAGGACATGTAATTGAGATCAGTGCTGTTTTCCCCCAACCATGCCAGCTGTAAAGATGTCATTGTGTAACTTCCATTTTTGCCTCTGTGCCACTCAGACCCGTTTGTTTGGAACCTCTTTTTGGTGAAGGTAAAAACACCTGAACATTTTGTTTCATATTTTAATATTCACAAATAATCCATATAGTCAGGAAAACAGAATCTATACTAATGGTTTCAATAGAATGGATTTAACGTATGAAATTTTCTAGTGCAAGGTGTTAGAGAGTTGAGAGGGCAGAGAGTGAATACTGAAAGTACAAAGAGTTAACAATTCCAGAGTGTATCTACCACCCCTAAGATGGGAGAAGCAAAGGAAGAGAGGGAAGAGGGTGGGGTTGTCAGAACCTGGAAGCATGGAAGAGACACCCTATCCCACTCCCTTCCTGCCAGGGCTGGGCCTTAGACCTCTGAGGCGGGTGGGGCCACTGCCTGCTATTGCTGGTAATTCCAAGAGGTCAAGATGAAGTTGGTTCTGCCAGGAGAGGTTAGAACCACCTGCCGACATGGGTGAAATGCCACGCTGTGGGGGAAAAGCAGGCAAAACAGAAGTAATTTCCTTCTCCTTTTCTCCAGTTTTCTAACTTCTATCTGGTGCCTTTATCGACAGAACCTAACAGGAAGTCAGCTAGCAAAGGTGAGATATTTGCTGAGTCTCAGCCCCCACATCACAAGGCAGAATTTAGGGTCTAGGAGCTGCAAGTCCACCACCCCTTTGGGCTACTCCACAGCCCCCATACACACCTTTCTACGCATATTGGTACTTCCATGCAGCAGCAACTTTGTTCTTCCACTGAGAAGATGTAACTATCCTTTATGCAGAGAGAGGCCTCACGTTCCCTCCCCAGAAGGGGAGTAACGAAGTCCCAATGGTCATAAATATCAATGTCTGTGTAATTATGAATTCCTTCTCTAATTTAGTCACAGGTCTCCTTAATATTTTATACCTTAATGAATAAATTCCAGGCTTCCAATTCTGGACAAGATTGAGTAAGCACATCCCACCCTGTTTCTGGAAAAGAAAGACGGACTGGTTAGGGTCCTCAGGACTTAAGAGATGTTCCAGCAGTTCCCTTGGATTTTTTTTTCCCCTTCCTTTCTTCCTCCATTTCTCCCTGCCTCTCATACACCTTAGCCTCAGAGCTAGAGACGGCTATGGCACAGGGACAGGTAACACGCTAAACAAACGTGCAGACAACCCCCACTTTCTCTTGTAAGGGCTGGGAAGAAGGCAGAGAGGCAGATGGAACCTTCTGACCATACCCGCTTTATGCCAGGCAAACGCCACCAAAGAAGCCATATGTCCCCCTGCCAGCTAGAGGCTGTGGTTATAGAGATTGTCTACAGAGCCCTGCCGTCCATCCCCATCCTGCACTAACAGGAGACAGGAGCAAAGACGGCGCTCCTGCCCTGCCCCCTGTCCACTATGGGGACTGTGAATGGAGTCCACTTGACCATCCATGTCCTCCATGAAGCAAATGTCAGCAAAGAGGCAGGTGCAGAGACTGTTGTGGGGGTGGGGGGAATCCAGTCTGCCATCCCAAGCCTGCACCAGACAACCAGGCAGCAAGAGGCAGCATCGCATCCCTTCCCAGCTAGAGTGGAGGGAAGGTTGCGTTAGGGAGGGGTTCTTTAAATCTGTGTGTGAAGTTCTGAGCACACTGGTGCTCCTCTCCCTTCAAAGCAGCCCATGCATGAAACTGACCAGAACCAACACAAGAAAAGCTATGAAATAAACTCTGGTGTAGAATACTGCCCAGGTTCCAGAGTGGCCCCTGGGTAGCATGCAAGTTGAGTGGACCAGAATAGCCCCAATATAGTCTTTGAAAATTAAATTGATATTCAGCCCACAGCCCACAGAAGTAGATCAGGACATACATTCTGAACCTAAACTGCATGCTAAAATTGAATACGTACAAGGCAGCAGCATTGCATAGTAATACTCAACATGTTCAAGAAAAAACCCAACATTACTCTTCATACAAAGAACCAGGGAAATTGCAAGCTTACTGAGAAAAGATAATCAATAGTTGCCAACACCAAGATGACACAGATGCTGGAATTCTTGACCAGGATATTAAAACCACTGTTTAAAAAAGAATTCTCTAATAAGCAATTAAGAGCACTGTTAAGTGGGAAAAAATAGAAAGTTTCCACTTTCAGCAAAGAAACAAGATATAAAGAAAAACCAGATGGTAATTTCAGTACTGAAAATTTCAGTAGCCAAAATTTAAAACTTGATGGGCTCAATCAGTGAATGAAACTAACAGGAAAGAACTGGTGAACTTGAGGATGAAACAATAGGAAGTATCCAGTCTAAATAGCACAGAGAAAATAGATTGGAAAAAAAAACAAAAGACGGACAGACACTCAGGGACTGGTGGGACAGTCACAAAAGATATAACATTCATGTCATCAGAGATGCAGAAGAGGAGAAAACTGTGGGGCAGAAAAAATATTTGGCGAAATAATGGCTGAAAGCTTGCAAAATTTGTCTGTAAGGTCATTAAATTTATAGACTCAAGAAGCTGAGGAAACTGCAAATATCCAAAGAATAAGTTGTATAAAGTATGTACCTTGTATGTACCAAGTAAATCCTGGCAGTAATTCTTGTATCAGATAGTCATTGGAAGAGAAGAGGAGACAAATAAATTGGGAGGTATATGCATAAGGAATGGGGCTTCCCTGTGGCGCAGACGGTAAAGCGTCTGCCTGCAATGCAGGAGACTCGGGTTCAATCCTTGGGTCGGGAAGATCCCCTGGAGAAGGAAATGGCACCCCACTCCAGTATTCTTGCCTGGAGAGTCCCGTGGACGGAGGAGCCCGGTGGGCTACAGTCCATGGGGTCTGATGCAGAAGGAAAGAAGAAGGGCTCATGGCTGCCGCTTTCTTGCTCCGGCAGCTCGGTTCTGAGCAGCCACCCATCTCCTCTCCCTTTGTTCTCAGCCGTCACTCTAGCAGGTCTATTACAGACCCAGTTTCTTCAGTGGCTCTAGTGCTATTCAGACTCTCTGTTTCTTCTTGTGTTAGTTTTTTTGATAAGTTGTGTTTTCCAAGGACTCTGTTTGTTTCATCTAAATTGTGAAATGCATTGCTATAAAATCATCCGTAGCATTGTCTTGTTATGGTTTATAAATTCTATAGATTTTGAAATGATGTGTTTTTTTTTTTTCATTCTTGATAATTTTCATTTTCTCTCCTTTTCTTGATCAGCCTCGGTGAAGGAATGTCAATGTCATCTTCTTTGCAAAGAATCAACTTTGTTTTTGTTATACACTTTTCTTCCGTGTTTACTTGTTTTATATTTATTAACTATTCTTTTCTTGATTAATCTCTTCCTCAGTTTCAGGAGTTTAAGTTGTGGTTACTTTCCTAACCTTTTGACTTGATAGTTTAGGTCAGTGATCTCAATATTCATTTTTCTAATACTTGCATTTCAAGCTGTAAATTTCTCCTTAATTAGGGCTTTAGGTACCGTTCCAAGTTTTGACTTGTTCTATTTTTATTATCAAGTTTAAAATATTTTCTAATTTCTATTGTAATATCTTCTTTGACCCATAAAAGCATTAATATATTGCATACTTTTGTCAGTTTTAAAATTACGTTTTTCTTATTGATTTCTGATTTGGTTCCACTGGTCAGAAAATGTACTGCATAGGATTTCATTGTTTTGGAATTTATTGAGACTCTATGGCTCAGTAAAAGGTCCATTTTGGTAAATGTTCCGTAGGCCCCTAAGAGTAAACGTTCTGCAGCTGAAGATTTAATGGCCTTAGTAGGTCACTTAGGTGAGGTTAGGTACATTGGCACCTTTAATATAATCAAAATTTTTTATTTGATTTTCTTTTTTTTAATTCTTCTCTAGAATAGGCAACTTCGTTTCTTCTGATTTGGTTTGGTTGTGTGTGTCTGTAGCCTTTATCATTTCTGTAGTAGTTACAATCACAATCTTCTTTTAAATAAAAAATGGTTTAGACAGTGCTTAATATGTGGGAATCAAAGGGAAACCATGCGGCAGACCTTTCTTACTGTGACTCCAGAGACAGGCGTCTCCCACATGGGGATTTTTCCAAAAGGGGCAGCCAGCGGCCCTCCAGCGTCCACGGTGGTTTTACTAGTCCTGCCTGGAGCCGAAAAATAGGCCAGATGACTTCCCCCAGTCCCTCAGCTGTAATGAATCTAAGGGATCAGAAGTCAGGCAAATGTGTAAGGTGGGGTTTCATGTGAAATAGTATCCAATGCTATGCGTAGGAAGTGTCAGACTCCCTCTGAGGATCCAGGGGTATTTGGAGGTGGTGCCAGCGGCGCGTTAGGAGTGGAAGGGAGAACCGGCCACTGCCTTAGTGGAGGAGGGTGTGGTGACCAGGGCCTGTTTGGATCATGGTTCTGCTGTCCCTCTTCAGACCTAACATGCAGGCTCAGGCCCCAGAGTCTCTCACAAACCACAGGGCAATCTCACAAACAAGCATGTCTGTCACCAACCAGAGGGCATTTTAAAGCAGAGCTGCTTTTGGAGGGTTGGAAGCATCACTCCACAGAGATGGTTTTAAAGCACCAGGCTCCACGGGTTGCTTAAGGGGCTTGGAGCAGAAGCTGAAGGCAGCTCGGTGATGGCACACTCTCTGCCTGAGCTATGAGAAAGGAAAGCAGCCCCATGCAGGGATGAAAGCAGTGATGGGGGAGGATCTCTGCTACCTGGGCTGTTAGCTTGAAACCGGTCGTGACCTCTGGAATCCCTTTTCCGGAGGCAGTTGTTGGAGCCACAGCAGTGCTCAGCCAGCCTCTGCGAAACATAGCTCATGAAGGGAATGTTGAAATGATAAAGGCCAACAAGGCTGCTGCACCAACCTGGTTCAGAGAGGATCTGAACCTCCCTGTGGCAGGTACCATTCATAGCACCCCAGGCAGAAAGCTGTCTTGGTGTCAGAATGGGAAGGGAACCTTGGAGACCATTCTGTCACTTCATGCTTTATTGCTGAGAAAACTGAGGTGTGAAGAGGTTACGTTACTTCTCTAAGGTGTTAAAAGTATGTTGAATATAACCCTTTAAGGGACACCGTAGCAAGTTCTCGGGACTGAAAGGCCAGACCCTATAAGAAAGGCTTCTTTTTTTTTCCTTCCAGTGTCTGTGACTTGAGCACAGAGACATTTGGATTCAAGACTTAATGCCCGGGTATCATTATTTATTTAATTGGAAGAAAACACAGGGGTCATTTGCCTGTTTAAATGGGTCGTATTCCCTGTTGGAAGGCAAAGAGCTTTGGGAAATGTTACATTCTCTAGCCAGCCCCGAAATCAGGAGCAAAAGAGTGATTTTCTCTGGCCCTGCATGTTTCTGACTTGTTTGACAAGCTCTAGTGAGCTACCAGATGTGGAAATTCTTTTCAGCCTGGGATAATTTATTTATCTGTTTATGTATTTTACCAGGAAAGTATCTATTGAGTATCTTGATACTCATTGCAAGGAGCCCCTGGGGGAACAGTAGCAGTGTATAGTGTTACTCGAATGTTTGATTTCCCCCCCCCACGTCCGTCTGCTTTTATTTCAAACCTAAAGAGCTGAAAAATAAAATGCAACTTGTTCCTCCTCCCCTCCCCCGCCTTTCAGAGAGGCCGTTTAAAACATGTGGCAGAAAATGAGCCATGCAGACTTGGCTGGCTGTATGAACCCGGGAATTTATTTTTCCTTTCGTACTTTGATCCTCATTTCCAACCATAAAAATTATTGGTAGCACTGAAGTGTTGAACATTTTTCACCTGAGAGATGTGGAACTCTCTTGGCTAATAATCCTGGTTATAAAGTCAGTTGTTCGCGTGGGGCTGAGAGTCGACTGCGGGGCTGAGAGTCGACTGCGCGCAGCCATGTGCTGTCTGGCCCACAAAGTGCTGATCTCTTCCTCTGCTGCCTCTGTACCCCGGAGGTGGCAGCCGCTGGGGAAACGGCTTGGGTGCTAATAAATTATGAGAATTTATCTGTGTTATTTTGTTCACAACTCCACAAGGTGATGGCAGGTAAAGAATCAGGAGAAGACAGCAGAATAGTGTGGAAGGCCCCACTTTTGTTTTTTTTCTTGAGGACTCGAAACCATCTCCGAGTGGGTTTTCCTGCTGTAGAAGCACCAAGAGGAAAAGCACCTACTTTAGAATATGCTGGGTGAGTGTGGTCACACGGGGGACTCATCCGCCGATTGACGTGGTGGGGGCAGAACTTGCGTTTGGGTTGACATCAGAAGCTGGGGTTGGTTCACCCGTGTAGGGCCAGGTGACGGACAGGCTAAGAGGTCAGCTGAAAAGTCGAAGGCAGTGAAGAGGTGTTGTAGGTTTGCAAAGACGTATATGGTCCAGTCAGTGAGAACACACAGGATGAATTTGAGGTGACAGGTTGAAGACAGGAAAAGCCAGTTAGATAATGGTCGTGGTAGCTTAACGTTCATCTGGGTTGAAGAACAAAGGGAGAAGGGAAAGACAGGTGCCTCTAGGGCTTGGATGTGATTGGTGTTGAGGGAGCTTGGCTAGTTGGAGAATTCCAGAGCTGAGCCTATAGTATCTAACAGTTACATTTTATATAGAATCAGTTACCTTTAAAGGTCTCTATATATTCATCCAGTGAGAGATGATATATTCTGTGATTCTAAGTAAACTATCCCACTTTCTCTCTTCTCACTAGAAGAACAGAAAGATGGAAACAACCTATCATAGACTTCATAACAACCCTTTTAGAAAGCTGGTGGGTAACTTTTGAAGAGGAAGAAAGGCTGTCTCTGTCCTCCTGTGCGCCCCCTCTGAGCCGCCTGCAGGGTCAGGGCCTCAGACACCACGTCTTGGGCTGGGTCTCACCGACCTGCGGCTGTGGTCCTTCCGACAGGGAATTAACTGCTGTCCTTGCTAGACTTCAGCCCTAGAGTCCTAAATCTAAAATTGTGCTCAAGAGTTGTTGGGAATCCAGGGAGGGTTTTCTTTACGGTACTTGGAGCCACCTGTCTCATCCTGCCGTGGGCCCTACAACAGGCCCCACGACACCCTGTGGTTTCACCTAGGGCACCAAGAAGCTGGGTTCTTACAGTCCACATGGATTAAAAACAAAGCCTCCTTAAAGGAGAGCCCAGATGCAGTTAACAGCCCGCAGTGGGAACCAGCGCCGCGGATTCCCGTCCCTTGGCATGTGGTCTGACCCAGTGGCTGCCTGGAGGGACTAGGGGCTCGGGTGTTTCCTGCTCCTCTCTGGGTGATGGGCTGTCGCAGCAGCTCCCCATGGAGCCAGTGCAGGAGTCGGTCCACATGGCGGCTCAGGCGTCCCAGCGAGCCAGGCCTGTCCTTTTCTGGGACATGGGCAAACTCAAACCTTGCTAGAGCAGTTCTGGATCAGCATTCATTTGTACTGGGTCTATGCTCAAGCTTTACAATAGCTAGGTCCATTTTGCCAAAGCTGAGCTTTTTTTTTTTTTGGAATGTAATTGCTCTACAGTGTTGTGTTACTTTATAATGCTGTGTTAGTTTCTGCTATACAACAACATGAAACAGCCATATACACACACACACACGCACACACATCCCCTCCTAAGAGCCTCCCTCCCACCCACCCCATCCCACCCCTCTGGGTCCTCATGGAGCAAGAAGCTGAGCTCCCCGTGCTATACAGCAGCTTCCTGCCAAAAAGCTGAGCTTTTTGAAAACCAAAGGCTGTCTGGGACTTGCGGTGACTTCTCCATTTAGGGTCTGAAGAAGCCGGTGACTGGAAGCTGTCTGTGAGCCTTGTGTATTACATCCGAGTGGGTGACAGTTCACCCCGGAGTCCCTTTCCTGGGCCTGGCCACCCTGCAGGTCAGTAGAGTGTGGACTGTTGAAAGGACATCTGTCTGTCTTTCTCCTTTCCTTTTATTCACGTGAAGAGCTGCCTTTATAGAGATTGTTGTCTCGAGACAAGAGAACGAGGTGGAACGAAAGGACCCGCTGGTGAGGGTCCCTGCCCACCAGGTTCAGTCAGAGCATCCCTCACAGGAGACCCGAGGAAGACTGGGGTCAGAGGGAGTTGTCCTCCCTAGAGCATGACCTCCCTGGGGTCCTCTCCACATCACTTCAGGCTCCCAGTCTCCAGCCTGTAGGAGCCTTGAATCCTCTGTTAGGCCTAGGTCTCCAGCCTGCACTGATTTGCACCCAGACTCGCGGGGCCTGGAAAGAGGCTAGTTTTCAAGTGCCGCGCTGCACACGAGCTGCTGAAAGCGGACCCCAAGCAGTGGGCCTGGGCCCACGGAGGTGCTGAGAGAAGCTGCCATGAGGTTTGACCTCTCGGAGCTTTCCTAAAGCACCCAGTCCCCTTCGGAGAGTAAGTCAAACAAATATTAAGGGAAGGAAATCGAATATGTCTGCTGAACTTTGAAATAACATCTGATGGTTTAAAAAAAAAAAAGCCCCCAGTTGGGAATTAAAATAGAGTGACACTTTTTCCTTCCCCACTGAGCAGAGTAAAACAGCAGGCCCAGAATTTGTTTGCCTAGCCGTTAATGAAACAGTAAATGGAGAACTCGGGCCCCTTATCCCAAAGAGGAGGGAGGTGCTGCCCGCTGGCACGTCCGACCACCAAAGGGCGTCTCCTCGCAGTCTCCCATCCCACAGAGGTGATTTCATGGTTTTCCGTGGAGCTTTGTGCTGGTGAGGGAAGAGCTCGCAGACCTGTCCGCTCCCTGCCCTCTGTGCCCACCCCCGCCACGCCCCACTTTACCATCTTTTCTGTCCGCAGCACCAGCAGGCCCACCTGGCTCTGCAGTTCTCTGCCTCAAGAATGAATGCTTGTAATGTGGAATAGTTATTTTAAAGATGTGTTGGTCCACTTGATGGTTTAAAAATGCATACTTTCCCTCCCCCTATTCTAAAGGAGATAACTGTCATGATATTCCAGCCCTGACAGGATCCATATGTTTGCGGGTTATTGTTCCAAAACCTGCCTGTTGTCTCTTTGGGATTGATTACAGACCTTGGCTGCCCCAGGAATCCAGAGCTTCAGGATTTGGTTTATGATTTGGGGATAGAGGGAATTTGTCTTGCATGGGCTGCTTCTCTGCCTTGATTTTGATGGAGGTGCTTAGAGGAGGTGTGTGGGCAGGACTTGGCGTGGGACCAGGGGAAATAAAACCCACCGCAGCTCTCTCAGGAGGGCAGTGCCCGCAGCCCTCCGAGCAGGATTCTGTGGTGTGGTCTCCGAGTGTGAAGCTACACCATTCATCGCCAGTTATAAAGCTGCTTGCAAAGTCAGGACTTTGAGACAGTGGTTGGTGGGTGTCATTGCATTAGACAGAGCAATTCCTGGTTTTGAAAGAAGAGAAAGAAAGAAAACTTTAAAGGAATGGAATATTCCCCTAATCTTAGACATGTCACATCTGGGAGAAGGAATCTCAGGAAAGCAAGGTAGGCCAGTGGGTGTGATATATACAGTTCACTTCTCAGATCAGATTTTTTTCTCGGTGCTCCAAAATTGGTGTGTACGGTTCACCTTAATCGTGATTATAGCTGCTACTATCTGTTGGCTGCTTTAGAGTAAGAGTTGGCAGCCTTTAAAAGTAAAATTTCTAGGATCCCATCTAGCCTTTGGGTTGGGCTCTAGATTTGAGAGGTGGGGCAGAAGTCCTGAACACATGTGGACACTGCCCCTGGAGAAGGAAGGAAGAGGCTAACTTCTTATAACCAAGGTCACTAATTACATCCATGATATAGATCTGGGGCTGGACTGACAAATTTCCCTTGAGCGCAGTCCATCCAGACAGGCCTATCTGCCTGGTTTGCTGTGTATGCCTAGAGTAAGCACGGCCCATCCAGACAGGCATGTCGGCCTGGCTTGCTGGTGGATGCCTAGAGTGTCTGCCTGGTTTGCTGGTGGATGCCTAGAGCTTGACAAATAGTGGGTGCTCAGGAAATACTCATTGACCGAGTGGACTTAATGTGATTGGACATTGAATTTTCTTATTTATAGTTTCTGTGAGTGAAATTATAAGGTGTTTTTCAAAGTTAAGTGACTCCATATTTTGTATTCAGGGGGAGATATCTGGTCTTCTCTGGGTTAGCAAAGAGTAAAACTTTGTACTAGTTATTTATCTGATTGAGGGAAGTGGAGATTTTAGCTGAACTTTGTAATTTAATAACTTTCTTTTCCTTTCTCCCCTTAAAATTCATGAAGCTTTTTCCTTCTTCCTGCTTTACCACCTCCGACTTAACTCACTTTTTTTTGTACTTTTTCCTGCATGCTTACTTTGTTTCATCTCCAGTTTTTTAATGTAAATGCCATTAGCTTTTCTAAATAGTAAGCTCCTTAGTAGCAAGAAATATGCTTTATTTTTGTATTCACTCTTTGAAGTGTAATTCAGTCCCTAAAAATAGTTGGGGGCAGCTGATTTTTGCCCAAAGGTGCAAATGCAATTTGGTGGAGGAAAGACAGCTCTGTTACATGATGCTGGACAATCTAGTCATCCATAGGTAAGACTTTAACCTTGACCTAAGCCTCACACCTTATAGAAAAATTAACTGGAAGTGAATCATGGACTTAAATGTAAAACATAGAATTATATAACATTCGGGAAAAAACTTGAGAAAAATCTTTAGGATCTAGGACTAGACAAAGAGAAGCATGATTCATAAAAGGAAGAGTTGGTAAATTAGACCTCATCAGATTTTAAAACTTTTGCTCTATGAAAGGCCTTGTGAAGAGGATTAAAAGAAAAGCTGCAGATTGAGATGAAATATTTGCAAACAATATATCTAACAAAGGACTAAGCATCTAGGATATATAACTCTCCAAATTCAGTAGAAGAATTCAGTAGAATAACAGTAGAAGACGAACAGGCCAGTTGGAAAATGGACAAAGGACAGGAGCAGCGATTTCACTAAAGAGGAAATGCAGATAGCAAATAAGCCCATGAAAAGATGTTTGACATGCTTGACCATTAAGGAAGTGCAGATTAAAATGAGAATTATGTAATACCTGTCAGAATGGCTTAGATTTTTTTTAAAAGTAGTGACTACAGATAAAGATGCAGAGAAACCTATTGAATATGCCGAGAAACTGGATCTCTCGTACATTACTGGTATGAATGTAAAATGGTACAGCCACTGGAAAAATAATTTGTGCCACTTCTTATAAAACTAAGCATGCAACTACCATATAACTCTGCAGTTGCACTCTTGGGTATTTATCCCAGAGGCAGTAAAATTTATGCCTACACAGTGGGCACAATGAATCTTCATAATAGCTTCATTTGTAGTGCCAAAAAATGAATCAGCCCGGATATCTTTCAGAGAATGAATGGTAACCAACTCTGGTACATCCACACCATGGAATACCACTCACCAATGAAAAGGAGCAAACTGTTGATACACACAGCCACTTAGGTGAATCTCTGGGGAGTTAAACTGAGTGAAAAAAACTAATCCTGAAAGGGTATATGCTGTGTGGTTCCATTGATACATAGCCTTCTTGAAATTATGAAATTGTAGAGATAGAGAACAGATTAGCAATTGTCAGAGGGAATCTGGATGGGGAGGGTCTTTAAAAGGTTGATAGGAGGGACCCTCGGTGACGGCAGTGCTCTGTTTCCTGGCTGTATCAGTGTTAACACCATGTGGTTAAGTCACACTGTAGCTTTGCAAGATGTTACCATTGGGGGAAACTAGGGAAAGATCCGGAGAAGGCGATGGCACCCCACTCCAGGACTCGTGCCTGGAAAATCCCATGGACAGAGGAGCTTGGTAGGCTACAGTCCATGGGGTCGCTAGGAGTCGGACACGACTGAGACTTCACTTTCACTTTTCACTTTCATGCATTGGAGAAGGAAATGGCAACCCACTCCAGTGTTCTTGCCTGGAGAATCCCAGGAGCGGGGGAGCCTGGGGGGCTGCCGTCTCTCGGGTCGCACAGAGTCGGGCACGACTGAAGCAACTTAGCAGCAGCAGCAGGGAAAGGTCATACAGGATCTCTCTGCATTATTTCTTACAGCTGCTTTTGAATCCACAATTATCTCAAAATAAAATGTTGAATTAAAAAACTGTGAAAACTCAGTAAGTATCCAAGGGTTAAAGGTGTAAGTGAATTAATAAATAGGAACACTCAAATCTCTTCATCCCTATACTATGACTTTACTTTGCTGTGGGATTGCTTTTCTAGAACTTCACAGCAGGATTAATATCTCTAAGATGGGTGGAATACCTTTATCTCTAAGATAGGTGGAATACCTTTGAATCTTTAAAGAAAAGCTGTTGAGGGCATCATCTGTTTTGATGGTTTGGACTTTATTCTAGTTTTTGCCTTTTGTAGTAAACCATCCCAAATCATTTTTGGGGACGTAGATGGGGTCAAAATACATAAGGAATTTAAAAGAGTTCTTGCTTCTTGATTCTCCACCAAGATATTACGGAGTTTAGGCACATAAGAAGGGCACTATGGTGGATTAAAGAATCAGTTCAGAACCACATTTATGCTTCAGAGTCAGCCAGGATTATAGTTTGTGGTCAATGCCGTTTCCTTCCTTTGCACAATAAGAAGAAAACAAACCTGGCCAGTTCCACAGTGTCTTCTGTGACGAGTGATCTGAGTCCCCAGGGCAGTGGCTTGAAGTCACGAGAATTTCTTTCTCTTGCTGGATGGGGCTGGTGTCTTTGGTCCCTAGTCAGTCAAAGCAAGCCTCACCAAGATCAACTTGAAATTTTGAAGGCTGGGTAATGGTTACTTACATTAGAAATAGAAACTAGAGTCTCTGTTTATACCTCTTGCAGGATTTAAAGAGAATAGCCATTTGGCTTACAATCATTGTTCTCCTTTTAGCGTCATTCAGTAATCCCCTGGGACTAGACTTAGAAACAGTATGACCCCCACTGGAGTTGAGGTTATGGAAATAAAATGATTTCACGTTTAGTGGGTCTTAAGGAGCGCAAAATTTGAAAGCCCGTGACCTGACGCTGACCCGTGTCTTCCTCCTCCCATCCCCTCAAACTCAGGTCACATCTCCCCTGCCTCTCTGTATTCTCTCTCAAGAGATTCATTGCCTCATGAAAAATACAGGTTGAGTTTAATCTTCTGTTCAGCTGCTCTCTGCTTGTCCTTCCCTCCTGGCCCCAGAGCCTCTGGGTCCCAGGGTTCCAGTAGGTGCTCGGGGGTCCTGCGTGGCATCTCACTCGCTTGTCCGGCAGGCTGATGCGAGTTCCTTCTCTCAGTGGGTGAGCCTCTGGCTTTCTCTGCTGAATGGATCAGAAGACAAGTGCTGAAGGGAGCGGAAGGTCTTGTTTTCCCCGCCGCCTCTCGCTCCCTGTCCTGTTCCCTCCTTGCTCATTCCGCGTGCGTGTGGGACCCTTGACTATCTCTGCCACCAGCTTGCAGCCAGCTGAGCACACTGACACCGGTGTGACCTCAGACGCCGTCACCTGGCTTCCTTGACAAGTGAGGGTCTGAGCTGGGGAAGAGGAGGTGCTTTTTTAGAACCAGGAGAGCAGGCGACCACAAGATTTCATGAGAAGAGGCTGGACGGGAAGTTAGGCGGGACCACATGATGTGACCTCGGGACCGCCCCCTCCTCTCCAGCCCTCATTTCCCATCTGTCCAGGGAGGGGATACCGGACCAAGTGACCTCTGCCTTCCTGATGACCCCCAAGTTAGCATGGAGGGGGCTCCGCAGCTTAGACTGCCCATGGGACCTCCATCCGGGGAGAGAGTGAATGTCCAGAGCCCCCTCCTCAGCCTGTTTGTGTGAGACTCACTCAGTCACGTCCGACTCTTTGCGACCCTGTGAACCGTGTGTGTGTGTGTGTGTCACTCAGTCGTGTCTGACTCTTTGCAACCCTATGGCCTGTAGCCCACCAGGCTCCTCTGTCCATGGGATTCTCCAAGCAACAGTACTGGAGTGGGTTGCTGTTTCCTCCTCCGCCTCTCCAGTGATGCCCTCCTAACAGTGGTAGTGGGGAAAGGTTTTCTGGCACACATTCCTCTTACCAGCTGGGGCCTCCCTGGTCTGTCTCCTTAGCTTCACCACTGCCCCAGGCCTGAAGAAAGGGCTTGAGAGGAATGGCGATCATGTACTCCAGCACCAGAGCACTACATCCAGCCAGACTGGGGTGAATAGGGTTGCTGCCAAAACCCAGAAGCCTTCCCATGGTGCTGCTCTTGCCGTTGACTTATTTTAAGCAGAACTCCACCTTGGGTTGGAAAGGTCTCTGGGGCAGACTGAAGTGATCTATCTAATAACAGGTAAAGCTTAATACACAACGCAGCATGTACACGCGTTTGTCAAAACCCATCAGCATTAGGGCACTCCAGATGACAGCTTCGGGGCTCACCGGCTCTAGGTGCCCAGCATGAACATTTAATGGTGTTGGTGATGGACAGGGAGGCCTAGCATGCTGTGATTCATGGGGTCGCAAAGAGTCGGACATGACTGAGCGACTGAACTGAACAACCACCCTTGATGAAAACTGCCAACCACTATTGTAATTAAAAGCATGAGCTGAAAACAAGGACAGTCAGTCCCTCCATCCTACTTCATCTCAGGAAATTCCAAATATAAAAGGTGAGCTTTGCTCCCAGAGGGCTGAGAGTGAGTCTAATAACCGGCTCCTCTGTAGAAACCAGCTAGCAATTGGAACCCTGGCAGCTTCCCCCTCTCCCATCTGGGGAGCACGCAAGACAAGCCTGACGGGAAGGATGGCCACTAATTCCGAGGCGTTTGCACGTTGGGTTCCTTGTGGCGCTGCCCTGACTCACCTCCGCACGTGGCCGCAGGGTGTGGGCTGGGTCATAGCGTTCTATTCCGCTTTGATGGTCAGGGACTGACACAATCGAGGGGATGTATGCAAGGAGAGGAATGAACCCTAGCCCCGTTTGGGGTACCTGGGTCCCACCGTCCCCCGCTTCCCTCACCACTTCCTAGTCCGTCTCTTGGTTCACGCGTCCCAGTTCACGTGGCGTTCTTCTCATGCAGTGGCGGTGCCCTGTGGAGCTCTGCCTTTGAAAGTGTGATGACTGCAGCGGCCACTTCAGAGGGTCCCTTTCCCCCTGGAGCTAACCTGTGAGCTCATCAGACATCCCAGATGGGCGCCACCTGTTGTTATACCTTCCCCACCCCCCTACCCCCCGACCCCTAGTCTGTTTCCTGAATCTGACTGTGGTTAGCACACACCCTGAGTTTAAAATGCACTTGCTTAGAATATAGTGCATTATCCTCTTTTCAGGAACATTTATTGGGTACCTGTATGTGTATGGCATTTTAAAAACAAAGTTAAATAATGTAGACCAGCAACTGATCACAGTTGCTGAATTAGTTTCCTTGGAAATAGGTTAGTGGGGAAGAAGATATAAGAATTTAGGCCTGAAAGTGCGTTAGGGGTCATTTAATCCAACCCCTCATTTTGCAGAGGGCAGAGAGGAATCAGGGCAACTTGAATAGGTCTGGGGCACAACTTGTCCATGGCAGAACTGTTCCTAGGTATACGTTAACCATGTCCCGCAGTGCATTTTCTATAGGCATCAGTCAGGGCTGCCTCCTTTGCCTTTTAAACAAAGGTAGAAGATCTTAGTTTTATCCTGTAGGAGTGGGAAGCCACAAAAGATGTCAGGGAGCTTACAAAAGAAAATATATATATATAAGTAGGTAACTCTGAAAATAGACACATGAGCACAGCTGGCAGTCCAGAGAGGAGGAGATTTCCATAATCCAAGTAAGAAGTGGTTGGGACCAAGATTATAAAAATTAGAATGGAAGGAAATAGGATGTTATTATGTTGTTACCATCTTTGTTGGAATAGTGATATAGAAAGTGAAAAGTGAAAGTGAAGTCGCTCAGTCGTGTCCAACTCTTTGCAACCCCATGGACTGTGGCCTACCAGGCTCCTCCCTCCATGGGATTTTCCAGGCAAGGATACTGGAGTGGGTTGCCATTTCCTTCTCCAGGAGATCTCCCCAGCCCAGGGATTGAACCCAGGTCTCCCACATTGTAGGCAGACACTTTACCGTCTGAGCCACCAGGGAAGCCATCTTTGTTGGAATAGTGATATAGAAGTAAAGTGAAGTGAAGTCGCTCAGTCGTGTCTGACTCTTTGCGACCCCATAGACTGTAGCGTACCAGGCTCCTCTGTCCATGGGATTTTCCAGGCAACAGTACTGGAGTGGATTGCCATTTCCTTCTCCAGGGGATCTTCCCAACCCAGGGCTCGAACCCAGGTCTCGGCCCCAAATATAAGGACTGTTTGGATTTCCCTAGTGGCTCAGATGGTAAAGAATCTTTCTGCAGTGCACAAGACCAGGTTCAATCCCTAGGTCAGAAAGATCCCCTGGAGAAGGAAATGGCAACCCACTCCAGTATTCTTGCCTGGGGAATCCCATGGACAGAGGAGCCTGGAAGACTACAGTCCATGAGTCACAAAGAATAGGACACAACTGAGCAACACACACGCGTGTACACACACACACACGCATGCACGCACACACGGACTGTTCAGATCACTGCCAAGCCCCTGATCGAGGCGTGGGATTTGTTTTAACAGACATGGGCCTCTGTCTTCAAAGATGTGTGCAATTTAAAATAGATGACACTGTACACAAAAGATGTTGATAGTACAGGCAAGCAATTGAATGATGGCTTTGTGACTTGAACACATTAATAGCTCTGGGAGCACTATTACTCCAGCTATCGGGATGTAATGTGAAGTTTCAGATGCCTGCACTACAATATATAAAGGCATCTGTTAGTAATGACAGAAGGCTGACCCCAGAGCATTTCCCTGAAGTAAAAAGAAAAAAAGCGGAATTAGGGCGGGAGGTGGGGAGCGATGAGGGAAAGGAGGTCGAAGTCGGGTTCTCGCTCTTCTGGCTGGGAAAATGCTTTACTGTATACCTAATCGGGCTTCGTACTACACCCGGGCTCTGCAAGAAAGGGCCCGTCCCCTTCCGTTCCGCTCCGTTTTGATCCTGCAGTCAGCTGCAGAGTTATAGATGAAGTGACAAGGATGGTGTCTTGATTGCATCCAGCTGCCTGGAGTAAGTCAAGGGCAGAGGGGCCCCGCCTGAGGAGCCGCGCTCACCGAAGCCTCCAAAGGCGTCTGAGAGCCAGGACACCTCCGATGCTTTCAGAGCAGCGGCGTTCAGCGTTCTGTGACCCAGTGTCACTAAATTAAGTTTCCCCAGAGAGAAGCCTGGTAAGTGGCTTGAGCTCACAGGAAGAGGACTGAAATCAAAACAGCCTTCGACCCTAAAACTGAGCCCGTGTTGTTGTTGTTGCTGTCCACTGGGGGCTCGAAAAGAAGAACCCCTTGGGAAGGTGATTTCACCTTCCTTCCCATGGATTAGAGAGCTGTGCTGTGCCTAGTCGCTCAGTCATGTCCGACTCTTGCGACCCCATGGACTGTAGCCCGCCAGCCTCCTCTGTCCATGGGGATTCTCCAGGCAAGAATGCTGGAGTGGGTAGCCTGTCCCTTCTCCAGGGGATCTTCCCAACCCAGGGGTCGAACCCAGGTCTCCTGCATTGCAGGCTGATTCTTTACCATCCAAGCCAGCAGGGAAGCCCAGGAATACCGGAGAGGGTAGCCTGTCCCTTCCCCAGGAGATCTTCCTGACCCAGGAATTGAACCGGGGTCTCCTGCACGGCAGGCGGATTCTCTACCAACTGAGCTACCAGGGAAGCCCCAGATTAGAGAGTTGACTCAAATACACGTGGGTGGCAGGAGATGGGATTCAGCTTCCATCCAACAGAGGTGCCAACAGAATAGATGCCCCTTGCCCTGCCCCTTCTCCTCTGCCTTGCCCGTCGCTGGTGCTGAGTGCAGTTGCTTGTGCTCGTAGCCCTCCAGAAATCTCTTTCATCCCGCTGAGATGAATTGCTGATGGTGGTTGTGATGTGCCTTGAACAGGCAGGTGCTCAGTGCTAAGCAGAGAAACCTGTCCATGCACTTCGGGTCTACCCCGGCCTGCAGGGCCAGATAGAAGTTAGGACCCCCAGCCTGTGTTGTGGCTCCGTAATAGTATTATATTATTTTAATCTGCTGAAATACAAACCCCAGAGTAGAGAGAACACAGCCGCAGCATTATACATCTGAAGAAATGTTTAACACGGATTCATTTGTCTGCAGCTATTATGATGACGCCTGTGGCCGATTAGCTCTGTTGATTACAACATGGTGTTCATGAGGCCAAGGCTGTGGGTTGGAGAGGCCTGTTAGGTGAGCTGGTTCCACACAAAGGAAACCTCTTTCTGCCATGCCAGATCACTTTAAAGACCCCAGTCAGACATCTGATGAAAGCAGATAGATGATCACAAAGACTGGGCAAGAGAGTGTAATGACTCAGCAAAGGTCCCTTACCCACTCCTGGAAAAGCGGTTTAAAACATGTGCTTTAGCGATGGTGAGTTGTTACTGTGGTCTTCTCACACAAAGGCTATCACATTATTATGAATGATGACTGGTGATCAGTACTGTTGCAGGCCTCCTTTCAGAATGAAGAAGTGTACTAGCTCTGGCTGTGAAGAAAACAGGAAGGGGCTTTGGTCCCCTTCTTTCCTGCTCAGCTTTTTCCTGCCGAGGTTTTGCCTGTCCGTCCGTGCCTTCAGCAGGTGTGCGTGGAAGGCTGTCATGCGCTTTGTACTTGTCTGTCCTCATGGAGTTTAAACTCTGTGGGAAGAAAAGAGATAATAAAGAAAAGTACATGATAAATAACCAGTGCAGTTTCGTGAAATGGAGGTTTGATAAAGAAAAGCATGGAGTGAGGGGTGTGATGAAGAATGGCTGGTCAGGGGATGGTGTTTACCTTGGATGGAGGGTCTGGAAAGGCCTCTCAGAGTAGGTGATAGTTAACTAGAGACCTGACTGATGAGCAGGAACCAGCCTTTTCAAAAGCTGGGGGAACAGCCCATCAGAGAAGTAACAGGTGCAGAGGCCTTAAGGTCTAGTCACAGTTGAAAGACAGGGAAACCCGTGACTTGTCAAGAACGTGGTAAGAGAGACGCTGGAGGGAGGAAGGCCATTTAGAACATGCTGAGGAGTTTGCATATTATTCTTTGGAGGAAGCCATCTTTTGTTTTGTTTTATTGGTGGAGCATTTTTTTAACGATCTTGTCGGAGGGGATGTTATGGATTGAACATGCCTAAAAAAGGTATTCCCTTTTTTACCTTTCACCAAAAGACTTCCCTAGTGGCTCAGACAGTAAGGCATCTGCCTACACTGTGGGAGATCCAGGTTCAATCCCTGGATGAGGAAGATCCTCTGGAGAAGGCAATGGCAACCCACTCCAGTACTCTTGCCTAGAAAACCCCATGGACGGAGGAGCCTGGTAGGCTACAGTCCATGGGGTTGCAAAGAGTCGGACACGACTGAGCGACTTCACTTCTTCACTTCAAAAAAGGTATGCTGAAATCCTAATCCTTAGTAACCTTATTGGAAATAGGGTCTTTTCAGAGGTAATCAAGTTAAAATGAGATTGTTAGGGTGGGCCCTAATCCAGTTTATCTGGAACCCTTATAAAAAGGAGAAATTCAGACACAGAGGCACACACTCAGAGAAGAAGTCCATGTGAAGACAGAGGTTTGGAGTGGTGCGTCTACAAGCCAAGGAATGCCGGAGATTTTCAGCCACCCACCAGGAAGGAGCTGGGGGGAGGCAGGCAGGATCCTTTCCCTGGGTGAGATGGCCCCACCAGCACTTTGACTTCTGATTTCTAGATTTCTGTTGTTTTAAGCCCACCCACTCTATGTTTTAAAGCAGCCCTGTCCTCAGTTGCTTAGTCATGTCCGACTCTTTGTGACCCCAAGGACTGTAGCCCACCAGGCTCCTCTGTCCGTGGAATTTTCCAGGCAAGAATACTGGAGGGGGTTGCCGTTTCCTACTTCAGGGGACCTTCCTGACCCAGGAATCGAACCTGCATCTCTTGCGTCTCCTGCATTGGCAGGTGGATTCTTTACCACTGTGCCACCGGAAAGGTGCAGGAGGGTGGGGGTCCTAGCATGCTGACTTTGGGAAAGCAGTGGCGCATCCTCCCTGGGGGGGGGCAAGCCTCTGGTTGCGGTAGCACGTATGACCATATGACTTAGATACATGTGGGTAAATATATAATGAATATGTATATAAATTAATAGGATGGTACCCACTGGTTGAATTACCCTGTAAAGCATACCCTACTCTTCTTTTAGGAACGGTCCTTTTAGGGCTGCTCTGTAAATGATGGTTTGGAAGGGCAGGGGTGGGAGCAAACAAGTTGGAAGCCTGTTGCAGTAATCCCGGAATCCACAGTAATCTGGTAATGATGGTGGTTTGAGCTGGGGACAGTGTAACAGAAGCGTCAGAGGGCGTCAGAAGTAGAGTCAGCAGCACCTGCTAGAGGGCTGGGTGTGGGGAACGAGGAAAGAAGGAGGAAAGGCTGGCTCAGACAGTTTACTCAGACAGGAAAGACTGAGAGGATGGCTTTTCCCAGGCTGTGGAATCAAGAGTCATGCTTCGGACATGTTAAGTTTGAGGTGCCTGTTGTTAATCCAGCTGAAGGTATTAAGTAAGTAGTTGGTTGTATCAGAAACATTCAGGGCCAGACCTGCATTTAGAGGTCATCAGAGTCTCAGTTCAGTCCAGTTCAGTCGTGTCCAACTCTGCAACCCCATGAATTGCAGCACGCCAGGCCTCCCTGTCCATCACCAATTTCCGGAGTTCACTCAAACTCATGTCCATCGAGTTGGTAATGCCATCCAGCCATCCCCTTCTCCAGATGGTATTTAAAAAGACTGAAGCTAGATGTTGCTTGTGGGGAGAGTTTAAGAGGGTATAGCTCTCCAGGACTAGGCCCTCAGGAACTTCGCTGTGTAGAGGTCTGGGCGAGGATGAGGACTCAGTGGTGCTGAGCAGAGGCCCCAGGACAGCTGGTAAATTGTCAGTATTCACTAATGGTTAGTAGTTAAAAGGCTAAGGAAATTATATGGAAGTACATGGATGAAAGTATTGGATGTACCCCACCCTTGTATACCAATTCTGTTTAACAAAACTATATCTCAGAGCCTTTCCAAACGTGGAAATCAAATTTTTGTTTTCAATATGTTATATAGTTCATAAAATCAGGCAACGTCTCTATACCTAAGGCTTCCAAAAGATCATAAAAAATGTCTTTGTGCTCCAGATAGATTTCTTTTTCTTTTTCAGAAGCAGAGACTTTGTAAGTTTCCACAATCATCAAAATTTACCGTAAATCATGGTTTCATTTATGCTTCATCTGTGCGTTCATTGACAGTGGAACCTATTTCACTAATCGCTTGTTGAGAGATTACATACCTTGGCACAATTCAAGAAGCTATTATTCTACATTACTTGAAATTTCCAAATACAAACCTGAAAGTTTTAGAGGAAATTAGAATGAACATTTATCTTTGAATATTGGCAGAAGAACTAGCACCTGTTGGATCGAATTTCTTCAGAAGCCCATTCTGCTCTTAGTTTGTGAGGATTTGAATGCAGGGATTCTGTCATTTAAAGAGCTGAGCGCCGTGCTTGCTTATTGTCTGAACTGAGAATTGATTGCTGATGTGTTTCTGTCCTCAGGTCTGGCGAGAATTTCCTGACCGGTTGGTGGGTTACCCGGGTCGCCTGCATCTCTGGGACCATGAGATGAATAAGTGGAAGTATGAGTCTGAGTGGACCAATGAGGTGTCCATGGTGCTCACAGGGGCAGCCTTTTATCACAAAGTAAGGTGGGGACAAGCTTGAAGCAAGTGGGGCTGAACTGACAAACACAAGAGTATGATACTCATTTTATTTCGCCCAAACTAATTTTCGCCAAGTTTAGGAGAAGAGGTCTATTCAGAGAGCTTAGAAAGGCCATGTTTTGTGATTTAAAAAAAAAATAAATAAAGTTATTTTTCTAATTATTAAAGTATAATTGCTCAAATATGGAACAAATTTATTGTATAAGAAAAATCACTTAAAGTTCTATCATAGGACTAATGGTAGATAAACTATTGGGCTGGCCAAAATGTCCATTCATATTTTTCTGTAAATCTTATGGAAAATAATGAATGAAATTTTTAGCCAACGCAGTATTATTATTATTTAGGTGTTTTTTCCAATTTGTCTTTTTTATTTACTGATTCACACATACAGTCATAAATAGTCTCATCAACTTTTTTGCATGTATTGTGAGTTTTTTCCTTATGTCATTAACATTTCTTTATAAACAACCTCTACTTAACATAGTTGCTAATATACCATTATATTAATATTCCATAGATCATATACAGCTGTTTCTCTGTTATTGGATATTTCAGTTCAGTTCAGTCACTCAGTCGTGTCTGACTCTTTGCGACCCCATGAATCACAGCATGCCAGGCCTCCCTGTCCATCACCATCTCCCAGATATTTAGGTTATATCTAATTTTTTTGCTCGATAATACTTTGTATCAAATGCTTAAATAATGATCAGTATCCATTTTCATAACTGCCTATACTTATGATCTTTATGATTGATTCCTGGAAGAATTATGAACATTTTGGGGAGGCTTTGTTATATATATTCGTTGGTTCTCAGTGTCGTTTGTGCCAATTTACATTCTCACCAGCAAAATATAAAAGTTTCCTATTATACTCTTTCTTGCATGAAATAAATTTTTAAAAAAATCAAACTTAGCTATTTTGCTAAGTGAAAATTGATTTTATTGATTTCACTTTGATCACTTGGGGTCTGAAATTCCTTTTGTATTCCTTCTGAGAATTGTCGCTTTATGTTTTTGACTCTTTTTTATTAAAGGGAGAGATTGAAGGGTATACATTGGGCTTTAGAATATTACGTTTGGTGGTGGAGTGCTCCCTGGGAGTGTGCGGCTTAATTAAATAGTAATGACTTGTCAATTGTCAGCAGTGGCATAAGGAACTGATGTCAGGAGAAAGATGTGTTCAGCCCAGTACAGTTAAGTTGACTTCACTGTATTTATATCAGCTGCTTGTTGTGATCTCAGCATTGCTGCCCTCATATTTTTCAGGGCTCTCGATCCAGAAATGAGTTTTGTTTTTTTTTTTCTTAGCAAAGCATAAATAAATATATAAGGTTTATCATTCTTGGGGCTATGATAGACTGATAAATACCTTTTTGGTAGATGTATTTCTGTATTATACCGCAAATTTCTATATTATTTCATACATGTAGGTTATGGTAGTTTTGGAATTGCCTCATTTTTGTTTTACTTTAACAAAGGACATGTCTGCAATGTCAGTCCACCATCGATATGTCTCTGTTGCTATCTGCAGTCCGTGGGAAGAAGATAAAAACCAGTGGCGCACTGTGACTCAGAGGGAAGGGGTCAGTAAAGCTCAGGGTGCAGTGTATCTCTGAATGATGTTTGTTAAACACATCCGTTCATCAGTCCAAAGGGCCTGCACCTCACAGGGGCTTCATGCTGTGTTTATGTTCCTGTGCTTACAGTAGGTGAGTTTTTGAAGACTGATGGTGTTAAAGACAGTTGGTCACCTGACCACAAGCATCCTGATACTTCCCTTGGCCTCTGTATTGATCCAACATTGTGACTCGTCTTATGAGAGAAAGCTTGTCCCCTTGCCATGGCTCAGTTGCTCTTTGTATATCAGCCACAGGGAACTGCTATTTGAATGTGTCTCCTCTTTTGTCTCACCTGGCAGTATTTTAATTACCTGTATACCTACAAGATGCCTGGGGACATCAAGAACTGGGTGGATGCTCATATGAACTGTGAAGACATTGCCATGAACTTCCTGGTGGCTAACGTCACAGGGAAAGCTGTCATCAAGGTAGGAGGCATCTATGGCCAGCTCTGGGGCACATCTTGGGCAGCTTTCTGAGTCTCCAAAGTGTTCATAGCTATAAATGAAGACTTGGAATAGATAAACTTTCAGCTGCCTTTTAGCTTTAAGATTCTATGATGGATGTTTCACATTGTGATATTGAAGCTCGGCATATTTTCTTTTGTTATATAAAGTTTCTTTAGTTATAGTTTTTTAACTGCCAGCATCAGAAAGAAAGTCTATAATGGTTAATCTACAAATCGTGTTTGTTTTAAAACTGTAATTTTATTCTCAACACTGATTTGTAATCTAGTTCTTCTAAAGAATGCAATTACGTCTTTCTTAAGGTAGCTGATTTTTTTTCAATAAATGTTGAGAAGATAGTATACTTTGTACAGTTATACCGGTAGTTGTCCTAAACAGTGTTTCTTAAGACACTGATTACCAATTTTTAAAAGTACCTTTCCCATAGCATATTAAAAGGGGAGAGTATGTAAAGATCATGTGGGGATCTTTGTTTCTATAATAGATGTCTATTCCTGAAATGTAGGTCTTGCCCAAATCAGGCCCCTAGAAATGTAGAGAGAGTATACTTCTTTATATCAGTGGAATCTTCTTGACCTGTTTTTCTTCCTGGATTAGAATTCCACATGTGAAAATGGCCAATGCTTCTAGGCCAGAATCCTACACTGGAAGCTTATATTGGAAACGTGGTATGACATTCCAGAATGATTCCTCATGCTATTAATATTAATTGATGAGAGAAAACAGATTAAGCCAGTGACTAAGAAAAGAGGAAAAGTCACTGTCCAGACTTGATCCAATCTTTATGGTATCTCTCTGCTCTTTAAATAGCTCAGTGAACAGCTCACTGCAGGGATAATTAAAGAATGTAAATTGCAGAACTGGTTTTATTTTATTTATTTATTTATTTATTTAATTTTAATTTTTACTTTATTTTGCTTTACAATACTGTATTGGCTTTGCCATACATTGACTTGAATCCGCCATGGGTGTACATGAGTTCCCAATCCTGAACCCACCTCCCACCGCATATCATCTCTCTGGATCATCCCCATGCACCAGCCCCAAGCATCCTGTATCCTGTATCGAACATAGACTGGCGATTCAGTTCTTACATGATAGTATACGTGTTTCAATGCCATTCTCCCAAATCATCCCATCCTCTCCCTCTCCCAGAGTCCAATAGTCCGTTCTGTACATCTGTGTCTCTTTTGCTGTCTCACATACAGGGTTATCACTACCATCTTTGTAAATTCCATATATATGTGTTAGTATACTGTATTGGTGTTTTTCTTTCTGGCTTACTTCACTCTGTATAATCGGCTCCAGTTTCATCCACCTCATTAGAACTGAAAGAACTCCTCTTATCTCCAAATTCATTTTTTGACATTCTTCAAGACACTCTTTAGCTGTGCCTTCTTACTCTGGACAGTAATTGCTCGAGTCTGTATACCCCTCAGCCGGGTCTCAGTAATCGGCTTTCTTCCCCGCCCACCCTCAACTGTTTACTTATCTTCACTGGGTTACGGTAGCAGCCTCCCCTCAGTTTGCTAGAAAAATATTCGAAGTTTGAGGTGTGGGGAAGGTGGTGGGGAGAGTCAGGGGAAAGGATTCAGAGGGCAGAGGACCACTGGATTTTTTTCCTGACTCAAAGGGGTTGCAAATAATGTGACGTCTTCAAGAGCACGGTGCTGCCCGTAGCTTTTGCCGTTAGCTGGAAGAAGGAGAAAGAGCGCCTGTTGGAACTAAGGTTACGGTGAAAGTTATGGGAAGCTGTATTTCATCGCCCTTATGGCTGCAAGAACAAATGGTGTTTATACAAGGACCTTGGCAGTGAGAAAACAGTCATTAAACAGGAATTAAGGAGCTTGTCATCACCACTTCTTTCCAGTTACAGAAGGCAAAAGCCCTCCAAGCCTCTTTTATTGGGCCCTTGTGAGTTCTGCCGTTGGCCGAGCCAGACAGAATTGAATGGAGGAGCGGTGAGGGGTGTGTGTGTGTGTGTGTGTGTGTGTGTGTGTGTGTGTGTGTGTGTGCACATGTGTACATGTGTACATGTGGAAAGGGAGCAGGCATCTCAGCTTACAGAACAGAAGCATGCAGAGTGGTATCACAAGCATGGTTTTATTGTCCTTAGCACTGACAGCCGGGTATATTTTTGTGCTCCTCTGGCAGGTAACACCACGAAAGAAATTCAAGTGTCCTGAATGCACAGCCATCGATGGGCTTTCACTTGACCAGACACACATGGTAGAGAGGTGAGTGGGCCTCTAGACAAAAGTCTGCCCTGGCCTCTGATCCCCATTTCCTGCTCTGGGCCTGTTTATGGGACTTTGTTGCAGATATAAGGACAGCAGCTGGTAGCCATAGTCACCTCCTTTTGCACGTGGGAATTGGGTTAGTTCAAGCCCAGGTCACCCAAAGAATTAATTTGGAATGCTACTCACTCAATTTGTAATGGCTGGAAGGGTCTTAAAAATATAGCTGGCCTTAAGCTCCAGAAGCCAGATTCTCCATGTGGACTAAACAGTTAACCATCCACAGTCACTCAAGTGGAAGTGAGCTAATTCCGAGGAAATCCTGGATTGTTTTTCAGGGTCGTATCTCCATGTTACAGTAAAAGTTCTATTAGAGAGAATTATTAAACCAAACCCACCAGAGGCCAGATTACCTTTGTGGACACACTGAAACACCTACCAAAAGCAGAATTGAAAGCACAGCTCTTTACATTTCAGAGAGCGAAGCAGGGCAGCTCTGAAATACCTGCTTTATACTGATTCAGTCACTTAGCCAATAAGCACCCATTTGTGTGGATGTAATACAGGGCCTTGTAGGTGAGGATGAAGGAAGTGGGAGATGTCTGTCTTCCCTCAAGACCGTCTCACTTGTGTCCCAAAGGCCCCAAGCTTAAAATCTCCTGAATCGAACCTAATTCTTCCAAAAGGCAGCCTCTTACATAAGACAGCGAGCTCTGACAACCAATGGCATTTTTGTTAAGGGACCAGAATGCATTCAGAGAATGTTGTGGTAGCTGTCAGGGTGAGATATCTAGCTCAGGTCTCCCTGGGTCTCATATGCGTCTGCGTGCAGCACTCATTTCTGAACCCTATCAGCTGCATCAGGGTCCTTCAAGCCTGGAGGACGTTGTACAGGGAGCTGTTTCAGTTGGCCTGGACCCTTCTATAATGCTTTACTCCTTCTTACGCTTACTTCTTACTCTTACCCTCTAAATAATCTCTTTCATATGTAAATATCTTACCCAAATGACTTGACTTTTACCAACTGTCGATATGAAATAATATATTATTGTGACTTTGAAATATCTGTCACTGGTATCAAGTAATCACCTAGTCAAGGACAGTGACATTCCTGACAGCTCATTTGGAAGAGACCCCAATTATAGTTCTGTTAGAGCACATGAAATTGTTACTTAAACCTACCCCCATTCTGTGTTGAGAATTTCATAGCATTAAACAATTAGTTTTTGATTGGGCTGAGTTACATGTTGGGGTTTTATGGTCTAAGAAGAATTGTATTTAGAAAATTTCACCCAATACTGGCCTTAAAGTTCATGTTAAAGCTGAAAAACTGAGATGATAACAAATGCAATGAGAAAGATTTAAGTTAGGTATAATTATTATTAAACACTGAAGAAAGGAGCTAAGGGAAGTGTGGAAGCTTCCTCTCGGGAAAAGGGTTTTGAAAATAGAATAGGCACTGCCCAGATGTTGGTAGGCTTGATTTTATCAGATTTTTATAATTAACAACAGTAGATAAAACACATGTGTATGTGTGTATTGAACCTAGTCCGAAGCTATATGCGATAAGTCAAAGGAAGGCTCAGAATGTTGTAACTGGTCAGAGGAAAGAAAAGTGACTTCTTACTAGGTCAGTTATTATGAATGGTTTTGTAAGAGGTGGCACTTGAAGTGAGCCTTCAAAGATTGCTAGGATTCCAGCTCCAGGCAAGAAGAGGAGATCCTCGGCAGGGGAAACCGGATAGCCCAAGGTGCATTTGGCAAGCAGTCAAGATATCCAGTTTTGCTAGAGCAAAACATCCTGGCCCATCAGTGCCAAAGTGCTTTTTTCTCTAGGTAAGCCATGGAAGGTTTTTGAATAGGGAAGTAGTTTGGTTAGAGTATTGCTTTGAGATTGATTTGGAAGTAGTATGTAGAATGAAATAAAGGTGAGATTGAAGAAAGAAGAACAGTTAGAAGGCTTGAACTAAGTTAAGTGTGGAGAGAAAGGGTTGAATTAAATTACAAGGTTTTTTTTTTTTTTTTCCTCCCAAAGGAGAATGTGCTAGCATTTGATGTCCAACTGGATAGGTGTGGGGAGATTATGGAGGAGTTGACTGAGATGGGAAGAATGGTAGTACCTTTAATGGTGTAAATAATATAATTAGGAGGGGTGCGAAGTAGGGGAGGGGAGGACATGAATGTTGTACCTTTCACAGTGTAGTTAATGAGGCCAGGAGATTTTAATGGTGTGTCAAGTTGGAGAGCAATAAGGCAGGTGATTTGGGCTCTTACCCTCTGTATCTGCAGATACAGATATAGAGCAAGCAGTTGGAAATATAGAACGAGGACTTTAGAAAGAGGTTAAAACAAAGATGGCGATTTGGAAGGCATCCACCCAGAGATGACAATTGATTGAAGAAAAGCTATGGGTGGAATCTTGAGAAATTCAGACAGTTAGGAGACAGAGTAATTGAAAAGAGAGAAGCAGGCACTAGAGAGAGGCCAGGAGAGAACCAGGGTCTCCAGTGCCAGCAGCATCGGCGACTTTGGAAAAAGTAATGCCGTAGGGTGATGGGCTGAAGGGCGGTAGCGTGGGAGCTGACAGTGAGGACGCAGAGTCAGTGATGACAGGCTCCCCTTTTGAGAAATGTGATGGAGACCAGAAGGAAATCAATCTTGAATTAATTAGAAACTGCGAGCAAAACTATTTGGATTAAGGTTAAATGACTGAATTATTAGATAAGACACTTAGGTTGGGGGGGAGGGGGGATATGATTTAAGCCCTATTGGGTAGACCAAGAGATGGAGTTACAACTGCAGAATTGTTCACTTGTTTTGAAATAGTTCCCTTTGCAGAATCTGCATTTTTGCACAAAACAGTGAAAGGAGTTAACCGCTCTGCACGTTCTGACCTTGTGTTGAGTTGTGTGCTTCAGTAAGCTTATTTATTCTTATGTTTGGGGTCTGGGATCAGAAATCTCAGCTATGGAGGAGAGTACTTTTACTGCCCTTCCTCCATTTCCAGGTCCTGCTATTAGTTAATTTAAGAAAAAGAAGATTTTGTAACTTCATTTTGCTCAGTAGCTTTACCCATGTCAAGACAGTATGGCAGACAAACAATGCTGATTTAAGAAACAAACATTGTATTTTGATTCAGATCAGTCTTTGTTCAAATTATGAATTAGCCACTTATTAGCTGTCTGACTTAAGGAAATTGACTTACCTTGTCCTGAACTTCCAATCATTTCATCTCTGAAAATAGATATATTAACTGTCATATTACTGTATCCATTCAGGAATTCAACAAATATTTATTGAGCATTTTTGTATCAGTGCCAGGAAAGTCTGTAGCCGGGGCCTGGCAAGGTTAGTTTGCTTCCTAATTTCCCCAGCGCTGACCCTCAAGCTCCTTGTTACTTTAGGTAATAGTATGAGTTTGAAAGGGAAACAGAAAGCCATTAGTCTTTTCTCCCTGGCCCTTGCAGCACTTTAGAGATAGACATTGGCCGTTCTTAGCCTATCTGTTGGTTAGAAAACCAAGCAAGGGGAACAGTTACTGACACAGTAGCTGGACCCCCAAGAGAACAACTCAGGTAGACCCACCAGCAACTAGCCCGACTCATAATCTACCCTGACTTGTTCCCCACCCCAGGTCCCCTGCCCTGCATGTAATGAAGGTAGGCGACACTGTCAGTACCTGGCAGTCGAGGACTTGTACCGTTTCGCACGGCAGTCGCTTCTCCAGGGTGGGCTGCTTGGAAAGAAAGGAGGACTCAGTAGCCTGGGTCAGCCAGGGGCAGCTGTCAGCAAGCCGAGCTGGCCTGAGCCCCAGCAGCCTCTCGCCTGTGGCCCGGCCTGGCTGGCCAGTCTAGTTACAGAGGAGATGTTGTCCTTGGTGCTCCTCAGGGGCCCGTAGAGCCACCAGCCCCTGCCAGGAGCCGTGATTTGTCTTTCATCCATGCTCGCCGGCACCCTGTGCTGGGCACGGCTGGGCTTTGCTGGCCAGAGTCTACAAGCAGAATCGCTGGAAACTACAAGAACTGTCCGTGTTTATAGGCAGAACAACTGTCAAAAGTGAGACCTTGGGGAGATTTGACTTAGTCTGCCGCTGTCTTGACCCTGTAATTTAAGGTGAGAAGAGCTCTTGGCCGGTGCTCGCTTCCTGTCATTTTATTAAAACCTCTCTCAGTCTTTTCCCAGTCTCCTGTTATTTTGGAACCTGAGACTGCAACCTCCTGGGTCTCGAAAGACTGCCAGCAGGAGGGGAGCTCAGTGAGCTGTGGGCCATTGTAGAATGTGATAGAAAGACCCAGTCCTCTTAGTACCAACGCAAGCCTGTGTTTGAACCCAGCTCCACCACCATCCAGCTCAGGGTCCTTGGGAGAGTCCCTTAGCCTCTCTCAACCCAGATCTCTCAAACCATACCAACCCTCGGGCGTATGGAGGGGGATACTTAAAGGAATCGCTGGGTTGTGGATGTAAATTAGCTGGCACTTAATAGGAAATGGCAACCCACTCCAGTACTCTTGCCTGGAGAATTCCAAGGACAGAGGAGCCAGAAGCCTGAAGGGCTACAGTCCATGGGATTGCAAAGAGTCGGACTCGACTGTGCGACCAGCTTTCACTTTTTCAATAGATGCTTAACAATTGTTAACTTCCAGCTTCTCTCTTTGGACCCTAGAATAATGATGATAAATAAATGTGTCTCATCTCATAGTGAAGACTTCAGCCTCAGCAACCAGAATGCGTGGGCCTGGCTCTGCCCTTTCTGGTTGTTTGGCTTTGGTCCTGTCTCTGAGTCTCCCTGTGGTGTGCCTCTGTCTTCCTAGTGTGCCGTGGGCAGCATAGGAGGCCTGCCTCCTGAGGCTGTTGTGAGGGGAGACATGAGTAACCTAGTACGTGCCAAGCACTTTTAACACAGCCCAGAACATGGAATAAGTGACAGCCGCTGTTGCCTTGTGGCTGTGGCACAGAGATGTTATTAGCTGGGAGAGCTCACAATGAGATGGTAACACCTTCTGACCAGCAGAATAAGCGCAAGAAAAGAATTGATAACTGGCTTCTTTATTAATTGGTTTCTTGCTGAAGCTCGAAGGCCTCAAATAAAAGCTGTGGACTGAAATAGCTTGAAGCAAGGCTTACAGTCTCTCCGAGGACAGAAGAGCCTTGCAGTCTGTGTCTTGAAATTCGGCCCTTCCCTGGGAACCGGTTCTCAGGTGCCGTGGGCCTGACTGAGAGAGAATACTGACCTCGCTGAAATCCATCCTTTGAGGTCCCCTCAACTTCAGAAGCGGTTTTTGCGGGCTCGTCTCCCGCTTTGGTCTGACGCAGGAATGTTCTTCTCACCCGCTGCCACACTCAGTTGGCCCGATTGGCCAGTGCCCTTTCCTGCTGTGGGTCTGAGCCGCTCCCCTCTGGGGGGCTGCTCACGGGTGGGGGTAAGGGGCCGCACCCTCCCCTCACCCAGCGGCGCTACGTTGCTTGTTGCTGCTGATTCTAACACGAGAGCAGCTACGATTATGAAAGGTGTCCAGTGTGAACTTCAGCTCTCACAGGGGAGCTTATGGAAGTGGACTGATAATTCCCAGAGATTGCCACTCACAGCCCTCGATAGATGTTGGTTGAATGCCTGAAGTGTTGTTTGAAATTGAGGTTCATGGCCCGGTGTCTCCTCTGCCTTCCATCGCCCCACGTCTAAGAGCCTTCCTTCTCTCTTTTCAGCTCAAGTGAGCTGAAGCCAAGATCCAGCGCTTTGCCTCCTCCCTTTGCCTTCTCTTCAACTGGCAGGGATGGGGTTAAGGCTTGTTGGCAACTAATCCACCTTGGTTAGAGGCCTGCTTGTAAGGAGCTGGAGGAATGACTGGAATTTGAGGGGGAGGGGAACGATACTCTGACCTCTGCAGGCCCATGGCCTTCGAACAGCTCAAACAGCATCCCTGGTTCCCTTTCTCCCGCTGAACTAATAGAGCACCCCCAGATCCCTTTGTTCCTCCAAAGCCTCCCAGCCGTGGGAAGAACCCGGGAGCATGCTGGGGATCCTTGTGATTCTCTGGCCAGTGTTGAATACGATGTATGTTTCTCTGGCCAGTGTTGAATACGATGTATGTTTCTCTGGCCAGTGTTGAATACGTGTATTTCGCTCTCAGCTCTCAGACTCTTGAACATTTCCTTTGCTCCCCACCCCTGTCCCTCTGCCCCACTGCCCTCCCCAAAACCCCCAGGTCCGAGTGCATCAACAAGTTTGCTTCCGTCTTTGGGACAATGCCTCTTAAGGTGGTGGAGCACCGAGCCGACCCCGTCCTGTACAAGGACGACTTCCCTGAGAAGCTGAAGAGCTTCCCCAACATCGGCAGCTTGTGAAGCAGGCCGCTGGTGGAGGTCTCAACACGGATGTGGACGGAGGAAGAGAACTCGGCCCCCCAGCCCCCTGATCCCCTGGATTTCAGAGTGGAAGACTGGCACCTCCTCACCTGAAGAGCAGAGGCCCCAGGAGGACATCTGAGCGCCTCTGGCATCCTCCAATGCTCTTAATGGGTTCTTTCTGAAAACTCTAGGTGGAAGCCTGTGGCAGGCTCCAGGGGAAGGCCAGATCAGGCTTTCTTTGTTTCCAGCTCCAGTACAGTGATCTGAGAGGAACCGTCCCTGGCTCTAAGACTGCTGAGAAACCTCCAGCCCGTTTCAGATCTGTGATACCATGTAAGAGCTACCTGACGGTCACTTTTTGTTATTTCAAATCAGTGAGTTCTTCAAAGGAAGAGCCACGCCCAGAATTTGGTGCACAATCCAAGCATCTTAGTGGCATTTGACGCCTTGGGAGCACCAGCTGCTGAGTTGGGATCTATAAATTCCATGAAACTCTTTGGTTCGGCTTTTGGATATGATTAAAATTATTTTTTATTCTATTTCGTACTATGTCTTAAATATTGACTGTGGAACTTTGTGTGTATGTACCTTGCACCTTCTGACCTCAGCTCCAGCCTCCTTCCCAGGTCTGGGAAGACAGTCGGCCAGGAGGCGTGTCTGGTGCCATGCTTATCCAGCAGAGAAGAGCTTCCAACTACAAACATTCTTAGTGTCCCCAAACCTACAAAGGAGTCTCTGTGCTTGCTGATTAGATCTAGACATTCTTGGGGGAAAACAGAGGGCCTCTCATAGCCATACGCTGAGTCGCTCTGCTGGTACCACGTTGTAAAATTGAGCGAGTTGTGACCCTCACCCCAAGGGGATGCCAAAATTTCCCTTGTTCTTTTGGTATAAACCTAACGTTAGCCAGGGAGGCTCTGGCTAATGTTAAATGCTGCTATAACAACTGCTTTGCAATAGTTGCCGGTACATTTAAATCATTACATTTCAGCATTTAGTAATACTGCACATGTGTGAATTATACCTCTTTAAGCTCAGTTGATGAACAAATCTACTCTGGCAAACGTTAGATGTTAAGGATTCAAAACAGATTTATCTGACTCTAATATTAAGATTAGCCACAGTTTGGGCTTTAGCCATAACATATGTCCCCAGAACACAAAATACATAACAATTTGCTTGGAATATGGATATAATTACTGAAACTAGTTGTGTGCCCAGTCCAAGTCACTAAACCACCACTCATTGTTCTGTTGAGTGACGCGGAGGTGAGCTGGCCTCATGCTGGTGTTTTCAGACTTGCAGTTTTAGAAGAATCACTTCAGATGTGTTCATGGACTTTGAGAGACCAAAGAAAACTTTGAGAAGTCACACAATTGAAAGTGGAAATCTTGAGTCTGATCTTTCTTATTTAGGCCTGGTGGGATGGCAGGCTGTTCTTGGCAGAAGGGATAAGATAGCATCTCCAGGTCATCCATTTTGCAGTTGCAGACACTGGAGCAGTGATTTATTCACGTGTTGCAGCTGCGAACACCGATGCTTAATCAGTCCTTTTGATTTGAATAATTATATCCTAGTCAGCAAGGGGAGACGGGAAGGCATTTTGGCCTCATAGTACTGGGGGAGATATGATAGAAACCAGGAGAAAGGGGTTTTCTTTTGTCACCCAGATACCAGTAGCTGACACAGTGAGTACCTCTGATCTTTCCAAGGGTTCCCTGGTTTGGGGCAAGTGGAAGGGGAGGAGGACCTCACATTTAAATTCTAGCTAAGATCGAAGAACCGTGCTAACATTGTCTACTGTGTGACGCGTGTTGACGCACACCCTCGGCATGTATTAATAGTGCTGTGCCCTTTTCAGACGACCGGTTGTGCACTGCATTCGTGGCTGATTCTAAGCCAGCTCCCCCCTCAAAAGGGCCATCTCTCCTCCTTCTCCTCCCCGCCCTCCTTCTCTCCCTCTCTCTTTATTATTCCTTTGATTCTGGAAGAGAAATGCTTCAGTAGCAGGTCATTGGGACCCCAAGGGGACAGAGCCAGTGGACCTTTATCACCTTCTGAGAAGACATTGGTCTTCTAAGGGCATTAAAACTCCATTTCAAGTACCTGACTACTCCCAGAAATATTGGGGGTTAGATTTTTGCACCATAGCATACAATTTTTTTCTAGTATTATTATAGAATAAATAATACATCCTAGGCACTGGAAGTGGAGAAGGCAATGGCAACCCACTCCAGTGCTCTTGCCTGGGAAATCCCATGGATGGAAGAGCCTGGTAGGCTACAGTCCATGGGGTTTCGAAGAGTTGGACACGACTGAGCGACTTCACTTTCACTTTTCACTTTCATGCACTGGAGAAGGAAATGGCAACCCACTCCATTATTCTTGCCTGGAGAATCCCAGGGATGGGAGCCTGGTGGGCTGCCGTCTATGGGGTCGCACAGAGTAGGACACGACTGATGTGACTTAGCAGCAGGCACTGGAAGCAAACCTCAAAGCTTCTGTCCTAGGAAAAGAGAGAGGGTGCAGGTCACAGGGAAAAATTCAGGACAGGAGTATAGCAAGTGCTCATGATTCATGGGTTCCGAGGGGACAAGGTGCCCCACCCCGTCCTGGGTAGGTGTATTTCTGAGCTGCTCACCAGCAAGCCTCACTCATAAACATGGGCCGGGATCATCTGCCCTTGGGATGCCATAGGTTCTGGTTTCAGAAGCGGAACAATAATGCTAATTAAAATGTCATGTTCTGGCCTACAACAGACAACAGCTGGTTTTAGATTAAGAGATCTTTTTTAAGGAATTGCATCGTACTGGCCTGCACCAACAATGAACCTGAGCTGGCCCTGGCCTTGCCCCAGATGTGTGTACCAAGTCACTAGCCTTTGCCCCCAGGGACCTAACTGGGGTGGGCCGGCCTGCTTGAAATGCCAGTGTTGACTGTTGCATGCTCACTTGCGTCCACCTCTCTGAGACCCCATGGACTGTGGCTCATTAGGCTCCTCTGTCCGTGGGATTATCCAGGCAAGAATACTAGGGTGGGTTGCCATTTCCTTCTCCAAATGCCAAGGTTGGAAACCCTTTTTTGCTGGTTAAGTTTAGGTAGCTGTACATATTCTTCTTATCTGATGTGTTTTAGCAAAGCTCACACATGTTTAGGCAAAAACCTCCTTTTCTGGGAAAATTAAAGAGGAAAATATCCACTTTTGTCCTCAGACTCTGGTTCCTTCCTGTAAGTGATGCTGTCCTGTCTCTTCTTCTTACTCGGCATCACGAAGGTCAGAACTCTGGCTTCTCTGTCGAACCTTCTGTGCTTCCAGCTTGTGGTTTTTAGGAGTTTCTCTGCTGCCTCTGGAGAGATTGGCCATCATCCTGGCCTGTGCTGACCAGGACTGGGAGCTGGAAGAGGCCACCAGCCTCTCTGTGCTCTCACTTGCCAAAGGGTGGCTGGTAGCTCTGTGATCCAGCTTCCTCCTGGGACAGTCCCTGAGGATCCTTGCCACTGAAGGGCCAGAGGTTCCTGGCCACGAATTCTCAAGATCTGATTGCTGGGCTCAAGTCCAAGACCCCTTGGTGGTAGAATTAAGAAGTCGATGAAGCAGAGTCCAGGTCGGGAAGTGGTTCACTCCTGGGGGAACTCTTCCTGGCTCTACAATCAGGATTGCAGAGGCACCCGGCCAAGAGGGCGGAGGTTTCAAAGGTTCCCCATCATTGAGCTTCCCTGAGCCTGGTGGGTTTCCTCTGCTCTCGCAGTGGCGTCTCCAGGGTAAGCTGTTTTCTCCAGTTCTGTTGGTCATCTGCTGCTGCAGCGGCTGAAGCCTCAGCACGCTGTTCCCCGAGGAGCCCTGGCTCGAGGAGGCAGATGCAGAGAACGCCCAACTGGCCCCACGCCCCTTCAGCCACTTCCCGAGGGGCCATCCTGGTGGAAGTGCCAGCCGGACTGGCAGGCAGCGGCTGTCGAGGGAGGCTCTGGAAGAGACTTGAGCTTTCCACCGAGGGCCCGGAGGCATGTGAGCCCTGGAGGCTGGCTGCTCACCTCACCCCAGAGCTCTTTCCCAAGCCCCAGGGCTCCTGTGCTAGGCCAGTGTTTGCTTCTAAATGAAACGGGGGGCAGCTTTTGGCCCCACTCTGCCAACCAGGCCCGGAGAGATGATCTGAATTGGTTTCACTGAGCTGCTCCTGAAGTGAGGCAGGCCAGATTCTGCTCTCCCTTGTAAGGTTTTCCCCTCTCCTAAGCTAAGGTCTTCCCTGGTGGCTGGAGGTCCAGGTTCAATCCTTGGGTCAGGAAGATCCCCTGGAGAAGGGAATTCCAACCCACTCCAGTATTCTTGCCTGGGGAATTCCATGGACAGAGGAGCCTGGTGAGATACAGTCGATGGGGTCACAAAGAGTCGGACGTGACTTAGCAACTAAACAACGGCGACATCATCCTAAATGGAACTCGCAGCCTCTCTTCCACCTCCATTTATAGGCTGTCAGAGCTCCCCAGCCTCAGGCTGTGTGACGTCCAGTTCCCTGGGACAGGGTGTGGGCTGTGTAGGCAACATTGCGCCACAGCTTCTTCATGTCCAGCTCACCACTGCTTGCAACTCAGGGCAGGTGATGGGGCAGCTCGCCCCCTCTCTCTCCTTTCCAGGCATCTTTCCTTCTCAAGAAATTGTTGAGTCACCCACCTCTGTGTCTGGCATCTCAAATTTAACAGCCTTTGTAGGGTAGAGTTTCTTCCTTTCTTCTGCTCCCAACTGGTTGCGCCTGTGGTTGCACTTCTTTCCAGCCTCCCTGGAGGGCACCAGAGCCGTCAGGCAGAGACAAGGAAAGGCAAAGATGTCTGGGTGTCATTCGAGAGGTACCAGGCAGCTATGTCTGATAAAAGGTTTCCCCAGCAAAGCACCAGCTCACCCATAGCATCTCAGGAGCTGCCCGTGGAGTGACAGCTGCCAGCAGAGCTGGGATTGGAATCTGTGTGTCTTGGACCCAAGCCTCCAGCCACTCCATCCACCCTTCAGAGCCTTCCCTTCACAGTGTATAAACGCGAGCTCTTACTTAGAGCCGCCAACTTCTATCATTAACTACTACGCCCAAGAAGAAGCTCAAAGAATGTCTGGTTTTCTGGTAATCACAGCTGCAGAACAACCAACTCATTACTGACCAACATGAGGGAATAATTCAGTCATTCACTTTTCTAATCATTCATTCATTCATTCATTAAAATGTACTCTTTGCCAGAACCAGTGCTGCGTCTGAGACAGAGTGGATTAAGTGGAATAAGACACAGTCTTGACCTCCAAGATCTTGGGTTCCAGTGAGAGTTTTTGGCTCTGTAAGATGGTGTGAGTCCAGAGGCCTGGGACTCCACACACATACGTTTTAGTCCTGACTGTTCAGGAAGACTCCATTACGTGAACACCATCTTCGCTGGTGCCCAGAGGAGGCAAGGATTGTTTTGTTTCCCATTCTCATAGTGCCTTCCTTTGAGTTGAACCCTGTGCCTTCCTTGGCCTTGAGGGATTCCACTCCCTTGCCTTAGTTTCCTCAACCAGAAATTGAAGATGGCAAGAGCGCTTCGACCCGGGTGGGTGAGATGCAGTGATGTATCAGATCTCTTCCCCTCTCTTTACCCAGAGCCCTTGCCAGATTGTACCTGGTGATGCTGGCAGCCAGCCCTCTTCCGGCCCCTATTTCTGCTCACCCTGTTACCAGAGAACCTGGGGGTCTGGATCCTATCTGGCCCCGTCAGGGTAGATTACCAAATGAGTGGTTCTTTTGCCCCAGTGCCTTTCCTGTGCTATAAATAAGCCCCATGTTTATTTTCTAATGTTATTGAAATGAGCACTTGGGATTTGGGCCTCTTGACTAGTCCGGAGAGCGTCCACCCGGTGCCTGGTGAGGGCCCTGTGTGGCTGGCTGCTGTCTGAAGCTATTTGGAGTCCTCCCCCTGTGTTGTGGATGTGGCTTCATTTCCATAGTAAGGGCTGTATGCAGCCCTGTATCTGCTGATTTTCAGGTTTCAGCTTTCTGCCAGCCTCACTGCCTGCTTAGAAGTAAAGCTGTGTTTCTCATTAAGGGGATAACAGCCACAATTGAGATAATTAACGAAAATTGTGTATTGGTGGCAGCAGGTCCTATAGGATTTCCAATAGTCTACCTAGTAGATCCTGAGGGGCTTTACCTTCATCTCCTCCCTTCTGCCTACCCGCTGTCCAACCTCTGTTCTTGTTTTCTGGATATAGTCCCAATAATTTCTCTCCATACAGCCTTGTTCTTGTCAGCAGTTTGGTTTGATGTACTGACGACTTGACCAAATGAAGATTTTGTTAACTGCACCTTCTCCAAGGCACAGAGGATGCAAGGATTTCCCCCCTCCTCCCAGAGTATCTCCCATTTGCTGGTTGTACCTTGGCCCTTTTAAAAAGGTTATAAGATGAATGTCCGTTAATAACAGATAGATGTCCCCTTCAGTACTGCGGGGGCACCGTCTCAGTGGGACAGTGCTGAGACAGATGGAAGCGTGACAGCCCAGTGCAACGTCTTATATGCTACGTGGTTGTCTAGGAACCGGGAAGTGTTCTGAATTAGGGTTTCCTCAGGGGTGGTTTCGGAGAAGGCAGTGGCACCCCACTCCAGTACTCTTGCCTGGAGAATCCCAGGGGCGGGGGAGCCTGGTGGGCTGCCGTCTACGGGGTCACACAGAGTTGGACACGACTGAAGCGACTTAGCAGCAGCAGGAGTGGTTTCTAGCTCCTTCAGGCTTTGATGTTGCATCAAAAGTATCCAGTGAGACTGAGCAGGACACAGCATTGTGTATCAGAACTTGGGCTAAAGATCATTATCTACTGCTCAGGAGGGATTATTCTGATAAGTTACTCAGTAGAGAAATGTTTGCAGGAACAAACCAGAACCTATAGCCTATTCATGAACAGTTACATTTAACAACCAGATTTAATTCACTTTCAGACATGGAACCAGAAGAAGGTGAATTTTTACTCATGTGTTTTTAGTCTATTGACTCCTAAAGATTCTTTTCTCTTAAAAAGTAAAAAGTCTTTTGTGATGGATTCATATTTATTGAGCACTTATTATGTGCCAGATACTGTTCTCAATTATGAAAATGCTGCATTGAACAAAGTGCCTGCCCCTGCTAAGTGTACATTCTAAGAAGGAAGACAACCAAAAAAAGTAAACAAATACAATTGCAAATGGTAAAAAAAAAAAAAATGCTAGAAAGAGAACAAAGCAGAATAAGGGGAGGTGGTTAGTGACTTGGGCATAAGGAGATATGTTGGTCAGAAGTGGCATTTAAACACAGATCTCGGTGTTGAGGAGTGGAGACAGAGGGATGAGCTAGCATCAAGTCCCTCAGGCAGGAAAAAGCTCATCTTGTTTTAAGAACAGCAGGAACTCCTGCTGCAGTGTGGCTGCAGTGTATTGGGTATGGAGAGCAGGGTAGAGATGATGCCAGGAAAAGTAAGTTAGGGCCAAATTGTGTTGGGATCATGCCGGACAAAAGGGTTCTGGATTTTTATTGTGAGTGTGATGGGAAGACACTGGAAGGTTTTAAGCCGGGGATTGGCATCCGAATGGGATTTTTGTTGAAAGAGTCGTTTCAGCTAATACGTGGAGAACAAGAATGGAAGAAAGGAAGTCAAGAGGCTGCGTTACAGAGAGAGATGGCAGAGGCTTAGCTAGACTAGGATGGCAGCAACAGAGACAGTAAGGAGTTACATTGGGAACAGAATCTGTTGGACTTACTAATGATTAGGTTATAGGAGATGAAAACAGAGGATTCACAGCTAACTGTTGGAACTGAGTGACACAGTTCAGTGAAATAGGGCAGACTGGGCAGGGTAAGGACGGAGAAGTGTGAGAGGGATACCAGGAGCTCCACTTTGAATGGGTTAAGTCTGAGATGCCTTTTGGTCATCTAGTGGTAGTGCTAGTTAAGCAGTTAGATATCTAGAGCTAAAGGGGAAAGTTAGAACTGAAAATATAGATGGGATTTAAAACCACAGGACTAGACGAGACTACCCAGAGAGTCAGAATATGTAACGGAAAAGAGGACTGTGGCCTGATTTACAGGGAGAGAAGAAAAGAGGAAGCAGAAAAGGAGATTGAGGAGTTGCCAGCGAGTTAGGAAGAAAACCAGGAAGATATCTGCAAGACAGACTGGGATGAATTAGAGATACACATTGTAAACCCTGAAGTAATGGCTAAAAACATTTTAAAAGGAAGCATAGCTAATAAGGCAATATTGGAGATAGAATATGATTAAAAAAAATATCCAATCAAAAAGGATGGATTGAAGAAAAGAGTAAACTAAGAACAGATGGGACACAAAAAAGCAGGACACTAGACTTAAACTCTAACATATTAATAATGATGTTAAATGCAAATGATCTAAACGTTATAATCAAAGGACGGAGACTTTCATTCTGAATTAAACATCAAGGGCAATCATATGCTATCTGTGAGTAAAGCACTATAAAATACAGTTGAAGCAAAAGAGTAGAAGAAATTATACTAGACAAATATGAACCACAAGGAACTGGAAATGAATTTGCCAATAAAGGACAAAATAAACTTCAAAACAGGAACATTTCCAGGGAGAAAGAGGAATAATTCATAATGTTAAAGGTGTCAGTTCATTAAGAAGACAGAACAGGTAATTCTAGGTAATGTAGGCACTAAATAACAATGCTTAAAAATATATAAAGCAAAATTGACAACGGAAAATGAAATAGAAAACTCCACAATTATATTTGGGTATCTTAGCACTCCCCTCTTAGTAATGGATAGAACAAGCTGATAGAAAAATCAGAAAAGTAGAGATGACCTGGATAATGCTATCAACCATTTTGGCCCAATTGACAATTATGGAACACCACCCACCAATAACTAAGCAGATAGTCTTCTCAGGTGCACTTACAACATTCAGCACCTGTGTGTGGCACCGTAAAAAGTCTGTTTTAGAGGAAATGAAAATACAAGTATGTTCTCCGATCATAATGGAATTAAATCAGTAACTGATATCTGGGGAAAATCTCTAATAGTCAGAAATTAAGTAACATATTTCTAAATGCATGGGTTAATAAAGACTCAAAACAAATTAGAATGTAATTTTAGGTGAATGAAAATGTATCTAAATGTGTCAGGTGGAGTACTCAGAGATCTGTTCTTGAAGTGCTAGTGTTAGAAAAGAAGAAAGAACTAAAACTAATTATGAAAGCTACTACAAAATAAATGGAAGAAAGAATAAAGATAAGCTTGGAAATAAATAGATGGACAAACAATGGAGAAGAATGAATTAAACAAAACCTGGTTCTTTGAAAAGACCAATAAATAGACTGTTCAGGGAAAAAAAAGGATATATAAATTTACCAGTATCATAAATCAAACAGGGAGCTTTGGTACAGATTCTAAAAATATTAGAAGTGAAATACATATGAAAACATTATAAAATCTACAACATAGATGAAATAGTTGCAAACTTTGAAAGACACAAGGTTATAAAAACTGCCTCAAGAAGAAACAGAAAAATCTAAGTAGCCATATCCATTAAAGCAGTCAAATTTGTAATTTAAAACTTCACACAAAGAAAAACCTAAGTCCACAGTCTACTGACAAATTATATCAAATAACTGAGAAATAACACCAATCTTACACAAACTCTTTTCAGAAAGAGATATGTCCCAGCTCATTTTATGTGGCCATTATTACCCTGTTATCAAAACCAGACAAAAATATTACAAGAAAAGAAAACTGCAGACTTAAAGCCCTGCTGAGCATAGGCACAAAGGTCTTTTTAAAAGTTAGCAAGCCAGATCAACACGCAAAAAAGATAACACAACATGGCTAAAGAATATAAAGTCTGTCTAATATTTGAAAATGTAATTCACAATAGCAATAGAATAAAGGAGAATAGTCATATGATTATCTCAATGGTTTTTTTTTAAAAAAACCAGAAAACATATATCCACACAAAGACTTGTACACAGATGCTCTCGGCAGGTTTGTTCATGATAGCCAAAACCTGGAAAAAAAGGTTAAACAGCAGATGAACGCATAGATAAATTGTGGTATATCCATGCAACGGAATACACCTAAGCAATAAAGATAATGAACTACTGAGACACACAACATGGATGTGTTTCCAAAATAGGTGAGCAAATAAGCCAGACATGAAAGAGTGCATGCTTTACATTCATGCTATCCATACATACAGGGTCTCCCTGGTGGCCCAGGGAAGGGTGAAATTCACCCTCAATTGTTCAGTCTTATGCAGTAGACAGGACTCTTAAGGACTTAGCTCCTGTATTAGTTTGCCTGGGATGAGGCTCAAGGGAACTTTTGGGAGTGAGGAGAAGGTTTTATATTTTGATCCTGGTGATGGTTACATATAACTCTACATGTGAAGTTGATGCATTCTTATCTAAGTAATACCTCAATAAAGATGAGTATTTTTTTCAATGGTACTTAAAAACTGTCATCTTTCACAGTTCCTTTGCTTTGTCATGGACCAGCATCCCTTTTCCCTTCTTTACCTGGATGTTTGCTTAGGGCCTCAGGGTCCAAGCTGCCTCCAGTTCTGTTTAGTGTTTTCTATTGTGTTTTGATGTGGAATGCAGATTTGCCAGCCATCCAGCTGATACTTATCAAATGCTTGCTGTAATACTCTACCAAATATTGCAGATAAATAGGTGGAGAAGCCGTTTCTGCCTTATAATCAAGCTAATACAGGAGATAAGTCCCTAATAGTCCTGTCTACTCTATAAGATTGAACAGTTGAGGGTGAATTACAAACATTCCCTGCTGTGGAAGGAGCGTGCGGTCACTTCTGACTCGGTGAAGGGGTGAGACTTGAGGTGGGCTTTGGAGAACTCATTGGTAGAGGCAGGCACTGTGTGGACAGGGGTGTGCTGGGAGGTTGGGCAGTCACTTTGACCTGAAAGGAGTGAAAGGAAACAAGAAGATAAGGAAGTATGCTGATACCATAGATTTGTACGAGCACTAACTCCAGGTTGGGACTTTTAGAAATTATGGCACTGGATAGGGGTTTAGGGCTAGACAAAAGAGCTAAAATGTTTGCGGGCAGTGTGAAGGCTTTGCAGATGATTGTTCTGGTTGGGAGCGTGATCAGAGCTAGTCTTAGACACTTCCACATTGGCATCAGCACAGATGAGGGGGTGGAGCAGAGAGAGACCAGGAATGGGATGTAACTACTTAGCAGTAGCCTAGGTGATAAGTGACAAGGAACTGAGCCCAGGGGTTGCTGGACTCATTTGGGAACTTGCTGGGACCTGCTGAGATGCTTTGGGATATGAAGTTGAGAAGAGCAGCCACTTCATCCATTTAACACATACCAGCCAGTCTTCTTGTTACAGACTAAATTATATCCTCCGTAAAACTCATATATAGAAACCCTAACCCCCAGTGTGACGGGATGAGGAGATAGGGCCTATGTAGAGGTAGTGAAGTTTAAGTGAGATCATAAGGGTGAGGTCTTAATTCATTAGGACTGGTATCCTCAGAAGAAAAGGAAAAAATAACAGAGCTCTCTTTCTGGGAGCAAAGACCACGTAAGGACACAGTGGGAAGGTGGCCGTCTACCCGCCAGGAAGAGAGGCCTCAGCAGAAACCAGATCTGCAGGCACACTGGTCGGGGCTTCTAGCTTCCTGCAACTGTGAGACAGTAAATGTCTACAATTTAAGCCACCCAGGGTGTGCTCTTTTGTTACAACAGCCCAGACAGACCAACACACTGCTCACCACCAGATTCCTCACCACCCGCCTTCCAAGTTCCCATAAATAGAATACTGAGGGTTCCCAGGGCTTTATATTCTGATGACATAACTTTTGTGAAACAGTACCCCAATCTCTGGCTTCCTTCTCAGCCGTCCGGATAGAAGTCAACCCTGCTGGCCCTTCCCAACCGTCAGAGTGTGTGATTCCTCCTGTCTCTACAGCTCTTAATTATTTCCAAGTATTACTTGTTTGGATTTCATAACCACTTGTCTCACTTCCTATGACATAAGCAGGCAAGAGTTGATTTGACCCCATTTTACAGATGAAGAACTTGAAAATCGGGATTTTCGTGGCTTGTCTAAGATAACCAAGCGGAGTTGCAAAGTCAGCCCGTTAAATCCAGCTCTCTCACTTCACCGCACAGCTTCCTGGCTTGTGCTTTTCTATGCCTTTGTCTGGAGAGAGCTTTCTGTTCAAACCTATCTTGGAGAGGAGATGTGGGCTGCCTTTGGGCTTCCTTCTTCCCTTCCTTCCCTTGTCGTCCCAGCACGCGCGTATACGCGCGCACGCGCACACACACACACATACACACACATTTATTTTTGTTCCATAGTGCAGCTTGCTCTTAATGTCATAGGAACAAGGAGCTCCTCCTTTTCGCGCAGAGCCTAAGCATGACAGATCCACCTTGGGTAGAGGACAAAGAAGGGATGGGCAAGGGGCTTATGGTGCAACCAAAAGAGAAACCTTGGAAGGTGTGGCAGGAACGCTGTAGCCCCTGGGCTGTCTGAACCGCATCCTGGCCAGGGCTCTGGGGGGCATCTCGTGCGGGCCCCACAGTGGGTTCGCTTCCAACTAACAGTTAAGGCAGCACCTTAACACATGGTATGCACATGGTCATAAACTGAAGCTCCTTTCGGAAGTTTGCCCTTCCTCAAGGCTGTTGGTCTGTGTTGAGCTAAAAAAAGAAAATCTGTTTGGAATCACAGAATTCCTGGGAAAATGTCAACTCTCACACCCCATTGTCTTTGGAGCTGGCATGCGTCTTCTCACTTCTGAGCCCCGTTTTAAGGGGCGGGCTGTTTGTGGAGGGCCTATTGTTCCTGAGCAGCTGAGCATGCAAGTCTGGGCCTGTGTGTGTGTGTGTGGAGAAAGACCACCACTACTGCGTCACCCCCCACCAGCCGAATCAAGGATTTCTGCTGAATCACAGACCAGCCCGCCTGTGGCGCCCTGAGGTTGGCAATTGTTCTTGTAGCAAGACCTGGGACAATGAGATTGGTGAGAAAGATTCACTGGTGGTTGAGGCAGAGTGGAGGTGGGGAAGGAAGGTTTAGAGCATGAGGATTGTCGAGGGATGACATGGGGAAAAGCAGGCTTTGAGCCCAAGGATAAATGGGAAAACCTCTGAGATGAGCACTCTCAGATTACAACACCTAGCCATCTCGAGGAGCTGGCCTCATGCCACCCAAACCCCAAGAACACTAAAGAGGTCAGGCTTCCTGTCCTGACCTTGGCTCATCGGGGACGCATATGACTCCTGGAGGAAGAGGATGGACAGAGTCCACAGACAAGCGGAGGCTGTAAGTTCACACCAGGCTCATCTCTAGCCTTCCTCTTCCCATCCTGAACCAAAAACAGAGCCTCTCCTCATTCCTACCTTCCCATTCATTCTCCCAGTGAATTGCAGTTACTTAGTGTACTAATTTTCTGAAGGATTCCTTCACAAACAGAATTGGCCTGTCTTTTCTTGGCACTTGGAAGGCAGCTGGGGCAGTCAGACAGATACATAGGTAACTCACATGGTCTCATATGCTAAGATACTATTATAAACAGTTCTGTGGGAGCATGGAGCCACAGCCACTGGCCTGGGGGTGGAAGCTGGGACCGGGCATAGAGTTAAGGAAGAACTTCACATAGGACATCCTTATTAGGAGGAAGCCAGAGAGGATTACCAGAAATCCTCCTGGAAGAGTGGGCTGGGGACAGGGCGCAGGCATTCTAAGGAAACAGATGGCAAGTCTACCACTGTGGCCAAGTGAAAGGCCCCAGATCGTTTGGGGGAGCAATGAGTGGTCCTGGCAGCCAGAGAGGGAAGGGCTGCTGACAGGGGAGTGTCCTCCCCAGCGATGCTCCTTGGAGGCACAAATCCCAGGAATGGGTTACTTGAGTCCCCAGGGAGGACCAGATGACCCAGCAGCCATCCTGCCTTTGGCGGGAGCACTCATCTGGACTCCAGATACTGTTGGGGTTGCTAAGCAAGGACTTCAGGCAGGCAGCTTCCCATGCACAAGAAATTTCTCCCTTGGCTTCCATTCCCACCTTAGGACTTGGCAGCGACTTGGTGTGGAGAGTCCAAGAGCTGCCATGACCCTGTCAGATGGCAAGGGTCATTTTTAAAAACAAGTTCCTAGTTCAAGTCAACCTAAAGCCATCTGGGTCTATAGTGAATGAAAACTTACCCTAGAGGTACGGTTGCAGAAAAGGGGACCCCTTCCAGGGCCCGAGAGTGGGCTCTTGTCTAATACTCGGAAATGAATTGTCCAAGGAGACACACGTGCTGCCAAAGCAAGAGACTTTATTGGGACAGGGCACCCGGGTGGAGAGCAGCAAGGGAAGGGAGCCCAGGAGAACTGCTCTGCCATGCGGCTCGCAGGCTCGGGTTTTACGGTGATGGGGTTAGCTTCCAGGTTGTCTTTGGCCAATCGTTCTGACTCAAGTCTTTCCTGGCGGCGAGTGCACTGCTCAGCCAAGCTGGATGCCAGTGATAAGGATTCTGGGCGGTGGCAGGACAGCTGGCAGCTCCTTTTGACCTTTCCAGACCTCTTGCAGTTGGTGGTGGCTTGTTAGTTCCATGTTCCTTACTAGGACCTCTTGTCCTAAAGTAACTCACGCAGATGGTTACTATGATTCCTAGCCAGGATGGGTGGTTTCAGTCAGAGTGCTTCCCCTAACGGTACCAAATCTGAGATGTGGCTCCAGGAAAGCGGTATTTACATAGTCAGAAAGAGAAGATGAAAAGGAATGTCCTGTCCGGCTCAGAGCTGGTAGCCGGAGGGTGACGTCTTTCTCCAGGAATAATCATAGCCCTTCATGTCTTATTGCCACATCAGCTTACAAAGCCCAGGCATGGGCCATTGCCCCGCAAACCTCCCCACGAACTGGTAAACTGGGCAGAGACCGGCTTCTTCCCCTCCTTCAGATGTGAGAGCTGAGGGTCAGGCAAACAAGGATGCCTCCCCTTCAGCATACAGAGGGGTGACTAACTGCTTGAGTCACCTTTAGGCTGGAAAGCAAGGAAGCACCTATGGCACAGCAAAATCTGGGCCTCCAGCTTGGCTTTATAATTTGTATATTAGTGCTTTGCTTTGCTTTGCTTTAAAAAAATCCCCAGGCCTTACCTCCTGCAAGTTCTCTCAGCCACTAAGCATTAGAGCTGGGACAGAGATCTGCCTCTCCTGGAAGTCTGTCCTGCACCACTTTTCCCAAGCAGCCGGGTCTCCCCACCCTGACCTCCGTGCCCTGGCTGGCCCCTCGCTTTCAGAACAGACCCCGGAAACCCAGATGGCACCAGTGATATCGAGGGGCCGTGATGAGCGCACTGGAGACACAGGGGTGGCCCCTGATTTCCCTACACTGCTTGTCTGCTGTGAAGGCAGGTCCTCTGGGGTCCATGCACCCGTCTTTGTGCAGGAGCCCTGGCCGGCCACCTGTTGTTAATCTAGCCCTGGTAATCCATTCTGTACTGTGTCAGCAGTTCAAAAGGGCACTGTTAGTATTTTTTGCCGACTTCAATTAACGTGAGATTTCAGAGGCCCCTCTGATCACATTTCATCTGTCACAAGTTAGGAACAAAACAGACAGGTTCCAGTTGAGGGCAGGAAGGAGAAGGAGTTTATTGCAAACAACAGCCAAGCGGACAGTGTGGGCCGTGCCCAGCCAAGGGTGCTCTGTGAACACGCAGCGGCACCCACGCGCCACGTGGCCCCTCGCCTGGACCCCAGCGCCCCCTCCTCGTCAACAGTCCAACAGTCCTCCCCTCCCCCCAAAGATGTAAGTGCAATAACTTACTTTAAAAGGCAAGAACTTTTTTTTTTAATATTTTGCTATAATGTAGTTACATGGTGGTATAGGCAGTAAAACTTTATGGAACCGACCTCCTTTTTTTATACATTTTTTTTCTGAATTTTTAATGTCTTTTTCATATATATTTTTAATATTCCACCCCAGGCCATTAAGCTAAAGGAAAAGTTGCATTTATACAGGGTTACAATATCTTACAAGGAGAACAGTCATTATTGATTGAGGTTCATGTTCCTTCCAGCACTCAGCTCTCTTTTCAACCCACTGCACACCAGACAGACTATTAGACATTGAAAACTGTCCTTCAGAATCAGTAGTATAAAGGCCTAGCTCTATCTGTGTAAGTGAAGGGGAAGAAGGGGCGGGGCAGGGCAGGTTAATGTTTGGTTGACTGGAACACCTCTCCCCTAGCATCTTTACAGACGTCACATGGGCTCCCCAGGAATTTGAGGAGTTGAGTTTTCATTGTCTTCCCAGTTTTCTCTTTTGTGGTCATGGATTATTATCCTGGGGGCCTGTTTGCCCAGCCATCCTCACTCCCCACCAGGCCTGTTGTTGGCTTTGGCACCCGCCAGGCCGTCAAACAGACCAGAAGCCCCAGAACTGTCCAGCCTAGGGGGAGAAAAGCCGCAGAAGCAGGATTCGTGGTCATTTGCGTGGAGGAGCTCCTCTCGTCGACCCAGCTGGAAGAGGGCAGAGGGGACACTGGCGCTGGGCACGATGTGGCCGCGGCCTCATGTACTGGGGACCCACCTCACGCTTGTTACCGCCAGCCCCCGGCAGTGTCTTTGAACCATGCTTGGGGGCGTGGCGGTGAGAGACAAGAATCAAGTATAGTGGAAAGAATTCAAGGAAAGTTCCAAAGCCCGTGTCTTCCAAGTGCCGTCGAAGACTCAGGGACAAGCCTTTCCATGAGTCCCCGGAGCCCTCTCTCCCCACGCTGCCCCGGGAGCAGCGACGGCATCTGAGGATGGTAGCAGCACCTTAGTGTCAAGCCTTGGCCGCCGAGACTGGTTCCCAGCAGGATTCGGGGGGCTGGCAGCGTGAGGAGGCTGCCCAGGGGGCCTGCCAGCCACCCATTATTTCCGGTTTTGTGTGGCCATCTCTGTTGAGATTTTAGGCAAAGGGCAAAGGAAACCCCACCTCTTTTAGCTTATTTATTGGCTTAACAGTGACCCCCAGAGCCATCCACTCTCCCCTGCACCTGGCTTCACCAGACCGCGCTCCTGAGGACGCCGCCAGCCCAGAGTCACACCCAAGCTTGCTTTAGCCATCACATGAGGGGCTGCAGGGTACCTCCCGCCCCAGCGGCTGAGAACGCAGAAGGCCTGGGCCCAGCCCCCTACCCTGGAGCTCCACGCAGCATCGGTCATCAGAGCCCCTCTCTTAGCTCTGCCTCAAGTGAAACGTGGCTCAGAATGATCACCTTCCCCACTGGGGACTGGGGTCATCTCCGTTGTGAAGGGATTGGGCAGGCTAGGTTTCTGATCCCTTCCCGCTCGGTGAGTCTGTGATTGTTAGAGTGTCAGGCAAGCCCTAGGGGCTAGAACAGGGCAAGGGCAGGCCTAGGGGTGGGCAGCTGCCCGTGGGGAGATGCAGAGGTGTTTCATGCTGATGTTTAATCCTAAATACTTAGCTGCATCGGTGGGACAGGCGGTCAGTGCCAAAGAGCCTTCTTCTATCGGAAGATTTTTCTTCTCAAGCCTAGGAATGGAATTTGCCTGACTGAGGTCTGGCCCAGGTGGAAGGCAGACACCCAGCGGAACTGATCACCAGAGGTCCCTTCCAGAAGGTTCCACTTAAGAGCCGTGTCTCTCCCTTCCCTCCCCCTCAGTGTCTATCCTGGTTCTCTCTCTCTGTCTGATTCTCACCCAGGTGAGAGCATATCTCCCAGGTCAGAACATATCTCCCAGGTCTTTCCAGCCATGGTGGCATTTAAGTAGGAACAGGGGGGATTGTCTCCAACCTGAAGCCATTTCTTCCTTCCTTTTCCTAGATTTTGGGAGTCTTGAGTTGTTTCAGCCAAGCTTAGAACTAAAAAAGTCTTCCTAAGAGTTATTCCCAGATCCTCAAACATAGAAAACACTTAAAGCTAAGCCTCCAAGAACATTTAATTCAATGTCCAAGATGCTTTTCACTTCAAGAAGATCAACTTTAGAGCTACGATTCCCAAAGAAGTCTGACTCTTACTAGGGGGAGGGTCGAGGCCAGCTCCTTCCATAGTCCTGTTTCCAGAGCACAAGAGGACTGAGACACAGCTGGAGATGGCCACATCCCCAAAAACCTAAGCAGCTCAAAGAGGGAGAGTCTCACCCCTCCCTACCACCCAAGAGACTGTGCTGAGTCCAGGCCCCTGGGCCTGGTAGACCTAGCTCTCCTCACTGACAGGATTGGGGTAGAGGGATAAAAAGCAGGCCCTTCTCCTCGGGGATACCTGCAAGGGGGCCTCCCAGTGCTCAAAAGGCCTCCTTGGAGGATGGGTACCCCGTGCCCCAAGCTTAGCTGACTCCTGGGCCCTGGAGCTGAAACTCAAGCTGCAGGCTGCATGTCAGGTGGAAATGGAGCCCCCCTGAGAAGGAGGCCTTCCTGCAGGCAGGAAGATCGGCTTCCAGAAAGCACTGTGTCCAGAACAGAGCAAGTGACCCCAGGGAGCTCAGCCCCACATGAGCCCTCCGGAAGCCAGAACAAGGGGCTGGGGTCACCCGTGCCCCAGGGCAGAATTGCCAGGGCAGGCGCTCTCTGCCCTATGCCCGGAGGACTGCACGGAAGGCTCTGGGCAGGTGTGGCACTGGAGGCCACTAACCGGGAAGGCCATCTGAGGCCACGTGGGGGCTGACCTGCTGCCCAGAGGCCGGGCGAGTGTGCCCTTGTCATCTGCCAGACCCCACAGCCTGCTCTGGTGCCGTGCCCCCAGGCCCTAGCGGCTGTGTCAAGATGCGAGTCCTTCCGCACCAGGACACTGGCCCAGCAGCCCCAGCGAGTGACCAGGATCTTCAGATTCCCCCTGGAGGGGCCAGACTGGGCGAGGAACAAAGCTACCCAGACCTGCCCCCTGCCACCATCATCCTGCCTGAGGCGGGGAGTCAAGGCAGCCGGAGAGCCGACGTGTGTGCACAAGCCCCTGCCTTCCCAGGACGCCTCCCTGCAGCCCTCCCGGCTCCTAGAAGCTTGCTTCCAGCACCTTGGGGGCCGCAGGTGGCGGGCCTCCTTCCCTGCACTGTTCACCCAGATCCGGAGCCTTGGGGTCCGAGGGGGCCAGTGTGGCTGGGTGACGGCGGGCTCCTTTGGCTCCAGCCCCTCTCTCTCTCTGCCCAGTCCCTCCGGGTGCATCCAGCACGGGGGACAGACAGCAGGACGGGGGCTCCTCGCGCCCAGGGTAAAGGCGAGGCCGGTGCCTTGGGTCTAGGAGGTTGGAGTCCACAGGCTTTGAGGGAGAGCACAGGAGATGGGATGGCAGAGGCTGACTGGGCAGCGCATCTGTTCTCCAGACACGGTCACCAGGCTGGTGATTGGGGACCACACAGCAGAGGGAAGGACGGACGTTGCCGGTACCGTAGCCACAGCTGGTCCAGGTGGGAATCTAGCCTCGACTCAATGGTCAAACCAGGCAGGGCGGAGGAGCAGGAGTGGGGAGAAAGGGTCTTCAGCTTATAATGGATGCAAAGCTGCAGAACTCGTGCCACCTGGCTGCCTCCACTGCCTCTGGCCAGGAGCGGGGGCCCGGCCTCGGTGCCCGCTGCCCGCTTCCCTCCTCGCAGTCCCCGGGGGCCTCAGACTTGGGGCGGCTGAAAGTGCTGAGGGTCAGGCCCCTGGGCCCAGGCCAGGTGCCTAAGAGGGGAGTCGAGTGGGGGGCCGGGGGCCTGGGGACCATGGGTGTGGCCAGTGCCCCAGGGCAGGGGAGGGCGCAGGGATGGGGCGGGGTGGCCCTGTCATGTGGCCCAGGAGATGGCCGCGCTGTGCTCCTTGGCCTTCATGCGGAGGGCCGCGATGCTTGAAGTCTTGCGGTCCGGCTCCCCGTTGAGCTCATAGCCATTGAGGCCTGGGCTGAGGCCCGCGGCTCCAAACAGGCTGCCCATGTGTGTCTGGCCCACGTGGCTGCCAGCCCCTGAGACGCTCAGGAAGTCGGTGACGCCGCTGGCCCCGGAGCCGGGGGGGTGGGCGTGAGGGGACATGCAGGCGGGCACCGGGTCACAGGGCACCACACAGGCCGGCACGGGCGAGGCGGCCCCGTTGTTGCCGATCCAGGACGGGTTCTGAATCTGGGGAGAGGGGAGGGAGATGCATCACAGGCTGGCAGGACGTGGGGGTGCTTTCCTGTCCCTCACGGGGGAACTCTCTTCACTTACGAACCCGTCCTTGTGATAAAACCATTCCCGAGTGTTTACCTGGGAGGCTCTCCAAACCTGCCTGGCCATCCAGCCCCCTAGGACCCTTGGGGTTGTATGCTCTGGTTCCTCCGTTCCCAGGTCCAGGAGAGCAGTGGACAGAAACTCCATTTTAAGGCCTGAACTCTGAATTCCATCAAGAGTCCAGTGAAAGAGTCGTCCCGGGGCACGGCTCACCAGCTGAGGGCAGCCCCTAATTTCGTTTACTTATTTGACCACACCACTTGCAGGATCTTAGTTCCCTGACCAGGGATCGAACCTGTGCCCCCTGGAGTCAGAGTCCTAGTCATTGGACCACCAGGGAATTTCCGGCAGCCCCAGATTTTAGACGCAGAGGCATACTCTGTCTTTCCATCCATGGACCCACTTAGGGTCAGCACCTGGGCCTCACCCCGCTCCGGCTCCTCCCCAGGCCCGGCACACCCCTGCGACTTGATCAATGGGAGGGGACACGAGCTCAGAGAGCTCTGGCATTGGCAATGTGGGCTCCGAAGCTGTCCACTCTGAGAGTGGACGGTGGGGGGGCCTCAATTCTCTTAGAAGCCAAGGTCAGTAGTGGAGGTCCTAGGGGCCGGTGCCCTTGAGGCTTCAGAAGTAACTCAGGGTCTGAAAGGGCTACCTCGGGAGGTGGTAAGTGGATGGACAGAGCCAGGCGGGATGCCCACAGGCTCCGGGCTGGGGCAGAGACAGGCGGAGGAGGAGGAAGGTGCTCGGGCAGCGGGTGAGGGGTTGAACTGGACACTTTGTCTTCTATCTGCGCAGCTAAAATCCTTTCCCCCTCCCCAGCTTCCAGCTCTAGACCCCACTTTCCCCCAGCATTTATGGGGAGGCAGAGCTGGGGACTCAGCCAGAATTGCATCTCTCCTGTGTGATCGGGGGCGGGGGTGTTGGTAGGCAGGATGGGCTGTGAGGAGATGGTGCACCTCTCAGCCACGTGAAAGGGCTTCTCAGTGGTCCTGGAGCAGCTTCTGCTGGCCTGCCCCCTGCCCCCCACCCCCCAGTGTTTGGAGTACATTCACAGAAGTTTGTAATAAAAGGAGTGACTAGGGGGCTATGCCCCCAGATGCCATGGGGACTGCAGTGACAAGAACTGCTTGCAGGTTTGGGTGACGGGGACCCCCTCTCTCGAGAGGCCTGGGGGATGTGGTGTGTGGTGCTGCGTGAGAAGAATGAGCATGAGCCCCTCTGGCGTGTGAGCTCGGGCAGCAGAGGTCAACGCCAGGGAGTGCGGGCTAGAGGTCCATCCTCCTGGGGACACAGAGAGGCTGGCTGAGGGGACAGAGAGAGGAGAGGAAGATATGGGTGGGGTGGGAGCTGATGCAGGTTGTGTGTGTGCAGGAGACCCCCCCCCCATTTCCCAGCCTCGTCCCTGGGCCTGCCCCTGCCCCTGCCATGTGAATCCCCGGAGCAGCAGCGGCAGCTCGGGTCCCGTTGGGTACCCAGGGACCATGGGCTATCTCGGCTCCAGGAGAGTGAGGAAAGGGAGGCCTAGGAAAGCCTGTGGCCTGGCTCACTGCTGGGCGGGCCCAGGCTTGGAGCAGAAGGTGGAGGCCACAGCACAAGGCGGCCTGAGAGGAAGGAAGCGGCCGCCTCTGCAGGGCAGGTTGAGGCGCGTCAGGACGGCACTCAGCCCCAGACGCATCTCTCCAAGGGTCCCGGCTGCCTGACTTCACCCACATCGCTTCCCATCCCTTGACATCCCACTGAGGACCCAAATGTCACCAGGAAGAGGGACTGATGGACCGCCGTGGAAGAAGATGCTCTGGAAGGGATGGGAAGAGATGGGCCAGACGACTGGGAGAGCCGCGGCCATACAAGGCAACCTTCCTAAAACCATGTAATTCACAAAGCACTTTTGCACAATCTAACGTAGACCTTCCAACAACCTCCTTAAAGAGTTGAGGCAGGTGCTTTTTTTTTTGGCCACATTGTGTGGGATGTAGGATCTTAGTTCCCCGACTAGGGGTTGAACCTGAGGCCCCCAGCTGTGGAAGCACAGAGTCTTAACCACTGGCCAGGGAAGTCCTGAGGCAGGTGCTTTGAAACTACCCAGTTCCTAGGTGAAGAAACTTGAGGCTCAGACATGTGACTTGCCTGAAGGGAGAAAGCTCTGGAGCTGGGATGACAGCCTAAATCCTGGGTCTCAGAATCCCACGTTCATTCCAGCCTTGCCTCACTCACGTCCTCCAACTTCAGGAACCCCTTCTCCTAGGAAACACTCTGGGTGGCTCCTGGTGGCCTGGAGGGCCCCTGGCCTTCAGCATGCCTCGGTTCCGATGCCCGTCACCAAAAGGCCGAAGGAAAAGTCATTCTCAAGCTCCTCCCCCAGTCTCCCCTTCCCTAAAGTCCAGCCAAGGCTGGGTCAGCGCTTATGGGGGGCAGAGAGAATTATGGGCCTCCCACATCCTGGAGACACAAGTGCGCTCCTGGAACCTGAAGTGGGGACTTGGAGCCCCGAGCTCTCTCTCTGGGGAAGGTGCTCCTCCTCAGGGCCCCAGAGCAAGCAGCTAGGGGCAGGGACTCACCTGGGCGTAGTTCTCCGCTCGGGTGAGGAGGGGCAGCTCATAGGCCGTGGAGAAGTGGGTCCGAACCTGCTGCATTTGCCCAAAGCGTTCCCTTTTCCTCCACTTGGCCCTCCGGTTCTGGAACCAGACCTGCAGGACAGAGCAGTTGTCGCCAGGGTCAGGCCCGGAGCTGGGGCCCCCGTGTTCGGGGCAGCACCAGCCTTGCCCTTGAGCCCCTCCGGCTGTAGTTATAAGGTCAAGACTGTGGCACTACAGATAACACATCTGCCTTGGTCTCTGTGCTCAAGAGCTGACAATCTGGAAGGATCGACGCTGAGAGGCAGTTTATACCCCAGTCGTAGGCACGACGTCAGGCCAATAGGTTCATTTTTCTGAGCTTCAGAACCCAGAGCAGGCAAGTGTCACATGCGCACAGAACACGTCACGAGTCACCTCAGCAGTCAACTAACCAGCCCTGACATGGGGCAGCCCAGTCCTCCTGATAGCCGTGAAAGCTTCACCAGAGAATCATTCTCCTGGGTGGCAAAGTGGTAAAGAACCCGCCCACCAATGCAGGAGATATAATAAGACGCCAGTTCGATCCCTGGCCCAGGAAGATCCCCTGGAGGAGGGCATGGCAACCCACTCCAATACTCTTGCCTGGAGAATCCCATGGACAGAGGAACCTGGCAGGCTAAATCCACGGGGTCACAGAGAGTCGGACAAGACTGAGCGACTAAGGACGCACAGAGGATCACACACGTGTGGTTTTTCCATCGTTTTCCACTTCCCGAATCCCCCGTGCAGCCTTTTGTGCAGAGTCTGGACCCCCTGGGTTACAGCTTCTCTGGGAGACAGGGCTTTAGACGGGCTGTCGGAGGACAGTCAGGGACAGCTTTGTGGAGGGAAGGTGGGGGCTAGAGGGACAGAAGTCCAGGCTGAGTTTAGAAACGGCCCGGCCACGCCACCAGCTGGGAGAGGGATGGGAAGGGAAGGATCGCGGAGTCAGATGGTAGGGACCCTCGAATGCCAGGTGGGAAGGTCACCTTGGTGTCATGAAGAGAGGAAGTTGCTGCGATCTCAGGCCCCAAGAGCAGCCTGATGCCGGGGAGGAGAGGAGGCCCAGCTGTCACTCAGCATGGGGGTGGCGCATTGGCTTGACCAGGGGACCTCTTGGGGCGTGCGGTCTCTGAGTCAGGTGTATGAGCTGGGGTCTTGTTTATCATACTTAGGAAAAAAAATTGAGAACCTTCAAACAAAACCTATTGGGCTTAATGGAAGCTTCCTTTGCAGGAGTGTTTCTGGCAGGCTGAGAACTTTCCCAGGGCTCATGGGCAAGAGCGGGCCTTGGGGTCTGCCACCCCTGCAGGTGACTCTGGGTCTGGGCAGAGGGTGACGGGGACCAGGGAGGATGGGAGAGAGAGCATGAGCAGGCTTGGCTTCAGGCTGGCTCACAGGCAGGCTCCAGAGCTCCTCAGAGGGAGACTCCTGGCAGCTTGTCACACACCAGCCTGCTGACTCTGGTGCAGGACACGCCCCTGGCACCACAGCCCAGGGCACGGAGCTTCCTGGGAGGAGGGAGGTGGAGCCGGGCTGGAGGGTTTGGCCCGCCCCCCATGGGGCAGCACAGAGGCTGCTGGGCCCACGGGCACCCGCTGGACTGCCTCGCGTTTCCACGGGCCTCAGTTTGTGCATCTGGAAACTGGGCCAGCATCTGTGCTGCTGGCTTCCCGGGGGCTGTGCCTCCGGGGGCCGCAGGCGAGCTGGAGGGCAAGCGCTGTCACGGAGTTTTCAGAGGACTTCGCCCTGGTTTACTTATAGCTCCCTTCCCGCTGTCTTTTTCCAGAAGAAAGAAGTCAAAAAAGAAGAGGTGGTGAGGCTCTTGTTAGTGTGGGGAGGGAGCATGAGACTGCACCTTCCCAGGCAGCATACAAGCATCGCACACACACACACATACACACACACCCCCCCCAAGAGAGGGTGAGACTGCACCTTCCCAGTCAGCATACAAGCATCGCACACACACACACCCCACACACACACACACCACACACACACACCCCCCCCAAAGGAGGGTGAGACTGCACCCAGCCAGTATACAAGCATCAC
>NW_024070201.1:71948186-71953398 GCF_014754425.2 Oryx dammah
CCCAAGGGAGGGTGAGACTGCACCTTCCCAGCAAGCATACAAGCATCGCGCACACACACACACACACACACACCCAAAGGAGGGTGAGACTGTACCTTCCCAGCCAGCATACAAGCACAAGTGTCACACACACACACAAAAACACACACAACCCACACGTACACAGCACACACACACAACACACACACACACCCAAGGGAGGGTGAGCCTGCACCTTCCCAGCCAGTATACAAGCACGAGCGTCACACACACACACACATCCCCCCCCCGCCCAAGCGGCCGGCAATTCTTTCAGCATCACTGTCTCCCATCTTGACTCTAGTGCAGGAGAATCAACTCTCCTGTGTCCCCCCGGGAGCTGATCCCCTCCCGGGCTGGGGCCTCAGCCGCTCTCCCAGAGCCTCCCAGGGGGGCCCCCTTTCCTCCCAGGGCTCCTGGGGTCCAGGCCCAGGCCGCCCACCGGGAGCCAAGGGCGGATCGGGTCTCCTCTCCGGGCTGCTGAAATGGGATCCCCCTTTATCAGTGGCCTGGAATGGGGGACTGGGGGCAGGATGAGAGAATGAATCAGAGGCGCTTGTTTTCATTTCATGTTTAATTTCCTGCAGGCTTAGCTCAGTCTTTCCGCTCCTTCCTCAGCCTCCCAGGGTTTTCTGGGCAGGGGGGGAGGCCGGGGGGAGGGGAGAAGCCCACTGGAAGCATCTAGATATACGACTGCTTTCTTCGGGGCTGAGGAGAAGCCTAGAAAAAAGTGAGGCTGCCACCGCGGTGGGGGCCTCCCCCTTGAGTCTCTGTGGACTCAGGTCCTACGGTGGGGGCCCCAGGGGCCAGAGGGGCGGGTGGACGTGACACACGCAAGCTCGGGCTGGCAAAGGGGGCCTGCGGGTGAGGGGAGGAGCAGAGCGGGGGGAGATGGAATGCTGGCTGGCGGGGGCGGGGGGTGGCAGCGGGCAGAGGCGGGGGAGAGGGGCGACCTGGGTTATCTGGGAAGACAGATGAGCTGGGGGAGAGGCAGCTGAGAGCGCTCGGCCTTTGGGAAGGGAGTGAAGAGGGTCAGGCAGAGGGGTTTCTTTGCAGGTTAAGATGGAGATCGTGGGAGGCGGCACGGCTGTGGGGAGCAGGCCGAGGGGAACAGAACTGCCCACCTCCAGCCCCTTCCTCCCTGGGGCCTCACCCTGCAGACAAGGCTGGAGCTTTTCTGCCCAGATAAGGCTTAAGCTCCATTAGCCTCCTCGTCTTCACTCTCATCGTGCATAAACTTGGGTGGTGGCAGGGGTATCCTCCCAGGCCCCATCCGTGCTCACATTCATGGGCCCCCGAGGCTCAGAGCATCCTCCCCTTTCTGACCCTTGGAGCCCAGGGCACTGACAGCTGCGCCCCTAGATGCCCTGGGCCTCAGGCTCTGCAGCCCCTAGGTTTGTCTCCACTGGGCAACCCTGGGCAGGAAAAGGGACCCAGAGGCCCCAGCCTTCCCTTCAGTGCGTCACAGCAGCCCAGGACCACCCCGCTCCCGGCCTAACCTGGCCTGGACGTGCTCTGCACGGGCCTCTCTCCAGGGAACCAACCGTCTTGGCAGAGGCCCCCCCCCCGGCCCCCGGCTAACCACAGCCCATCTGGGGCCAGGGCGGGGTGGCCCAGGGCGGGGAGGCCTCTGTCTTATTGTCTTCAGACACCAGCTGCATAGATTGGAATCCCAGACAGCACAGAGAGGCCCCTGCAGCCCCCTGGAGCGGCTCCAAACTCCAGGTTTCTTCCCAGGAAAGGTCCATCTCGGGGGTCGGGGGGGGGCCATCCCTGTCCCCACCGTCACTCTGCACCAGGCACCTGGCTTCCCATCAGCTGAGTACGGGCCCCCAACAAACCCATCAGAGGCAAGCAGGGGGTTCTATCCCCACTCCCCCCCCCCATCCCCAGGGCACTGCCAGGCGCAACCCAGAGGTCTGACGCACTTGCCAATCCCACCCACCCTGCTGCCTTTATACAAAGTAAAGTCTCAGAACATTTAGGCACGTGTTCTGGTGAAGCAAACTACAGGAAGAGAAGCACCGGGCTGGGACTCAGGGTCCCTCATTCTACTCTCAGCACGGCCACCCCATCACCTTTCCAGGGTCACAGGTGATGGTTTCCTGCCTCTGGGTCTCTTCCTCCTTGATAACAAATGAGAGAACGAGGTGGTCCTCTCCAGCACTAGCCTTCTAGAATTCTGTGGTCTTCCCCTGGGATGATAAGACCGGCAGCACATCACAGTTCCCCTTTTGGCTTTGGCAGCTGGGAAGCTCAGCATCGAAATTTGAGCTCAGTGAAATCTATGATCCTTAGCTTAGCCTAGGTCTTTGACATAATTACCTTCCCATTTCATGACATTGTTATTGTTCAAGGATGAAAATAAATCTTTTAAGTGTAAGCTGCCCCAGCTCCTTTTTGGAAGTAGGCATAAATGTGTGTGTGTGTGTAGAGAGAACATTCCATCTAAGCTGTATTGTGGTGCCTGAAAAATGCTAAACATGTCAAATGACCCAGTGTTATTTCGTGTGTTGTACCAGAAGGATCATCCTATCAATGCTAAGCGAATTCTACTCCTGGGCACTCCTGTCCATTTGTTAGGGACACACATATGCACACACATGTACACGTGTATACCACACACAGAAAACGGACAGTTTGCTTCACATCAACACAGCACCTACAGGAACGTCCCATAGCCAGCTGCTCTCTCTCCACCGACTCCTTATGCTCCTCTCAAATCCACTGGCTGAGCTGAGGCTAGAGGCTGGGGTTCCTGTCCAGAGTCTGGGGCACCAGAAGTCACATGACTCAGGTGAGGCAGTGGGTGTGAGAAGGTTTCTGGAACCACAGTGAGGCCTCAGCTGCCTGTCTTCCTTCCCCAAACACTCACCGTGAGCTGGAGAGGAATAAGGTGGGAAGCTTGCTTTGGGGAATTTATGAATAAATGAGCTGATCGTTCAGAGTCCCCTGCCGTTTCTGGATGGCTGTGTATTCACTGGCAACTACCAGTCTCGTTTACACTTTAGCCATTTTAGATGATCTCTAAATGTTATTAATACATGTTATTAATGTATTAATACATTAATACCATGTTATTAATACAAACATTAAACAGAGACTGATGAGCCTTTTATTGACACTGTAGAGGTTTCCTGGTGGCTCAAATGATAACAACTTAGACTGCAATTCGGAAGACTTGGGTTCGATCCCTGTGTCGGGAAGATCCCCTGGAGAAGGAAACTGGCTACCCACTCCAGTATTCTTGCCTGGAAGAATCCACGGACAGAGAAGCCTGGCAGGCTACAGTTCATGGGATCTCAAAGAGTCGGACACAACTGAGAGATTTTTTCACTTTAGGAACACTCTACTTTCCTGGTGGCTGAGGTGGTAAAGAATCCTCCTGCAATGTAGGAAACCTGGGTTTGATCCCTGGGTTGAAAAAATCCACTGGAGAAGGGAATGGCTACCCACTCTAGTATTCTTGCTTGGAGAATTCCATGGACAGAGGATCCTGGCAGGCTACAGTCCATGGTGTCACAAGAGTCAGGCATAACTGAGCGACTTTCACTTCACCTCAGGAATACTCTGCAGAAGATTCTTTAGCGAAAAAAAGGCAAGAAGGGGTACTCTTGGGGTCTGCTGAGTAACAGGGCTCTCAGTCCTGGCACCAAAAGGACCCCAGCTGAGCTGTGCTGCTTTTTTAAAAAGACTCCTCTTTGCTCTTAAGCTGTTGATTTCTATAGCCCACCAGAGAAGGAAAAACTGTTATCTGCAAACACTTGATTTGCTATTTCAACATGGTTTGGGTTGGGAAGGCAGGCTGAACGTGGCATTCATTTAGTGTTACACTGAAGCTTGAGCTTTATCTTGTCATCTATGTTTGGGGTACTTAGAGGACTTTGCATCCTCTCTGTTTTTTTTTCTTTGTTACAATTTCATGCAGGGAGGGGAGACATACCTCTCTGGACAAAGGAGGTCAGTTGGTCCACATATATTTATTTTTTGCCTTTTCTGATCTTAGTTCAGCCTTCTCTAACTGGTGGGAATTATAGTGATGAACAATCAGACAGTACCTGCCCTCATCATATTCTAGTGAAAGGAGACAAACAGATGACATAATTTAAGCCAATCATAAATTCTAAGATAAAATAGGACAACGTGGTAGAAGGTGACCTGGTTTGTTTGTGCTGTGTTAGGTTGAGTTGTGTTGGGTTGTGTTGGGTTGGGTTGAGCTGTATGGAATTCCACTGTGGTGCGTTGAATTGTGTTGGGTTGTGCTGAGTTCTGTTGAGTTGAGCTGTGTTGGTTTAGGTTGTGATTGGTTGTGTTGAGCTGCATTGGGCTGGGTTCTGCTGGGTTCAGTTGAGCTGTGCTGGGTTTTGTTGTGTTGGGTTATATGGGTTGTGTTGGGTTGAGCTGTTAGTCTGGGTTATGTTGGTTGTGTTGGGCTGTGTTGGGTTCTGTTGAGTCGAGCTGTGCTGATTTGGGTTATGTTGTGTTGGGCTGTGTTGAGCTGTGTCAAGGCTATGGTTTTTCCAGTAGTCATGTATGGATGTGAGAGTTGGACTGTGAAGAAGGCTGAGCACCAAAGAATTGATGCTTTTGAACTGTGGTGTTGGAGAAGACTCTTGAGAGTCCCTTGGACTGCAAGGAGATCCAACCAGTCCATTCTGAAGGAGATCAGCCCTGGGATTTCTTTGGAAGGAATGATGCTGAAGCTGAAGCTCCAGTACTTTGGCCACCTCATGCGAAGAGTTGACTCATTGGAAAAGACTCTGATGCTGGGAGGGATTGGGGGCAGGAGGAGAAGGGGATGACTGAGGTTGAGATGGGTGGATGGCATCACTGACTCGATGGGCGTGAGTCTGAGTGAACTCCGGGAGTTGGTGATGGACAGGGAGGCCTGGCATGCTGCGATTCATGGGGTCACAAAGAGTCGGACATGACTGAGCGACTAAACTGAACTGAGCGGTGTTGGGTTGTATTGAACTCTGTTGAGTTATGTGTTGCTTTGGGTTATGATGGGTTGTATGTGTTGTGTTGGGCTGTGTTGGTTTAGACTATGGTGTGTTGTGTTGGGTGCTGCTGGCCTGTGTTGAGCTGTGCTGGGTTCTGTTAAGCTGAGCTGTGTTGACTTGTGTTGTGTTAAGCTGAGCTGTGTTGATTTAGGCTATGCTTGTTTGTGCTGGGCTGTGCTGGGCTGTGTTGG
>NW_024070201.1:71953408-71954348 GCF_014754425.2 Oryx dammah
TGTGTTGAGCTGTGCTGGGTTCTGTTAAGCTGAGCTGTGTTGACTTGACTTGTGTTGTGTTGTGCTGAGCTGTGCTGGGTGTGCCGGGCTCTGTTGAGCTGAGCTGTGTTGGTTTAGGCTCTGCTTGTTTGTGCTGGGCTGTGCTGGGCTGTGCTGGGCTGTGCTGGTGTAGGTTAGGGTGTGTTGTGTTGTGTTGAGCTAGGGTGGGCTCTGCTGGCTTGTGCTGGGATTAGTGTTTCGGTGGTTGGCTGATGGTAGGGGGCAGTAGTCATGGTGACTGGGAAGACTTCTCAGAGGAGACATACTGAGCTGGGACCTGAAAGATGGAGGAGGAGACAGCCAGCCTGGGCAGAGAGAAGAGTTGGATTGTCCTGATTTCTGCCCAGGGGGCGCCATGGATGCCTTGTAAGTTCATCCTGTTTCCTTTTTAAGAGGTAGGCCTTCCAGAGCAGAGACCTGTCATCGTCATCACCTCCTTCGCGAGAGAGCCTGGACTCGCACACCACACAGAACTCAGCAGCATAGCTGACGGGCTCCCTGCCCCTCCCTCGGGAGCGCCGCGCCAGCTCCAACCAGAGCACGAAGCAGGATGGGAACGTGGACAAAAGCAGACCTGCTCTGGTTACGGCAGGGGCGCAGGGGCGAGCTCCTACCTGCTCTGGTTATGGCAGGGGCACCAGGGGCGAGCTCCTACCTGCTCTGGTTAAGGCAGGGGCGCGGGGGCGAGCTCCTACCCGCTCTGGTTACGGCAAGGGGCACCGGGGCGAGCTCCTACCCGCTCTGGTTACGGTAAGGGGCACCAGGGGGCGAGCTCCTACCCGCTCTGGTACGGCAGGGGCGCGGGGGCGAGCTCCTACCCTCTCTGGTTACGGCAGGGGCACCGGGGGGCGAGCTCCTACCCGCTCTGGTACGGCAGGGGCGCGGGGGCGAGCTCCTACCC
>NW_024070201.1:71954748-72238205 GCF_014754425.2 Oryx dammah
GGCAGGGGCGTGGGGGTGAGCTCCTACCTGCTCTGGTTACGGCAGGGGCACCGGAGGCGAGCTCCTACCTGCTCTGGTTAAGGCAGGGGCACCAGGGGCGAGCTCCTACCTGCTCTGGTTACGGCAGGGGTGCGGGGGGCAAGCTCCTTGAGCCGAGGTGAAGAAAGCCCTGGTGCGCCTGGGACGGGCAAGCGGCCCTGGCTCGGGCCACCGGTGGAAGGGCCGGCCCCGCTCTCCCCGCCTTCCCCGGCGCCCTCACTGACCTGCACACGGGCCTCGGTGAGGTCGGTCCTCATGGCCAGCTGCTCCCGCGCGTACACGTCGGGGTAGTGGGTCTTCTGGAAGACCTTCTCCAGCTCCTCCAGCTGGTAGCTGGTGAAGGTGGTTCTGTTCCGCCGCTTTTTGCCCTTGTTGCTCTCCGAGTCGGCCTTCTCCAGCGGGCTGGGGAGGTCGGCGCTGGCCCGTTCCTGGGGCCCCTTCACCCCAGCTTCCTTCACACTGAGGTAGCTGCTGTCCATCCCCACCGTGTCAGAGTCGGGTGGCAACTCCGGCTCACCCAGGGAGCTCTCTTTGGCTGAAGGGGGAGGAAACAAAGTCAAAAAAGCAATGGCTGAACCCAGCCCGAGAGGGAGGAGGGACGGGGAAGCCGTTCCCTGCTTTTCCCTTCTCCCGGAAGCACTGGATGCAAGGTCCGGAGGCCTGGGTTCTACTGTCATTAACGTGCTGTGTGACCTTGGGTAAGTTTCTTTCCCTCTCTGAGCCTCTTTGCCATTAGGTCAGCATGGGCCCCTTTTAGCACCCATGTCCTGTGACTCTAGGCCAGCCAATCTGACCTCTATAACATTTACCCTCCGCCCCCACTGACCCTGGGCTCCTCCCTCTAGAAGGACTCCCTTTGCCAGAACTTCTCCTTTGGGTGTTGAGGATGCTGACTCAGTCCTTCGGACTCAAGAGCTCAGCCAGCAACCATGTCTGGCCCAACTGACCTTAGGGTGAGGAGGAGAGGCTCCTCCTTGCCTGGCCTGGTTCTGTTTGGGGTTCAGCATCCTGCCCCCTCCAGGCGGGGGCTGTGTTTACTAAGGAAATAGGGAGTCCTCCCCGTGACATGCCCAGGATGCTGAGCTGGGGGCCCCAGCAGATTTACACAAAGCTCATGGCCCGGGGCCCACAGCCACCGCGGTCTAGCAGAATGGGACTCTGCCGGCTGATTCCTGGACGCTCAGAGCTGGCAAGGACCAGTTAGCCAGTGCAGGTCAAGGTGAGAAGACAGAGGGCAGGGCAGGGAGGGCGCGCTCATCCCTGTTCAGATAGCCCTGTCAGCGCCCTGGGCAGACACACTCGCCCCAGGGTGGAGGTGAGGGGACAGGCCCTGCAACTGGCCCCAGGGTGTGAGTTCCCCCCATGTCTGACTCCTGAGCTGTGTGCTTGGACCGTTTGCTGAACCTCTCTGTGCCTCAGTTTCCCCCTCTATGAAACGAGGGCGCAGATGCTTGGATCTCCCTCATAGGGACTTCCCCGGTGGCTCAGATGGTAAAGCGCCTGCCTGCAATGTGGGAGACCTGGGTTCAATCCCTGGGTCAGGAAGATCTCCTGGAGAAGGAAATGGCAACCCACTGTAGTATTCTTGCCTGGAGAATCCCCATGGACAGAGGAGCCTGGTGGGCTACAGTCCATGGGGTTGCAAAGAGTCAGACACGACTGAGCGACTTCACTTTCTTTCCTTCTTTTCTTTCAAAGGGTAGCTGTGGGATTAAAACATCTTACAGGTAAAGTTACTTCCTGTTCTGGTCTAGACTTGTGAACAGCAGAAGAGTCTAGCCCTGGAGGAGTCCTCCCAGTGGGCAGGCCCTCCCTGGAGCCCCCGAGCCCAGGAGTGGGTGTGGATGGGGTGTGAGTCCCTCTCTGAGCCAAATTCCACTGGGGACTGTGACTTTTATAGAGTGAAATAACATACAGGATAATAAGACATGTGTGGGGAGCATCTGACAAAGCCTTTCACGTGTGAAAGCTCTGATCACAACAAGCATTTGTGGTCGGTGTGGGCTCCCACCACTCTGACCTTCAGTCTCCTCCTCTGGGAATAGATCTGAGCCCCAGGTGTTAGGTGTCAGGACGCTGCCTCTCGTCCCAGTCCCTTGATTCTGACCAGATCCTGGGGCTGAAGCTTCGGATCCGCCCTCCTCCCTGGCGCTCTGCGTTTACTGGAGGCTCTCTTATTGCTGGGAGCTGAGAGGGACAGGTTGCCTCTGTCATTCTCCCCAAGGTGGTGAGGAAAGGGAGTGGAGGTGAATGCTCAGAGCAGGCCTGGAAGCAGCTTCGGGAGGCTGTTCCTGAGGGCCACTGACAGCATGGGTGCCAGCAGGCTGGGGGGCTGGCCCTTGGGCACCACGGATGACACCCATGTGAGTCTAGGCACACGCAGACCGCCACGGCTTCGGTGACAGCGTCATGTAAACCGCAGCTGGCAGCTGGGCTGAGAGCTTTCACCAAAGATATTTATCTTCCTGGCAGACAAATATGTTTTATGTTTTGGGTTTTTTTTTTTTTTTTTAAAGAGAAGAAATCCCACCCAGTCTCACCAAAAATAAACATCTCTGTTATGCAACTTCCTGGAGGCCAGACTCGGGGGGGGCAGGCAGTGGCTGCAGCCCCTGCCCCTTCTGCCCAAGCCCTGCTGCCCAGACCCCATCCCATGACCCCGTGGACCCTTCCCGTATCCTCTGGCATCCAGCCTGGGCTCAGGACCACCCCACACAGCAAAAGGGGCTGGGCCAAGGCAGGGGAAACCACGTTATAAACATCGAGGGACAGTGGGGACTAAACTCCTTGTGTTAATTCAGGGGAAATGGAGGCCAGAGAGAGTAAGAAATGTGCCCTAATTAGGGACAGGGTGCAGCCTCTCAGCTCTGGGTCAGTCCTTCACTCCTACCCTGTGGTCTTGGGGCCTTTCCCGGGAAGACAGGGAAGACCAGAAGGAATCCCCAGGGCCTCACGTAATCAAGAGGTGTGGTCTGTGCATCAAGGAGGCAGAGAACCAGTCCCTGAGATGAGAGAGTGAGGATGCGGCCCCTGGGAGAAACCCACCCCCGCTGAGCTGGTTCTAGGCTCACTGCGGGCGGAGCTGGTTGAACACCCAGTCGTCCAAGTAGAGAAGTTTCCCCACCTCCATCCACCCACTGAAAGGGTAGGAGCGGGGAGACAGCATGGTGAGGGGAGCAGCGTGGGAGACCCCAGGCCCAAGGTGTGGAGATCTACGTCATCCCGGGTCTCCTGAAGCCTGCCTGTGACTTCAGACGACGCCTTCCAAGTGCCAGAGCCTCCCGTGCTGATGGGAGCAGGCAAGCCCTGTCCGCAGTGGGAGAGCAGGCAGGAATGGCGTCTCGGACCCCTGGGGCAGCCCTCCCGCCTTAGTCTCCAGTGGGACCTTCCCCTTGGGACCTGGAGTGGGGAGAGGTTGGGGGCATATCTGTCCAGGCAAACGTCAGCTAACTAGAAAGGCTTCAAGATTTCAAGACGGAAGGGATTCTGGCAAACCGAGGCCTCTCTGGCCCTTGAAGAGGGACAAAACCTTCCAAATCTCAAGTCTTGATTTTCAGTCATGCTTTACGTGGCTCAGGCAGTAAAGCATCTGTCTGTAATGCAGGAGACCCGGGTTCGATCCCTGGGTTGGGAAGATCCCCTGGAGAAGGAAATGGTAGCCCACTCTTGCTTGGAAAGTTCCATGGATGGAGGAGCCTGGTAGTCTATAGGCCATGGAGTCACAAAGAGTCGGACATGACTGAGTGACTTCACTGACTTCACTTTAGGTTCTGAGGCTGGGCCCCTAATTGAGACAGCAAAGGAAAATTTCCCAAGGTTCTGACCCAGCCCATTAGAGTGACAAGCCAAGGTACTCATTCCCAAAGTGCCAGGCTTGGGGGCATCAGTTCCCACCTCCTGCCACCCTATAAGCATCTGCACCCAGTACTGTCATTCAAGCTTTGGTGACGGAGCTCATCATCCCCACGACCACTGGAACATCTGTCCATAGGTCCAGCCTGTGTCTGTCTCCTGAGGGCTGGCTCATTGGCGCGGGTTCTAAACCTCCATGGGCCTTCCCCAAGGCACCCCTGCAGACATCTGGAGATGGCTACCATGCCTCTGAGTGTTCCATCCTCCTGAATAAATACAGCTCTCGCTGCTGTTCTGTAGGAGGCCCCAAGTTTAACAGGCCCATGTGAGACAGGTGAATGCCAGGGATGGGATGGGTGGTGGTGGTGGGCCTGGGCAAAGCCAGCAGATCGCTCTCCAACTAGAGGATCCAGAGAGGCTGGGTAGAGATTTGGAACCATGGCTCGAGACCTGGGCCTGGTCAGGACCCAGCTTGCTCCGTAAGGCCCTCCTTAAGACGGCCGCTGAAGACAGAGGGCCCGAGCCTCAGGCTGAATCACTCCTGAACAAAGGAAACCGCTGACTTCCTTGCTCTCCGTCACCTCCTCCTCTGTCCACCTGCCTGGAACGTCCCTTTTTTCCAGCTGACCTCCAAGGTCCAGTCAAGCACCAGCTCCTCCAGGAAGCCTTCCCAGACTACAACAATCATACAGACCCCCTCCTTCTAGTCGCTGCCTATGTTTTAATCAAACTCTGAAGGTCCAGCTTCTCCTTAGGGAACCAGTTCCCTGAGGGCTGGAACCTTGGGCCATTTGTCCCTGCTCAGCCCAGGATAGGGCAGGCAGGAGGTTACCAAGGAATCAATGGACAATACAAACATTATCGAGCTCTCCCCCTGTCCAGCTACCTCTGTGCACTCACTGCCAGTACCTATAGGGTACGTGCAGAGACGTCTGTTGAACAAACGCATCCTCGGAGACAATGGAGAAAGGTGGTGAGGATGCATGAAAGAGGGGCATGCAGTGAGTAGAGCCTCCATCAGAACTGACAGCTGAAACAGGAGGAGGAGGTGAGATCACCGAGGGACAAGAGGGGAAGAGGGCAGACCACAAGGAGGGCAGGAGGAGGAAGGACAGGCAGACACAGATGACATCTCCATGCAGCGAGCAAGAGGGACACCCTGAGGGAGGCCACAGGAGGAGTGCCGAATGGGGGCTCTGGAGTTGACATTTCCAGAAACCCAGTCCAGGATCTGCCAGGAACCGGCTCTGCCTTTATTGCACTGCCACACCAGGAAACAGGAAAGGCCCCTGGAAAACCCCAGCTAACCCCTTTGCCGGGCACGCCTTCTTGAGGCCACATGGCATCCGCTGCTGGCATGAAGCTGAACGATGACAGACCTCGATAGGACCATCTGCCTGCCCAGCTGGCTTCCCCCCATCCTCCCTGGAGCAGCTCCTCCTCTTGGTCTCTGGCCCCGCCCAGAGCGGGGAGGGACCCCTGGGCGGGCCTTGTCCCAGGCTTTGGGGGCCCAAGACAACGTCCTCTCGAGCTGCAGCTTCCCCTGGAATGTCTTGATCTGGAAATACATCCCAGACTACCCAGAGGAATCATGTATTGTGCACAGAACATCGAGAATCTGGAGTGCCTCCCCCCCCAGGAGGGATGCACACCCTTCAGAGACTCCCATGACCACTTCCGATGAGTGGGCAGCATTTGGTTCAAGGCTTATTCTTCATCCGGAGTCACAGACACCCTTGAGCCTGATCTCCTCCTGGGGAGGAGGCCTCGCCTCTTCTGGGGGCCACCTGGTCTGTGCCAGACAGCCTTGGCTGCTGGATTTTAAGAGATACAAGAAACGGGGGACCTTTCTTCATTCTCTTGCTTGCGTGCTTAGTCACTCAGTTGTGTCTGATTCTTCGCCCACCAGAGTCCTCTGCCCATGGAATTCCCTAGGCAAAAATACTGGAGTGGGTTGCCATTCCCTCCTCCAGGGATCTTCCAGACCCAAGGATCTAACCCAGGTCTCTTGCATTTCAGGCGGATTCTTTACTGTCTGAGCCACCAGGAAAGCCCCTTCATCCCCTTAGCTTCTATGTACTCATCCTGGTTGAACCCTAGGGTATTGCTCCAACCTAGTCTAACCTTTTTTTTTTTGACATGAAAGGCCTTGAAAGATTTCCAAAGTTCACCTTAATTTTTTTTTTCATGACTGTGATTTCAAGAGAATTATTTTTGTGACTGTGATTTAAGGAGAATGAGCTTCTGAAGCCATTTGGGGAGAGGATGCTGGAGCCCTGTCTGCGTGTATCCCTTTCGTGTGCACGGATGTGCGCCCTCGGGCATGTAGTACAAACCTGCTGTTGTGAATGGGTGTGGGGAGCATAGGTGTAGTTGCCTGCGGATAGGTCTGCGGAGCACGCAGGCTTGTGTGGTCAAGGGCAGGCACACAAGTGGGCCGTGTGTGCCAGTGGATGTGTGCTATTGTGTGTGTGTGTGAGTGAGCATGAGCCTGCAGGCACCCGTGGGTGGGTCTGGACATGAGTTGTGTGTGTGTGTGTGTGTGTGTACTTGTGCACACGCTCTGATGTATGGAGCGTCTGTCTAAGGGGCTGGAGTAATTTTATCCTCCATGGTTTTGATTTTATCTATTTTTCCTCCAAACATCTGCTTTATGGGGGACACACCGCTCGCCCTGTTCTCGGGTGAGCCAGCCTCACACGCCCTGTGGCAGCGTGCACAGCGCCAATGCAATCTCCTTAAACAAAACAGGCCAGCGTGAGGCCCTTTCATGCTGTTTAAAGGGCACCAAGTAAACGCATCGCTGTCCAAACAGTTGTGCGGGGTTGGGGACAGAGGTTAAAGGTGAGCCATCGATCATGTCCCCAGCCCACCTTATCTGCCACTGGGCTGTCTGGAGTTCAGCTTGGATGGCCCGAGTTTTAGGCCCAGGCCCAATAAAATAAACCAAAGGGGGAGCTCGTGCTGGGGCGACCTTTCAGCAAACACACGTGGAGCATATCTGTGTGTACCAGGCTGAGATGGACTGTGTTCCTGTCCAGGAGGAACTGCCAGGTGGAAGAGGAGAGGTGAGCCAGGGACTCAGCCAGCCACCCACAAGGTGATGTAGGCACTCCTGCCACCAACACACACCCACCCAAGGCCCAAATGTGCTTCTCCAAACAAGGAAAGTCTGAGAAATGGTCACACATCACAGGAGGCTGAGACATGGGGGACTAAATGTGATGTGGTTTCCCGGACAGGGTCCTGGAAGAACAGTAAAAAGCACATTAGCAGGAAACTAGTGAAACGGGAATAAAGCATGGCACTTAGCAGGATAGATGGGTAAACTATTTGAATGGACATTTCACCCAAGAAGATATACATCTGGTGGTTCAGATGGTGAAGAATCCGCCTGCAATGTAGGAGACCCAGGTTCAATCCCTGGGTTGGGAAGATCCCCTGGAGAAGGGAATGGCTACCCTATTCCCTTGCCTGGAGAATTTCCTAGACAGAGGAGCCTGGTGGGCTACAGTTCACAGGATCCCAAAGAGTCGGACAAGGCTGAGCAACTAACAAACATAATAACCAGCTCAACGTATTACCTATTAGAGATTATTTACTAGGGATATTCATGAGATACGGCTACACACCTACTGTGATGGAAATAAACAACTCGACGATACCAAGCAGTATCAAGGAACTGAAGTGCACAGAACTCGCTTCCATCAATGGTGGGAAAACAGCGCAGCTGTCTTACACCATGAAACGCACTCTCATGGCTCGAGCCAGAAATCCCACAGCTAGGCATTTGCCCTCGAGAGACAAACACTTCTTTTCACGGCAAACCTGTATGCAAACATTCGTAGTGGCTCATTCACAATCGCCTCAAACTGGAAACAGCCCAAACGTCCTTTAAACCATGGAGCAGCCACCCAGTGGGCTACTACTCAGCGAAGAAAGGAGCAAACTAGTGACGTGGACTATGGCATGGATGACTCTCAAAGACAGAAGCCAGTCTCCAGAGGTATATGGTGCCTGACTCCACTTATTTATTGCATGCCATTCTGGGAAAGGTAACCAACTCAGTGGACGTGAATTTGAGCAAACTCCAGGAGACAGTGGAGGACCCAGGAGCCTGACGGTCCATGAGGTCACGAAGAGTCAGACACAGCTTAGCAACTGGAGAACAAACAAACGGTACCAGGACAGAGAACAGATCACCGGTGGCCTGGGGCTGAGGGCTGGGGGCGGCTTTAACCCCAAAGGGCTGGGGTGTGGAATTATCCAAGCTTGTATCCCAGGTGTGATTGTGAGTACTCGGGTCTGTACAGGAACACGTTCAAATTCATAAAATCACGCGCCCTCCTCAGTTTAAATTTTTCAGCATGCTATTTTAAAAATAAAAAATATGCAAACTACAGGGCTTCCCTGGTGGCTCAGGGGTAAAGAATCTGCCTGCCAGTGCAGGAGGCATAGGTTCGATCCCTGGTCCGGGAAGACCCCACATGCTGTGCAGCAGCTAAGGCCATCTCTCTGTCTGTCAGTTGCTCAGTTGTGTTCGACTCTCTGCAACCCCATGAACTGCAGCCCACCAGGCTCCTCGGCCCACGGGCTTTTCCAGGCAAGGATACTGGAGTGGGTTGCCAAACTGCAACGTGACTATCGAGCCTGTGCTCTAGAGCCTGAGAACCTCAAACGCTGAGCCCACATGCAGCAAGTACTAAAGCCAGGATGCCCTGGAGCCTGGACTCCACAACCAGAGGGGCCACGACAATGAGAAGCCCGCACACCGCAACTAGAGAAAAGCTCGCGCGGCAAAGGAAGATCCAGCACAGCCAAAAATACATAAAAATATTAAAAAATAAAAAATATATAAAACTATAGAGAAAATACAAAACTGGGTTTAAATATAGTAAAGAAAAACTAAGCAGGTAAAATGTTTGTATGTCTTCACCCAGAAATCTCACCTCTAGGGATTTAAACTAAAGACAGAATTATGGATGGGCACAAAGAATTAACTAGAGAGAAAGTTCCTCGTGGCATTATTATATGGGAAAATTGAAAAGAAGCAAAATCTCTATTAATAGGAGATTGGTCAAATAAAGGATGATATTTCCATAACTGGAAGATCCTTCCTGGTTTTCTTTATTCTACAGACTGTTTCTCTCTTGTTATTTAACACGTATTATTTTGTATTTATTTGTTTTTTCCTTCATTTATTGTCTCTCTCTCTCCCTTCCATAAAACAGGGAATATATCTGAATATACTTGTTTGGCTTAGCCTTTTGGTTTAATGCCTAGTATTGCGGCTGGTATGCAGAAGGGATTCAAAAAACACTGATGAAAAATGAAAGAAACTGTTGTGCAAGAATACCATTTTATTACTTGAAAGTTGTTCATGTTACAGTAAACCTCATTTTAAAAAAAGGGGGAAGTGAGGATGCAGTGTCTGTCCTTAGAAACTTCTGGCACTTTCCAGAAGTAAAGAATATCGGTATCTGGGTTTAGTTGCTATTTTTTTTTTTTCCTAGTCTGACTTAATTTTCTTATTTGTCCTACCATAAACAGGAATTGCTTTCATGATTTTTAAATGCTATGTGAAAGCAGCGGCTAGAATCTGGAATGGTGCCAGCTCTGGTAGGTTTGGGACTGGGCTGTGTGATGGGGAGGTGGAGGGAAGTGCTGCCAGGAACCAGGTGGAGGAATGGCAGTGATGCTTCAGAGAAAGGCCCCTTCCGCGCTGGGGACTAGCTACCGTTCTCACAAACTGGGCACCAGCCCCCACGACTCTGAGGCCTGGTGGGTGCTGGAGAGTCCCAGAGCTCTGGCTTACGTTCAGACCTCACCAGTTTCTCGGCTGTCAGACTCACCACGCTCCACTGCAACCAGAGACAGTGTCTAAGACACACTCTCCTGGTCTAGGCCACCCTATCCAAAGGCCTTCGCTGGTTCCCAGAGCTCTCGTTGTGGTTCAGTTGCTGAACTGTGTCCGACTCTTTGCAACTCCATGGACTGCAGCACACCAGGCTTCCCTGTCCTTCACTAGCTCCCAGGGTTTGCTCAAACTCATGGCCATTGAGTCAGGGATGCCACCCAACCATCTCATCTTCTGCCACCTCCTTTCCCTCCTGCCCTCAGTCTTTCCCAGCATCAGGGGCTTTTCCAATCAGGATGATCAGATAGAGTACAGGGTGCTCAGTCAAATTAGAATTTCAGAGAAACAGTGAGTCACTTTTTAAGTATAAGCATGTCCCAAATATTGCATGGGAAATACTTATGCAGTAAGTCCCCTACAAACAAACCTTCGAGTTGCAGACTTTCAAAGATGGGAACGTGTATTCCCTCAGAGTCAGACCTGAGTGAAATTGCAGCTTGCCCCCACCATCTCCTCCTGCTGACAATCCTTCAGCTTTGCCATCTCCCACCTCCTGTCCCTCCTCCAGCCAGCAGCTCTTCTTGCTTGTGTGCGGGATGCCAGCCCCTCTATGCCAGCTGTTACACTGTACTACTGCACTTTTCAAGGTACTCTACTGGAAGATGAAAAATGTTTTATTTCTTGTTTGTTTTTATGTATTGATATTATTTGTGTGTAAAGTATGATAAACCTCTTTCCGTACAGTACTATATAGCCGGTTTTGTTAGTTGGCTATCTAGGCTAACTTGCTTGGACTTACGAACCAAGTGAAGTTACGAACTCGCTCTCGGAATGGAACCTGTTTTTATGTAGGGGCACAATGTACTGAACATTATTCATTGTTTATTTGAACTTCAAATTAAATGGAACATACCGGTTTTGTTGTTAGATTTTTATTTTTTATTTTTTGCTAAAACTGCCAATGCTCGAGTCAGGCTGACTGTGGCATTCAGGATTCCCCAGCCAGGACTGGCCACCGTCCTCCTCACACTTACGTCTTGCCACACCTGCCCCTCCACCTCGCTTCTGGTTCCACCGACCTGCCCGCGTGCCCCCAACACAGTGCTCAAGCGGCTTCAGGCTTCCCCACCCCTGCATCCTTCTCACTGGGATGCCCTCTGCCCTTAGTGCATCTGGCTAACTCCTACTCTCCCTGAGTATCTTCCTCTGTAAGCTTCGTGGCTTTCCTCCCCACCCCCACTACATATAGTTATCTATGTTCTATATGAAGGCAAGCCCAAAGAAGAAAACTATAATACATAAACAGAAAAGGGAAACATAATTTTTTATAAAAGTCTTTTTTAAAACCTATCACTACCCTGTACATCTTTCCATCCTATTCTATACTCTTCTGCTAATACATCGTTTTTAATGGCTGCGTAGTATTCCATTGCACAGTTCAGTTCAGTTGCTCAGTCGTGTCCGACTCTTTGCAACCCCATGAATCTCAGCACGCCAGGCCTCCCTGTCCATCACCATCTCCCCGAGTTCACTCAGACTCATGTCCATCGAGTCCGTGATGCCATCCAGCCATCTCATCCTCGGTCGTCCCCTTCTCCTCCTGCCCCCAATCCCTCTCAGCATCAGAGTCTTTTCCAATGAGTCAACTCTTCACATGAGGTGACCAAAGTACTGGAGCTTCAGCTTCAGCATCATTCCCTCCAAAGAAATCCCAGGGTTGATCTCCTTCAGAATGGACTGGTTGGATCTCCTTGCAGTCCAAGGGACTCTCAGGAGTCTTCTCCAACACCACAGTTCAAAAGCATCAATTCTCCGGTGCTCAGCCTTCTTCACAGTACAACTCTCACATCCATACATGACCACAGGAAAAATCATAGCCTTGACTAGACGGACCTTAGTCGGCAAAGTACTGTCTCTGCTTTTGAATATGCTATCTAGGTTGGTCATAACTTTTCTTCCAAGGAGTAAGCGTCTTTAATTTCATGGCTGCAGTCACCATCTGCAGTGATTTTGGAGCCCCCCCCAAAAAAAGTCTGACACTGTTTCCACTGTTTCCCCATCTATTTCTCATGAAGTGATGGGACCAGATGCCATGATCTTCATTTTCTGAATGTTGAGCTTTAAGCCAACTTTTTCGCTCTCCTCTTTCACTTTCATCAAGAGGCTTTTGAGTTCCTCTTCACTTTCTGCCATAAGGGTGGTGACATCTGCATATCTGAGGATATTGATATTTCTCCCGGCAATCTTGATTCCAGCTTGTGTTTCTTCCAGTCCAGCGTTTCTCATGATGTACTCTGCATAGAAGTTAAATAAGCAGGGTGACAATATACAGCCTTGACGTACTCCTTTTCCTATTTGAACCAGTCTGTTGTTCCATGTCCAGTTCTAACTGTTGCTTCCTGGCCTGCATACAGATTTCTCAAGAGGCAGGTCAGATGGTATGGTATTCCCATCTCTCTCAGAATTTTCCACAGTTTATTGTGATCCACACAGTCAAAGGCTTTGGCATAGTCAATAAAACAGAAATAGACGTTTTTCTGGAACTCTCTTGCTTTTTCCATGATCCAGCGGATGTTGGCAATTTGATCTCTGGTTCCTCTGCTTTTTCTAAAACCAGCTTGAACATCAGGGAGTTCACGGTTCACATATTGCTGAAGTCTGGCTTGGAGAATTTTGAGCATTACTTTACTAGCATGTGAGATGAGTACAATTGTGCGGTAGTTTGAGCATTCTTTTGCATTGCCTTTCTTTGGAATTGGAATGAAAACTGACCTTTTCCAGTCCTGTGGCCACTGCTGAGTTTTCCAAATGTGCTGGCATATTGAGTGCAGCACTTTCACAGCATCATCTTTCAGGATTTGTAACAGCTCAACTGGAATTCCATCACCTCCACTAGCTTTGTTCGTAGTGATGTTCTCTAAGGCCCACTTGACTTCACATTCCAGGATGTCTGGCTCTAGATGAGTGATCACATCATCATGATTATCTGGGTCATGAAGATCTTTTTTGTACAGTTCTTCTGTGTATTCTTGCCACCTCTTTTTAATATCTTCTGCTTCTGTTAGGTCCATACCATTTCTGTCCTTTAGCGAGCCCATCTTTGCATGAAATGTTCCCTTAGTATCTCTAATTTTCTTAAAGAGATCTCTAGTCTTTCCCATTCTGTTGTTTTCCTCTATTTCTTTGCATTGATCGCTGAAGAAGGCTTTCTTATCTCTTCTTGCTATTCTTTGGAACTCTGCATTCAGATGCTTGTATCTTTCCTTTTCCCCTTTGCTTTTCACCTCTCTTCTTTTCACAGCTATTTGTAAGGCCTCCCCAGACAGCCATTTTGCTTTTTTGCATTTCTTTTCCATGGGGATGGTCTTGATCCCTGTCTTCTGTACAATGTCACGAACCTCATTCCATAGTTCATCAGGCACTCTATCTATCAGATCTAGGCCCTTAAATCTATTTCTCACTTCCACTGTATAATCATAAGGGATTTGATTTAGGTCATACCTGAATGGTCTAGCATTTTTCCCCATTTTCTTCAATTTGAGTCTGAATTTGGTAATAAGGAGTTCATGATCTGAGCCACAGTCAGCTCCTGGTCTTGTTTTTGTTGACTGTCTAGAGCTTCTCCATCTTTGGCTGCAAAGAATATAATCAATCTGATTTCGGTGTTGACCATCTGGTGATGTCCATGTGTAGAGTCTTCTCTTGTGTTGTTGGAAGAGGGTGTTTGCTATGACCAGTGCATTTTCTTGGCAAAACTCTATTAGTCTTTGCCCTGCTTCATTCCGCATTCCAAGGCCAAATTTGCCTGTTACTCCGGGTGTTTCTTGACTTCCTACTTTTGCATTCCAGTCCTCTATAATGAAAAGGACATCTTTTTTGGGTGTTAGTTCTAAAAGGTCTTGTAGGTCTTCATAAAACCGTTCAGCTTCAGTTTCTTCAGCGTTACTGGTTGGGGCATACACTTGGATAACTGTGATATTGAATAGTTTGCCTTGGAGATGAACAGAGATCATTCTGTCATTTTTGAGATTGCATCCAAGTACTGCATTTCGGACTCTTTTGTTGACCATGATGGCTACTCCATTTCTTCTGAGGGATTCCTGCCCCCAGTAGTAGATATAATGGTGATCTGAGTTAAATTCACCCATTCCAGTCCATTTTAGTTCACTGATTCCTAGAATGTCAACGTTCACCCTTGCCATCTCTTGTTTGACCACTTCCAATTTGCCTTGATTCATGGACCTGACATTCCAGGTTCCTATACAATATTGCTCTTTACGGCATCTGATCTTGCTTCTATCACCAGTCACATCCACAACTGGGTATTGTTTTTGCTTTGGCTCCATCCCTTCATTCTTTCTGGAGTTATTTCTCCACGGATCTCCAGTAGCATATTGGGCACCTAATGACCTGGGGAGTTCCTCTTTCAGTATCCTGTCATACAAACTCTATTTTCTTTCCTCAATCTTTTACTGTTGGGCATACGGATTGTTGATTGTTTGAAATAGTGACAGGCCTGTGATGAATACCTTTATAGTTAAGTCCCTTGACATTTTTGTGGCAGTTACTTTTGTAAAAGTTCCAAGAACTAGAAATACTGAGTTAGGTCATAGTCACACCTTAAGAGCTCTGATAAGTGTGTCTTCTAGAAATGTGCCCATTTTTTCAGCATGCCTGCCTTCTTCAGGACAAGTACCAATCATTACACTGTTTATAAAAATCTTTGCCAGTGTGATGGATAAAATGAAATCTCATTTGAATTTACTTTTTTTTTTTTAACGTGGGCTTCCCAGGAGGCTCAGTGGTAAAGAGTCCGTTTGCCAATGCAGGTGACAGGAGCTCACTCCCTGGGTCGGGAGGATCTCCTGGAGGACGAAATGGCAACCCACTCCAGTACTCTTGCTGAGAAAAACCCCGCGAGCCTGGCAGTCTAGAGCTCATGAGGCCACAAAGAATCAGATATGACTGAGGCCGAGCACGCTTACACACACAGGCACACATTAATAGTTAAGTTAACTTTTAATTTGTTGCATTTCTTCTTCTGTGAATTGTTTCTACTGAGCTTCCAAGGTTCAATGCAAAGGCGACTCCTTCTTCCTCTCTGACCCCAGGGTCAGGCTTCTCTCTTAAAGGCTGAATTCCCCACTCTGAAGCATGGTGGTGAGGTCTGGCCTCCCGCTCGACCGTGAGCCGTTGGGAATAGGGCTGCCCTGATGCACTTTGGGGTCCTGAACTGGGCCCCGGCTCCTTCTGCCTTTGGTAGCTCCAGGCAGCTCTGCGCGCCCTGCTGAGGGGGACAAGGGCACCCAGAGCAAGGGGGCCCGAGGCCATGAGGCTGGGCTCCAGAGCAGGTGTGCGGCTGTGATCCCCAGCACACCCTGCTGTGGGGTGGCTGTGGCATGGGGCTGGAGCTTGGTCCTTGTGGGGTGATGGGGCTCAGAGAAGCCAGCCACGGGGCAGGTCATGTAGGACCAAAGCCCCATGTAGCTACAGACGCTGCTATGGCCTCGGGCAAGGCTTTTGGCTGCTCTGCTTCTTCACATCAGCAAGCCCTGCCTGATCTTCTGCCAGGGAGAGAGAGGAGGGTTAGAGAGGAGGTGCAGCCCCCTCCAGGAAGCCAAGACGGATGTTCTCCTCACCCACAGGGCAGGTTTGCGGGCGCCCCCTGCCTGAAGGCTCTAGGCACCCCCATCCTGCAGGTCAGGATCAAGGCTGCAGTGGCTCACACTGGCCACCAGGAGGCACTGCAGTCCCAATTACCTTCCTCAGGGCCAGAAGTGAGGCCCCAGGGCCCCAGGGCCCCAGGTGTTTCTCCCAGTTTGGTTAAAGACCCAGGCCCCTGCCCGGAGGGTTGGCCAAACAAGCGGTGATTCAGTCCCACTATGTGTCTGCCGATATCCCACCCTCCACACAGCGGCGGGTGAGGAGGGTCCCTGCCCTTCTCCGCAGAGCTCTTTCCGCCTCCGGTTCTGAGGGTGTCCACGTTCTTGGCGTGTCAGTCCCCAGCCTTGAGCGCCCTCATTTTACAGATGGGCAAACCGAGGCTCAGAGAGAGGGAATCCCCTGAACGTCACCAGCCACCGGGCGGCCGGCCTGACCCGAGTTCCTCTTATTGCCCGCAATCTCCTCCCTTCCTGGAGACCCGAGGGGCATCGCTGGTCCTCCGGATACTGACAGGTGAGCCATGCCCAGGCTACCCCACCCAGGTTTTGCCCAGTCAGCTGTCCAGGCGGCTCGTGGATTTGTTGCTGGCTCCTCGGGGCTCTTCCCCAGAGAAGCGTCAGCAGTCTCGGGGACTGCAGGCCCCTCTTCCATCACTCCACACTGAGGGGAGGGCTTTCCTGCGAGCCAGAGGATCGAGGGGGCTCCCCAGAATCAGGAAGGAAAAGGACTCAACCCTGGGCTCTCACTACACACCAGGAGCTGTGCTTCATGGTTTACTAGCATGCTCTCACTGCTGTTTACAACCACCATGTGAAATATGCCCATTTTACAGCTCCAGAGACTGAGGCCAGAGGGCGTAAAGGACTTGTCTAAGAATGCACAGCTGCTTAGAGGCAGGATTTGAACCCCAAGCCTGGGGCATCTTCCTCTGGGCCCTCCTGGAATGGATACCCAGTGTGGGCTGGGACAGGGCAGCCAGGAGACAGAGTCAGGAAAGAAGGGGAAAAAAAGAGTGGGAGCCACAGGAAAATTCCTCCTCTCTGATGCCTCTAAATCTGCCCATCGTATCCAACCTTCAGTGCTGGCTCTGGTGAAACTGTCCCAATAGACCTTCATAGAACATCTGGGACCTCCAGTGTGGACCAAGGCCTTTTCTCGGGACCTTGTTTTCAGGGTCATTCCATCCCCCAGTTTACATCCAACTAATTATTTCTTTTCCTCTTCCTGACACTGGGTCTGGATTTATATTCAATTCTCTGCTAAATACCGAAGTATTTAAAAGTAAAAAGGCCTATGTCTGCGACTTACCCCCAAAACGGTTCTGAAAGAAATAATATGTATGTGTGTGTCTGAATATATATTAATATATACATACAGAAAGAGCAGAAGAGAGAGTGAGGACAATAATGCAAATATGGTAAAACTTTAAGATATGGGGGATCGGTGTCAAAGGGATCTGGGAATCCTTTGTATTCTACGTTTAACTTTTCCTGGTGTCTGAAAACATGTCAAAACGAAAAGCTTTTAAAAAGAACAAGAATGCAGACAAATGGGAAGAAACCACTTTATCCAGGAACCCAAGTTCTGAAACCGGCATTTGTTACAATTTGTACAGGACCCAGACTGGAGTCTAGTAAGCAATCTCTCTGCCTCCCCCTCACCAGCACCATCCACGACTTCTACAAACAGGCTTGCACACTGAACTCAAAATCATAAGGCAGATCAACTCAAAGGACAAACCTTGACTCCTCAGTCCTATGGAAACTCTCATTTTTCCATAGACCCCATTAAAGCATGTGGTTCTTCTAAGACCGTAGGAAGCAGTATTTTGTTAGCTGAGGTCAAGCTATCCTTGGAACTTAAAGGTACTTGGTATTGTTTGAGCCTATTTTAATTTCAGCTCTCTTACAGTTAGTCCAAATGGGTAAGGTTTCCCTGCATCCAAAGAGAAGTGGTTAAAAAGAAAGCCCACCAACAATAGCTGGAACATGCAAGCAACCCGTGTTTGTCGGTGGAGATGAACCTCCACACAGAGGACAATTATTCAGCCTCAGAAAGGAGGGCAGTTCCGGCACCTGCTACAGCACAGATACGCCTTGAGGACATCATGTTGAAGGAAACAAAGCAGTCACAAAAAGGCAAATCCTGCACGAGTCCACTTACACGAGTCCCTGGAGTGGTCGAGTTCATGGAGACACAAAGTAGAACAATGGCTGCCAGGGGCTGGGGCCCAGGAGGGAGCAGAGTTAGTGTTTCATGGGGACAGGGTTTCAGTTTGACAAGGTGAAGAGAGTTACGAGGCTGGATGGTGGTGATGGTTGCACAACATTGTGAATGCTCTTCATGCCACTGGACCGTACACTTAAAAATGGTTACGATGGTAAATTTTATTTTTACTTGTATTTTTAAATTTTTCTAAAAATTGGAGAGAAAGAAAAGAAAGTCCACTACTGGCTAGGGTCCCTGCGGGCCTCCATGCGGCCTTCCTCCAGACCCCATGGTCCTTTCCGTACCCTAGCTTAGGCCCCAGATCCTTTTCTCTTCTCTTCTCCCTGACGCTGTGGCTTGGGTTGCATCTGTTCATTCCTTGGTTGACTTGTTTGTTCATTCACCAAGCACCTCCCCAGGGCTTCCCTTTAGACATGGCCTCACTGAAGGGACAGACGACACCACGGCCTGACGGCAAGAGCTGGGCAAGGCAGGCTCTACGGAAGGAGTGGCCGGTGCTGGCTGAAAAGGTCAGGAGAGGCTTTAGCAAGGATGTGAAGTTGACCTGAGTACTGACATCTCAAAGGCCTTGGCAAGGCCCAATGACCACATTTTATGGCAAAACAGGACACCCAGCTTTCAGGTGAACTGGTCCTAAATTACTAAGTGAGACGCCCTAAGGGCCCTCCCCCAGGGCCGGTGACAACAATGAGACAATCACACAACTGCTTTCGATGGAGCAGTTCTGACCCACTCACTGTCTCATCTGATTCTCCTCAGATCCCCGAGAGGTCAGTGATGAGGAAACTGAGGTCCAGAGAAGGTTGACTTGCTCAAGATCACAAAGCGAGGAGGGGCAGAGCTGGGATTTGAACTCAGATGGTCCGACTCCAAGCCTCATGTCCCATCCATGGCCTCTCACGTGGTGATGAGCTGTCTCTTGGACACAGGCAGGCAGTCTTGGGGGCTGGGGCGGGCCCTGGCTGACTCGGTCTTGTCTTTGGGTGATACAGTTGAGCCTGAGGAGAAATTTCCATCTCAGAGGACTAATCTCAACAGAGCTTTGGGGTCACCATGTGCTGGCTTTGGTGAAGTAGTCGCTCAGTCGTGTCCAACTCTTGCAACCCCACGGGCTGTAGCCTGCCGGGCTCCTCTGTCCCTGGGATTCTCCAGGCAAGAACACTGGAGTGGGTTTCCAGGGGATCTTCCTGACTCAGGAATCGAACCCGGATCTCCTTCATTGCAGGTAGATTCTTTACTAACTGAGCTACAAGGGAAGTCCGTGGGTCACCATGAGAAGCCCCATTTATGATCTAACACTCAGACATCACCTCATGATGTTCCCTGGGGTGGGCTGGGGTCGTGACCTCAGTCAGGGACTCTAACTACCCCTGTGAGCAGCCCTCTTCATGGACACTGAGGTTTCCCAGCTCCCCGGCCCAGCCGAGGTCTCATCCCCAAGCCCTGCCTCACGAGGCTGGAGGGGATCCAGGGACTCAGCAGGGGAAGGGGCATCAGCCCAGGCTGGGTCTACTCCCAGAGAAACAGAAGGAACCTCCCCCATTCTCCCTTCAGCCCAACAAGAAGCCCCAGAGCTCAGGGGCCACCCTGGGCCACCCCTTCCCTTTCAGGCAGGATACGGAGGCCCCCTGAGTGATCACATCGTCTGTCAGTGGAAGGACTGTCTTCTGATTGCAGATCAGCTCAGTGGTGTGTCTGCCCCTTGTCCCCCTCTCCCTTCACAGAACCATGTGGCCTTGGGCATGTCCTTATCTCCTTAATCCCTCAGGGCCTCCATTTCTCCGCTGCATTCCCAAGCATCCCCTTGGGGACACTGCGATACCACCCTTGGATCCAAGGGAGGCAAGAGGGAGAAGCTCAAATCCTGCTCTAGGTGAAATGAATGAGAAGTCTTTGGAGCAGGACGGACTTGGGTTGCCTCCTGAAACTGCCCCTGACTTGCTGCATGCATTCATTCAGCAGCATTTCTGGAGCGCTCGTTATGTGCTGGGCAAAGCTCCAGGTGATGGAAACACGAAGTCCAATAAAGCACGGCCCCTCCCTTACAAAAGCCCTGCTTCATGAAGGAGGCAGTGATTACGGCGGAGGGAGGCGGATAGGGCAGGGGCATCTATCTAGGCCAGCCTGGCGTGGGAAGCAGTGTGTCTGGGGCCTCTCCAGATCTCTAGATGGGCAGCGATCTGGTTGGAGGGGTCTGTCGAAGCTGTGTTCAGCTAGCTCTGTGCATACGATGAAGAAATGTCAGCTCTCCCCATCAAAGAGATGGGGAAATTTCTCAGGGAGACTGTTTAGGAGGCTTCTAAGCCACTCACGCCTTGGCAAAGCGGGACTCGGCTTCCTCATCTGTAAAGTAAGGGGGAGGGGACCCACTTCCCAGCATGTTTGTGAGGTCTCAGTGAGGCCAAGGGCGAGAAGGCACACCTCTGCCTGACACCCAGCGCGCTGTCTGTCAACAGGAATCCTCCATGGGAGATTAACACACTTATTATTTGGAGGGAAGTTAGGCCAGGGCGGCTGCAAGACTGCAGAAGAGCCCCTCAAGCTGCAGTGTCTCACCCTCCCCCTGCCCCCGCCCCCGCCCCAGGTGTAGCTCTTCAGCTCAAGTTTCCCCAGCTCCAGCTGCCCAGAACATTCCACAGACCTCTGTCCCAAGCAGCTCCCCACACCCCAGTCCCCTTCCAATCAACGTTCATTTCTACATACATATAACAGAGAAATAAATGGGGTGAAACATTGAAACTATTCTGTTTGTCATTTGTTATAGATATTTAAAACTGCTAGCTGATGTTCAAGAAAGCCCCTTCCATAAATGCATTTTGACCTAGGTTAGGTTGCAACTTGTAGTGCAGCCATGAAAGGAGGACTCTAATCTTAAGCACTGCCCTGAAGACAGTGTGGCTTATGCGCCAGTTGACAAAGGTCAGAGCAGTTGTAAGCTCCTTCCAAAAACCTCGCTCCCGCTTAGACACTTGGTAACATCTGGACGACTCCTATGCAGGCACACCAATATTTAACGGCTGCAGAAGAATTTTCTCTTTGGGGCCTTCGCTGTCCTCCATCGAGCATACCACCCAAAAGCTGTCTTGGGGTGGGGAGTGTCAAGAGGGATTGTTCCAGAAATGAACTGCCGCTCCCACTGGCACCGCTGCCTGCTGTCACATAGCCCTTGGTGATTCAGGGCTGTGTCGGGGCCCTTTCTGCCAGTGAATCCCAAATCACCTTTCCAGGCCTGAGTCTGTTACCACTTCCTCTTTGTAGATTCTCTGCCGTGCCCTCCTCCAAACTCCCCTTCTTCTTCTGTGAAAGTCACTCAGTCATATCCAACTCTTTGCGACCCTATGGACTATACAGTCCATGGAATTCTCCAGGCCAGAATACTGGAGTGGGTAGCCTTTCCCTTCTCCAGGGGATCTTCCCAACCCAGGGATCAAACCTAGGTCTCCTGCATTGCAGGCAGATTCTTTACCAGCTGAGCCACAGGGAAGCCGCCGAACTACTCCTAATAATTCGACTGCTTTTCACAAAGCATTGCCAAGTGTGGATGCATGGCAGCCTCCACCATTAGACAGTATCTGCATCCCAGACAGGGAAACGTCTTGACAAACTCTGGTCCGCACATCTGGCACTCAAAAAATACCTGTTGAACAACCAACTCAACAGATACCTGAATTAAATGAATCTTGTTAAGTAACTGTCTCAGTCTGTAGAACGACCACATCGGCCTAGAGAGAATGTTTTTCCCACCAAAATCAAGTGTTTTCTTCCTCCAGATGTGTTCATGGTAAAGTAAACAATCATTTACAAGCCCCAAAAGCAAGAATAGGTTTTCTCCCCTTGGACAAGGGGAAAATTATGGTGGGATTAATTGTGAGGTTGCCAGTTAAAGTTTTCTGAGGTTGATAGAGATGGATAAGATTATTCAGGGCTTCCCAGGCGGTGGTAGTGGTAAAGAACCCGCCTGCCAACACAGGAGATGTAAGAGATGCGGGTTCACTCCCTGGGTTGGGACGATCCTCTGGAAGAGAGTATAGCAACCCACTCCGGTGCTCTTGCCTGGAGAATCCTATTGACAGGGCAGCCTGGCGGGCTACGGGTCCACAGAGTCGCAGTCAGACCCGACTGAAGCGACAGCACAGTACTTGTCAGGGAAATGACTCACCCCACGAAACAGTGAGAATGGGCCTCACGGAGCACAAAAGTGGCTTCCTGTAATCTTATCCGAGGGGCTGAGACCTGAGTAGCTCATTAGGTAAACCCTGGCCCTGGCTGCCCACTCAGGCAAGGTCTCTCCAAGGCAGCCCCTGATCCCTGGCACAGAGCTGATGTCGAGCCAACGAGGAGGCCATTCCAGGAGAGGTCATTCTTGAGAGTTTAAGGAAGGGGAGCCTAAACTCCTCAGCAGACATGGCTTGAAGGGTTTGAGGGGCCTAGGACTACCCTTCCCCACTCCTTGATCCCTCCAGCCCCCATGCTGGGCAGACAGCCAGCTTACACCCTTTTTTCATCACTCATCTGTATTTTAAAATGGTTTGTCAACCACATAATATAGACTCAGCAATAATTTGTTGATTTTTCAATTTCATGCATTCAAGTCAACCATAACTGTCTGTCAAAGTTTCCGGCCTCACCTACTCAAAGTTCCAGCAACATCCTATTATCAACAATAACAACTAACATTTATTGAGCACTTCTGCTCCTGTAAGCTCTTTATCACCCTACTCAACCCTCACAACATTCTTTCATGGTAGATATGATTCATATGCCCACTTTACAGACAAGGAAAATTGAGGCAAAGAGGCAAAGAGAAAAACTGAGCCCAAGGTCACTCAGCTGGACAGGCTGAAATCTGTTCCCAGGTCCTGGCTATACTGGCCTCACTGAACCAAAGGCACCTGAAGCTTCAGGCAGCCGGCGCAGCCCAATTGTAGGATGAACACAGTTTCTATGATTCCAAGGCATTAGACGCTGCGCCTGTTACTTGCCTTTGGGCTTCCCCGAAGGCTCAGAGGATAAAGAATCGTCTGCCAGGAGACACAGGAGACACGGGAGATGCAAGTTCAATCGTTGGGTAAGGAAGATCCCTGGGAGAAGGAAGGGGCAACCCGCCCCACCTGGGCGGGAGACCAGGCCTCTGTTTAACCAACTGGGGGTCCCGAGGCAGGAAGTACTGGTCTCAGGAGCGAGCCCCCTCTGGGGTTCTCACTGCTCCACCTCTCCGTTGCCCTCCGTTGCCCCCCGCCCCTCTGGTTACCCACCAGGGGCCACGAATCCTACCTGGTCCTTGGCTGAGCCACTCCCTGGGCAGAGCTGAGGATGACCAGGGTGGGGCACCGGGAGCAGCAGATGCCTCTGATGAGGAGGAAGCAGAAAACCTTCAGGACATTCATGGGCCCAGGAGTACAGAGCAGGGTGGGGTGCATGGACTTCCCTCCGGGGGCTCCGCCCAGCCCCACGGGGAAAGGGCTCTGGGGTCACCTTATGGAAGGGAGTCCTCTCCATCTGGTCCTCTTGGGGGGTAGTGTGAGGACCCTAAGAACACATGAGAATCTACCCCAAGGCCATGTCCTCACGGGAGACTCAGCTGATGGACACGGGGGCTTCCAAGTATGGCCACAGGCCCAGTCAGAGGCCAGGGTTGGGGCGTGGGCACCCTTGCCACTAGCTCGGCCCTCCCCTGCTTCTCATCCGCTCTGGCTCCTGGAAAACAAATGTGTCCCAGACTGAATCTCTTTGGCAGGTCAGTTGTTGGCCTGGAGGCAAGGGGTTGAGCAGGATGACTTAATGAGGTTCCTCATATTCTAGAACTCTGGACCTTCATCTCAGGAGGCCATGCCACACTGGGGACATTGACTAGGGCTACAGAATAGAGAGCCTGGAAATAAATTCTCAAATACAAGGCCAAGTGATTTTTGACAAGGCAGCCAAGACCATTTAATGGAGGAAGGGCAGTCTTTTCAACAAATGATACCGGGAAAAGTGGATATCCGCATATGAAAGAATAAGGATTGATCCTGATTCTCTACCATCTACAGAAATGAACTCAGTGCGGTTCAAGACCTAAACTTAAGAGCTACAACTATAAAGCTCTTAGACGAAGACATAAGGAAAATCTTCCTGCCATTGGGGTTAGCGATGATTTCTTGAGTATAACAGTGAAAGCACAAGCAACCAAGGAAAAAATTGATAAATTGGATTTTTTCAAAATTAAATTTTGTGCATCAAAAGGACACTATCGGGAAAGTGAGAAGACAACAACAGAGAAAATATTTGCAAATCATATATCTGACAAGGGATTATCATACGTATATAGGGTTCCCTGGTGGCTCAGATGGTAAAGAATCCACCTGTAATCTAGGAGACCAGAGTTCGATCCCTGGGTCAGAAAGATCCCCTGGAGAAGAAAATGGCAACCCAGTCCAGTATTCTTGCCTGGGAAATTCCATGGACAGAGGAGCCTGACAGGCTACAGTCCACGGGGTTGCAAAGAGTTAGACATGGCTGAGCAACTAACACACATATATGTATATAGATATATCCAAAATATACATAAAACTCCTATAACTCAACAACAAAAGCCAAGAACGCAATTCAAAAGTGGGCAAATAAATAGACATTTCTCCAAAGAAGAAAGACAGACGGTCAATGATGGTTTGACAAAATGGTCAAACAGAGGGTTTGACAAAATGGTCAAACACAGAGGGACAAATATTGTGTAATTTGACATCTATGAGGTGCCTGGGTAGGAAAGTTCAGAGACGGAAAGCAGGACAGAGGCTTCCAGGGAATGGGAGGAGAGGGAGATGGGGAATTATTGTTTAATGGGCCCATCTGGGATGATGAAAGGGTTCTGGAAATAGTGGTGATGGTCACACAGCACCCCGAATGTACTTGATGCCGGTGAATTTCCACTTTAAATCCTTAAAACGGTAAATTTTAAGTTACGTATATTTTACCACGGGCTTCCCAGGCGGCACTAGCGGTAAAGAACCCACCTGCCAATGCAGGAAATGCAAGAGACGTGGGTTTGATCCCTGGGTGGGGAAGATCCCCTGGAGGAGGGCATGGCAACCCACTCCAGTATTCTTGCCTGGAGAATCCTATAGACAAAGGAGTCTGGCAGACTATGGTCCACAGGGTTACAAAGATTCAGACATGACTTAGCACAGCACATATTTTACCACAATAAAAATTATCCCTAATTAAAATAAAGATTTGAATGTTGAGAGAGACCACACTAAGTCTGGAGTCGCAGCCTCTCACTGCACTGCTCAGAGGCTTCCAGGGGGCTTCCCAAAGTCTGAACCCCTCGTCAGAAAGTGAATGGCCCCTTCTGCTTTGCCCCCACTGTCCTTCAGGCTGATGCTTGCCTGTACCCATCACGCCCGCGCAAGTCACACACCTGCTCTTCCCCAGGCATTCCATGTACTTTCCTGACCCAAGTTCTCTCTGCTGACTTGAGTACTGTGAAGGCTGAGCACCGAAAAATTGATGCTTTTGAACTGTGGTGTTGGAGAAGACTCTTGAGAGTCCCTTGGACTGCAAGGAGATCCAACCAATCCATTCTGAAGGAGATCAACCCTGGGATTTCTTTGGAAGGAATGATGCTAAAGCTGAAACTCCAGTACTTTGGCCACCTCATGCGAAGAGTTGACTCATTGGAAAAGACTCTGATGCTGGGAGGAATTGGGGGCAGGAGGAGAAAGGGACGACCCAGGATGAGATGGCTGGATGGCATCACGGACTTGATGGACGTGAGTCTGAGTGAACTCCGGGAGTTGGTGATGGACAGGGAGGCCTGGCGTGCTGCGATTCATGGGGTCGCAAAGAGTCGGACACAACTGAGTGACTGAACTGAACTGAACTCCAGCTCTTCCAGTTGGTGAACTCCTATTCAACCTCCAAAGCCCACCTCAAATGCCCCTACCCACTATGTCCCAGTCCATTCGCACTTTTCCCAAGAACCGCCATGTTTGGACATTTAGCTCCCCGTGGGCAGGAATCACCTCACTCACTGCCCAGTGTTCCACACCCAACAACACAGAGCACAACCGGCAGCAGTATGTGTTGGATGGGGAGGAGGAGCCTTTGCCTGCACACCTCTCAAACATCTGTCTATGCCCAACTCCTCTACAGAGAGAGGGGGGAGCCCTTCCAGCAGAGTCTCCTCCACCTCTGTTGGCCGCCACCCGTGGGGGCTGACTCCATCCCAGGCTCAGGTCTCAATGTTTCTTCTCATCTGGGCTGTAAGCTCAGGATGGCATATAGGCCTGAGCGGAGCGGGGCATCCCCTGGGGCGGGGAATCTCAGAACCCTGGGGAGGGGCGGGGCTGAGTGGAGTGGGGTGGACCCAGGGAGGAGCTTCAGCAGAAGAACCAGCTGCCCTGAACTCACTGCAGGGAAGCAGGGAGCCCCAAGGACAGGAGGGTGTGTATGGGTGGGTGAGGGGGAGACAGCCCAGGAGACTGCAGCCACGGTGCTCCTCTCACTGCAAGAGCCTGAGAGGACACCAGGCCTGTGCAGAACAGAGCAACTCAAGGTCTCCTTCTACCACGCTTCAGAGGGGTCCCCGCAGGAAACATTTTTCTCCAGGGTAGAAGAGAACTAGAAGTCGGGTTCTCACCCATGCCCACGCCTCCTTCAAAAGGAGGAGGAAGGGAAGGAGGATGGAAAGGTTCCCTCCCTCCTCCCTGCCTCCCTCCTCCCTGCCTCCCTCCTCCCTGTCTCCCTCCCGGTCCCTCCCTCTCTTCCTCCCTTCCTTCCCAAAATTCACTGAGCACCTGCCCCGAGTAGCAAGCCCTGCTCCAGGCTTTTGTAAGACAAAAGCCTCATGGGTCTCACAACCTCCCAGGAGGCAGGTATTTCCTCATTGTTTGCAATAAAGTCTTCAGTGGTCTTCAGCTCCACCCTGCCCTGATCAGAGGTTCTGCCATGATCCTGGGACCTCTGGGACTTAAGATGCAATCCCTCACAACAGTTAAGAGGCACCGATGCCACACCTGACCGCAGCGCAGCAGGACACTTGAACAGGGAAGAAGCTAGGCCCAAGGACACAGGGTCGGGTCTAGACTCAGACCTGCCGGGGCCCCACGCCCATCCTTGACCTCCTCCCCACCCACCACCACTGCACCTCCAGACGGGAGGATGGGAGGAGCTCTTTGGGGGCCAAGATTGTAAACCCAAATCTTTCCATCTCATCTGAGATAGGATGAGCTGTGTTTAGTCGCTCAGTCATGTCCAACTCTTTGTGACCCCATGGACTGCAGCCTGCCAGGCTCCTCTGTCCATGGGGATTCTCCAGACAAGAATACTGGAGTGGGTAGCCTTTCCCTCCTCCAGGGGAGCTTCCCAACCCAGGGACTGAACCCAGGTCTCCCGCATGGCAGGCAGATTCTTTACCATCTAAACCACCAGGGAATCCAATTAGGATCATCCTACAGAAGGTTGCCTTCTGGGTTCTTGGAGCCCTTGGCTGTCAAGAACTTGCCTCCAAGCTGTCCCACCTTAGGTGAGTTACTCATTTTCTTTCATCTGTGAAATAGGGGCAATGATAGGGTCTCCCTCACAGGGCTGGACTGGGGTCCAGTGAAGTCACATCAGCATGGACAGGAGTGCTCGGGGATCACGAGCATCTCCCTGTGTCATCAGCGCCAATTCTTACCTCCTTCTGACTCACACCCACCAGCGAGCCTCATGAGCCTCACGGTCCATGTCCTACACATGGGAAAACCGAGGCACGGAGCCAAGCAAGGCCTGCCAGACTCTTCCCCTTTTGCAGGCTAGACCAAGGAGTCTCTTGGTATAATGCCTTGGGCAGAGTGGCGGGGCCCAGAGTCCTCCTCAGGATCATGGGGGACCCACCAGTCTTTCTTGATGCCTCGAACCCAGGCCTGGAATAGCACAGAACAACCCCAGGGCCTCCGAAATCAACTAGTCCCAGGCAGGGGTTTTCAGATGGGAGACCAAGGCCCTGAAAGGAGATCTGTGCAATAGAACTGGGGGCATCCTTCTCTTCTCTGCCCTTCTGTGAGCTCCCTCCTCGCAGGGAGTCTGGGGAGCTGTCCTAGATCAGTGCTGGGGAGCCAGACATCAACTCGTGTGGCTGAGTGGTGGGGCTGCACACAGGGCCAGGGAGACCCCTGGATATCAGTGCTCAGTTGCTCAGTCATGTCTGACTCTTTTGACCCCAGCACTGCAGCCCACCAGGCTCCTCCGTCCATGGGATTCCCTGGGCAAGAATCTTGGAGTGGGTTGCCATTTCCTTCTCCAGGGGATCTTCCTGACCCAGAGATCGAACCCAGATCTCCTGCATTGAGGGCAAATTCTTCACCGTCTGAACCACCAGGGAAGCCCCTGGATATCAGGGAGGCCCACAAACCCAGGAAGGCCCCAACGTTTCCTTTCTCACTCTGAAACCTGATCAGAACACCCCCTGGCCTCCAACTGCCACCACCATTCAACATACCTTCATCCTCTGTAAGATGAAACGAGCAGGCAGCATCCCTTAGTCCTTAGTGGAGGCTGTGGCCGCTGCGCAGGATAACCCTGCAGGCACATCACCTCTCTGCATCCTCACATTTCCTCCCACAGAGGCGGGACTGGCCCGCACAGCCCCCGTTTTGCAAATGAAGAATAAACTAGAGAGATAAGCAGACCATTTCAAAAACACAGGCAATTTCCAGGGAAGAGCCAATATATGAACCCAGAGCTCTTGATGTCCAGAGAAGCCATGGAGGGGGGAAGGAGAAAGCAAAGAAGCAGCTTCAGGCTTTTCAGCCACCAGAGAAGATCCAGCTGCTCTGTGGCAACTCTGAGCCCTCCCCTCACCGGGTAAAGCTCCACCCACCTGGGAGCTGGCTGAGTTTTGCTGCCCTTCTCTGCCCAGGCTGAGTTGGGGCTTCGCCTCTCCAGCACCAACCCATTAACTGCAGTGAACCAGGCTACCAGTCTGTCTCTCCATCCCGACCTGAAGGCAGAGGCTGTGTCCAGGGCCTCACAGAATCCCCCAGGAGGCCTGGAACAGGGACAGGCAAAGTCTGGTGAGGAGCTGGAGTTAGGCATTTCGGTCCCCTTCTCTGTGAAAACTGGGCATTTGGGACAGGAGGCGTCTGGTGTCTCTTCCAACACTGGGCGGGACACCCATCCCGACACCAGGACCCATCATGTTGGAGGGTTGACTTCTGGGCTTCTGGACTCAACTGAGGTCCCCGACCTGGCAGGTGGTCAGCCTCAGAGGAGGAAATAGGTCCCAGGTGGCCTCAGCTAATGCCCTTGGGCTCTCACTGATGGGTTCTCACACACTTAGGAAACAAAACCTGGGTTAGGGAGCCCGGCAGAGAGCAGGAGTCCCTGCCCCGCTGGGTCACATTTAGGAATGAGTTCCTGCAATCCCATCAGGTGCTCTTCTGTTGCCCTGGCAACCCCAGGAGCTCCTGGTGGAGCCCATCTAATTTCTGAAGGAGAGGGAAGGGGCAAGCATCTACTGTGTATGAGACACAGAGTGTGTGGCTAACTGGATGGATTACAGTGAAAGGGGATGATGGGAGAGGGGGCACAGGGAGCCCCCATCTCCTTCTTCCTTCTCCACCCTCTGCAGTCCTTCCTTCCTTCCCACTGACTTGCCTGTGGGGTTCCATTCCTCTTTAGGCCTCAGTTTGTTGCTGATTAGCGGCTAGGTCGACTCTTTTGCAACCCTGTGGACTGCCTCTGTCCGTGGGATTTTCCCAGGCAAGAATACTGGAAGGGGTTGCCATTTCCTTCTCCAGGGGGGGTCTTCCTGACCCAGGGATCGACCCCCAGCCCGTGTCTCCTGCATTAGCAGGTGAGTTCTTTACCACTGAGCCACCAGAGAAGCCCAGGCCTCCGTTTGCCAAATAAGATCTGCAAGGCGCATAAAGATGGTGCTCAGGCTGCTTTCTCTTCCTCAGAACTGAGGAAATGCTCAAGAACTGGAGGTAGGAGGCGGCCCCACTGCGGTGTGGGTGGGCTGGGTGAGAGCTCTAGGAAGCTTCTGGGGCCTGTTCCACCCCCAAAGGCCCCAGGGAGTCTCTGCCGGCTACTCGGTGAGTCAGCCTCCCCGGGGAGCCACGAGCAGCCACCACTAGGGAAGGGCACAGGTCATGAAGCACAGGCTCTTTGTCACCGCCTCCTGGCCCAAGACTCTGGTGGTTGCACTGACCACAAGCATGGTCCATCCCCCGGGGGAGGGGGGCACACAGGATCCCATGCAGGTTCTCATTCTCACCTGCACGCTGACTATACTGGGTGTATCCTTGCAAGTGCTAGGGGGCACACAAGGCTTCCATATAGGCATGCACAGGAATTGGTATGCATGCATGGTCCCTGGAATCAGCCTGGGACAGACACCCTGGTCCAGGACAGGTGAGTGTGAGCCGGGAACACCGCCCCACAGTAACGAGGGACTCGGGTTCACACCCACTCCCAGGCCTCCGCCCACACCAGTAAAGGTATTGGGATGTGCTCACAGCTTCCTTCCAGACAAAAGAGAAGTGAGGAGGGTGAGGAGGGCCAGGGAACTGGGAGGGGCGGGGGAGGGGAGGTCCAAATTGGCACCAGCAGAGTAACCCCCAGAGGGCCTTTGGAAATTGTCCAAACGCCCGGATTTCGTAGAAATAAAATCTGGATCCAGAAGGGACCCAAGGCCGTGCGGGGAGTAAAGAACACCGTGGTGGAGACCAGCCACCATCTCAGCCTGGACTGTGCGCCCTGCCCGGCACACGTGCCCAGCTGGACCTCAGCGCCCGCCCCAAACCTTCCACAGCCTCTCCATCTTCTCTGCCATAGCCCTGCCCTCGGACAGCATGGAAAACCTGCCGCTCTGCCCCGACCCGGACCCCGGCAGTCCATCTTCAAGGTGCTTGGGGCCGATGCCCAGGTTCCCGAACCCCTAGTTTGAAAGGAAATCCGCTCTCCAGGACAATCTGCTTTAAGAATCCGATGAAACGCACACCAACTCCCTCTCTAAAACGCGCCGCTGCAATGCGCCCGCGCCAGCAGCCCCAATTCTGCGGTTCCCAGTGCACGACCAACCGAGGTGAGGTCGGAGGCAAAGAAGGGTAGTTGGCAGGTGGCGGCGCCTCTGTCAGTGACCCTCCACGAGGGAGGGCTTCGATATCTCCCCGTAACCCTCCTCTCACGCGCCTTGGTGACTCTGCTAGCTGCCCCCGGAGCTGGATTCCGAAACCGCCGGCTGCCCAGTCCCCAGCCTTTCGCAGCTCCGAGCCTCCTCTTTGCACATCTCTTTTCCTCTCCGCCAAGCCTCAACTCCCCTTCCGCGGCTCCCTCTCTTCCTTGGAGCTGCTGGTCAGAGGTGGGACGGGGCAGAGAAAAGAGTCTTGGCTAAGGTGGTAGAATGTTCCAGGGAGGCGCGGGGTGCAAGGCCGCTGGTTGAGTCTGGGGTCTCGCAACCCCCCCCCCCCCCCGTGAACACACTGGAGGCTCCCGTCGCACCCCTGAGTCAGCTTTCCTGGAGAGAACGCCGTCCAGGCAGCACGGCGTCGGCTGCCCGCGGCCACCCGGGGAACGGAGGTGGGGTTGTCACCGCCCATCTGTAGGCGAGAGAAAAGGGCACAGGCTGCACCTCTGGGTGGGGGGCCCCTGGGGGACCACCAAGAACTCGGATTGCTGAGAAGCACCATCTTATGCCTGGAAGGCTTGTTGGCCAGACGGAAGTGTTTCTCTTAAAAGGCCCTGTTTTGAAGGAAGGCCCTCTTCTCAACTCTCTAGTCTGGACCAGCCGTTGGCCAGTGGTGCCCACAGCCCCAGACCAAGGGGTGGGGGGCGGGGCGGGGGGAGGGTGCCTTTCACTCTAAATTCGCTGGGGGGGTATCATCCCGCAGCTAAGTACCCGTTGTCTGGGTTTTCGAATGTGATGACCTGCCTAGTAACCGTAATACCTCCTGGGGAACCGGGTAGCGGGCGGGAGCATGTGGCCAGGTGGCACCTGGGTAAGCTGGGTCCAGATACAGAACCACGCTCCCACCGCCAGTGCCTCGGTCCTTCGGTTTCCTGGTGGAGAGCGGAGGGTCGTGGGAGCTGAGGGCGCGGAGGTTGCCTCCAGCCAGGCATTCTCCCAGATCCTCCCCACCAACTCCCCTTTCCTGGCCGCGAAAGGCGCACCCGCTGCAGCTCGGGCTTCGCGGTTCTCCACCCCAAGCCCTCGGAGCCGCTGGGGATCCCGGCAGTTTTCCTATCCTTTCTCCTCCCGCCGCTTCGGGCACCCTGGACTAGAAGTGAACGGAAAAGTCCAAACCCCAAACGCCAGGACCCCTCCTTCCCTCCCCCGGCCCCCGTAGACGCGAAGGCCGTTATATTTCCATTTTATATTTCAATTTGTCACCGAAACAAAGCCGCACGCAGATTTGCGGGCAGAGAGAAAAGGACTGGGGCCAAGGGATAAGGTATGACCACGGGGAAGCGTGCGCGCAGCTGCTTTCTGAAACGAAAGTTCTCACGGAGCATGGCGACATTTTTCGTTTGGTACTTTTAACTTGTTTTCCTGTTGTGGCCCCTCTCTGCAGCGCACAAAACTCGGGGCTTCAGCGACTTCGGGAGAGCCTTTGGCGGCAAGGTTCCTGGGGCAGCCGGCCGTTCCCTTGCAAGAGTAAGGACTTCGCAAATGCCCGACTGGCAAGGTTATTCTCTCAAGAAACGCCACCATCAGGAGTAGGGCAGGTTCTCTGGCTCCCCCGAAGCCTCTTCAGAAATTTCCTTGAAACAATTGGAAAAAAAAATCCCCCACCCTAGTTTTCGTTTAGGGATACAATATGTAAATGGTCTGTATCTCCATCCACATGGTAGTTATACTGTGAGCATGTAATTAACAATTCTTCCAACGTTTCATTAACCGGGTGCTTCACTGTATATAAATTATAATAAAGACACATCGACTGTTTTAAAATAATAGGAGACCTTTAATCTGGGCCTCCTGTTTTTCTATTTAAGATTGTATGTGTTTAGGCTGAACTGTTCCAGCAGACTAACGGTTATAGAAATTAACAAAGTGAAAAATTAAAATCATCTTTCTTCCTCTCCTCCCCACCCCCAATTGACCGGGGATCCTGGACGTCACAGCCCCTATGCTTGAGCTTTCCCTTCCTCATCCCACAATGAGCCATGGGTTCTTAAGGCTAATGCGCGCCCCTGTTTCTCCCAGTCTTTTTGGGGATCCCTCTTACACGAAGCATACCCTGGTTCTTTGGCTTCATTTGACTATGACCCACATGGAGTTTACACGTTTCGTGGTGTGTGGATTGTGTCGGTGCTGGTGGGGGGAATAAAATATCTCTAGCATTCAATCACTGCGTCTAATTCGACAAATCAAGGCCAGCACCTCGGTGGCGCCCCAGGGGTCTCCGGCGCGGCCCAGGTCTCCCAAGACCCCTGCGCTGAGAGCGCTGCCTTCACAGGCGCCGGGATGGGAAGGTAGCAATCGGCTAGCAACGAAACCTGCGTGCACCGAATCGAAAGCGAAAGAGAAGGAGGCAGCAAGGCTGCTTTCGGAAGCGTCCCGGCACGCCTGGCCGAGGCCTGCGGTGCCGAGTGCTGCTTGGAGAGTTGGCCCCCTTTGCGAGCGAGATGCCAGGGTCCCAACTCCTGTGGGGATGAGGCTCTTCCAGCAGCTGAAAAACGTCGGGTGTCCAACATGGTGGGTCTCCTGGGGCTCAAGCGGCCAAGGATGGGCCAGGACGGGCGGGGACTTTGGAAGGGTGAAGTGTGGCCCCAGGGACCCTGGTGGGGTTGGGATTGCAGTAGGCAGGATACGGTGGGGCTCTTGCATAAAATAGCGAATGCATCTGCCTGAAGGGAACCGTGGAGTCACCTTGTTCGTGACCCTTTCAGTACTGACTGGGAAGCAGTGGAGGCGCAGTTAGGAGCAGGGACTTCTGCAGCCTGGATGCGTGCGTGTCTCCCCTCGGAGTTCCACATCTCCGAGTAGTACCCCCACTGGAGGCTGCAGGCGGCTCCCTGCTCCGGGCTCTCAGGCCGTGGCCCCAGTGCAGCCCCTGGGCCCACAGCTCTCCCGTCAAGGAGCGCTTGGATCCACGAACTGGCTCCCAGAGGAGGAGACCTCAGAACCTCACTTTTGCTCCGAGCAGTTACACAGATGGAGGAACTGGCCTCTGGCCCCTGAACCAACAGAGCTGGAAAGGTGGTTGCCAGGCCGAAGCCCCACTGGGTGGGGGCCCAAGCCACAGTCAGCCTAGCACCAAAGCTGAGTCTGCCTCTGGCTTTCGCCAAGCTCCCGGGAACCTTCGAGGCTTTTCCCTCCTACTCACTCACTTTCCCCCTTTGGGGTGCACACTCTCACAAATGTAGCTAGAGGACCATGTCGGTGTGTATGTGCTTCAGAGTGCCTGCGTGCTGCCAGCTCCAAAGATCCTCTGCCCAACCGCCTCTGTGGGCGCCAGAACCTCACCTCTTGGTGCCTCGGATTCCTCCTTTGGGGCCTAATGTGCCTTTTTTCCCCCTACAAGAGCCAGAAATCTCCTCCTGGCCAGAGAGACAGCAGCTGCTGAAAGAAGGAAACAAATAAGCAGAGCTGTCCGTAGTTTGCGGCCGCGCCCTGAGCAGTGCCTCCATCTTGGACAGCCGGGGAGGGCAGTCCTGTTGGTGTTTCCAAACTGCCTTTTGTCCCAACCTGCGGCTTTGGGTTTTCACCAGCGCAGGGTCAGCGCCTACCCTGTCCTCACAAGCGGGTGCTTACAGGTTCCCAATGCAGCACAGAGGCTGATGGAAGAAATGTGGAGGGGGCAGGCTAGACTCTGCAGTCTCTCTGGGCTGGGGGGCAGGAGATGGGGGCAGACACTTACTACCCAGTGAGGCCTGACCGTCCTCTCCCTGGGATGCAGGTGAGGAGCTCCTCACTCGCAGGTCAGCAGGGAGCCCCAAGGCCACTGCCCATCGAGGGTGCATTATGGAGACTGGCAGTGGGGGGCCAGCAGGGCTGAGAGGTGGTGCTCAGAAGGGTCTCACATTTTCCTCCCTTTCCCTCTGAAGCCAAAACATTTCCAAATGAGACATTGAGAGCCACGTAGGATCTCTCCTTGCCTACTTTCTCAGATGCCTTGCTGGGGAATTTCTCTAAAACATGAAAAACCAGTGCAGAGGGAGAGAAAACTGTCCATGGGGCGTTTCGTCTGGGATATGCCCACACCTAACGTTCCCAAAGGACAGGGGCCAGGAGGGGCCTGGGGGAGGAGGAAGCCTGAACCCCGGGGCAGGTGGGGGGGGGCGCATGGACAGGGTGAGAGCCCCTCGCTGCCTGAATGTGGAAGGAGCATCTGTGGAGAGCTGCGGCTGTGATTCACGCTGCCGCCTGAACTCATTCCAACAGGAAGGTGGAGAGGCAAGGTAGAGGAAGTGGGGAAAGCCCCGGAGCTCTCAACCTGCTCCTCTCTTCTCTAGGTTTGAGAGCACGCAGCTCTGTATGAGGCCACACGAGTGTACTAGGCATGCGTGTGAGCCCGCTGCTCCTAAAGAAGAGGTTTTGTGTGTGTGTGAGTCTGTGTAGAATCCAAGTGTAGACGAGAGTACGACCCTGTGAATGTTTGTGCGTGTCAACAACCACTTAGTGGACCCCTTCTGAGCCTGTGGGGAGCCAGTTCCAGGCTGAGTGTTAAAAAAAGCATCCACAGAAGTTGTTTCCTAAGGTTATTCCAGTCGCCAAGGCCTCCACCATGTCTCACCTCTGTCCCCGGGGCCCGGTGTCTCTCCATCCCATCTGGATCAGTGCAGCCAAACCCACTGTACTGTCAGAACCAGCTCATTTCCAGGGCCCTTTGTGAGGGCCGTGGCCCGGGGGGAGCGTGTGAACCCAGCGCTCCTAGCCCAGAGATTCTCCCGTCTGTCTCAGTTTCTCTCCCTGCCAGATTGGGGCTCACCAGTGCCAATCCCGCAGCAGAGAAGGTTCTGGCCACAGGCCGCCCTTGAGAAGCCCTCTCCTCCTCTTTGGTCGAGGCGATCCGGGGCCCAGGCCTGCGTCCCGCGGCCGCGTTCAAGGGGGCTTGGAGGTCATTTAGGCCTCAAGTTCCCGTTGGGCCCAAATCAGGACGCAGAACCTTCCCTCTGGCCCAGCACCGCGCCGCCTGGAGCTCTGTGGCTTCCAGTTTTCCCAGCCGCTCGGTCCTAAAGCGTGGTTCGGAGGCCGGCCGCCTCCCGGGATCGCCCAAGGCGAAGCGCTTGGGAACTCTGACTCGCCCGCCTCGCCTGCCGCAAGCCACCCCGATTCGGGCCATCCGCGGCCTCGGGCGTCTTCGAACCCGCGCCCGGCTGGCTCCCCTGCGCCACCGCACCCCCGGGGCGTCCCGCCGGCCGCGCTTCAGGCTCCCGGCCGGGCTCCGCACCTGCGATGCTCCCACCTGCAGCGCCGCCCGAGGAGCCTTCTAGCCGGCCAGGAGCCAGGCCTCGGCGGCCCGGGAACTCGGAGCCCAAGCGTTGCCCTGCGACTGTTTCCCGCCGCACGCCGGGAGCCGGTGCTGCGAAGCATCCGCTTCGAAGCCGGCCCGGCAGGCAGCGCAAAGCAAGCGGTTTGCGGAAACGGCGAAAAGGAGGAGAAACGAACTCCGGGTTGAGTTTTAACAGCCAACGCTCCGTGCCCTCGGCCGAGGGATCCCAAGGGGGCTGGACGGATTCCCCCGGTCCCCTCGGAGCGGTCGATCCCCATTTTCCGACCCAAAGTCACAAACCGCTCGGCCCCGCGCCTCCCCGGCCCGCCAACTCTCGCCTCCGGCAAGTTGATCGCGTTTCGAAGGTCCCGGAGCCCTGGGTCCAGGGGTCCCCAGCCCCGAGGGATTCGCACGTGCACTCACCGTAGCAGGGGACCTGCAAGGCCGCGTTGTGGCCGCCGCCGCCTTCCTGGAGTTTGAGGCTGCCGTCCGGGGGCGTCTTGCAGGCGCCTCGTTGCAAGTAGAGATGCGGCTGCGGCTGCGGCTGCGGCGCGGGAGGCTGCGGCTGGAACTTGCTGAAGGAGCCCCGCGCCCCGGCGCCGCTCTCCAGGGGTGCCGCCGGGTCCTGCTGCCCGGCGCCGTAGCGGGCCCGGCTCTTGGCGTCCCCGAATCCCTGCCCTTTGGCGGCGGCCGACAGGAAAGTTGTGCTGAATTTATCACCGCCGGGGTATGCCCTAAAAGGCGACGAGCCCTCCCGGCTCTGCGACACCGGGCTGTAGTAGGCGTCCATGGCAGCAGCCGGCGACTCGCAGTAAGAGACGCAAGTCTCAGCATTCATGCCTGGCTCGCGCGGGCGACGGGCGGGAGCGCGAGCGAGAGCGCGAGGACGCCACCGCGCGCCTTGGCCGGGAGTTTGGAGAGGCCAGGAGGCGGTGGCTGTGCGCTCCGCGCGGGCCTGCTCGCTCCCCCTCCTCCCCTCCACGCCTCTCTCTCTGGCTCCTCACCCCCTCCTTTCTCTCCCTTCTCCCTCCCCACAGCTGGCCTAGGGAGAGAACCGAGGACTGTAAAAAGATTCAGATGTTTCGGAAAGTTGACCAGATCTCCCAAACCCTCTTAAGGTTTTTGAACCGGAAAAAGAGAGTGCCTTTTTTTTCCCCCCCGACTCTTTCTTTTTCCCTTCCGTTTCCCTCTCCTCCTCTCTGCCTACTCCCCTTCTCCCTCACCCTCACCCTTTCTCCCTTCCTTTCTTTTAAGAAGATGCTACTAATTCGGTCGCCACTCGGAGGGGATTCTATGCGGAGCCGCCCAAAGGCCTTTTCAAGTCAAGGCGGGGCCAGGGAGGTCTCTGGACTCCCCGGGCTCCCGAGGCTAGGTGGGTCCAAGCTTTGGCCTATGGGAGGGGGGCATGCACAAGTTTAGTGATGGATTAAAAAAAAAAAAAAACACGAAAAACAGTCCAAAAAATCTGACAGGGTTTGACATTTGGAGTCAGAGGGGCCGCTAGCTTCTGGGTGCAGGCAAGTCATTGGGGCACGTCCCTGCGAATTTAGCGCGCAGCTTCGGTAAATGTAGCGCGCAACTTTCGTCTTCGCAACTGGTGCCTTTTGCTTATTTCCAATCCCTTTTCCTTATTGTCGGTTCCTCCTTGAAAATAACACAACTTTCAAGTCACACACACACACACACACATACACACCCGCGCGCTGCAGTCACCGCGTGCACGGCCACTTTCTTATTAACTGTTTTCCTCCCCTTATGGGCACGAGCTAGGGTTGCGGGGGAATCCATGTTCACTCAGACCCTGGAGAAGCAGCAGGCTGCTCCAGTTTCTGAAGCTTTGCGCCCAGCCCAGGAGATTTTCTGGCTGCGTTAAGGGCGCTTTGAGAGTGTAAAGTTGGGAGACCCGCGCCTCACCGCTGCACAGTCACCTGCTCACTGCTCAGGTGGGGGTGAGACAGTCTCTAATCTCTGGCCTCACAGTCCCCACTAGAAAACTAATGGCATGGATTTGACCGGTTGTGTGCGCCTCAGGGCCCTGGAACCGGCCACAGCAAGGGGACAGGACTTTGCTACAGTGAGCCGTGTCCCTTCCACAGGGCTAATCACTGATTGCGCCTCACAGCAACCGTGCTTGATGGAAATCGGGGTCCCCAAATTTCCCGATGAGCAAACCGAAGCTCAGAGAGGTATGAGCCCTTGACTGAGGTCACACAGCTGGGAAGCAGCAGCGCCTGCCTTGAAACCCACGCTGAGGCTGGTCCCTCCGCCGATCTGGGATGACGTTGCTGACAGCGAAAACGAAAACACGCAGAACGGAGGAAAGGGATCTCTGACTGCAGAATGACTTGGGTTTGGAGGAGCCCAGTAAGAGCAGTTCTGGATAAACTGCAGAGAAAAGGATAGAAGACATATCTCAAGGGAGGCTGGGAGTGGGGTGAAAGGTGAAGGGGCAAAGTAAAATGAGAGAGGGCCTGAGCGCCCTGAACCCAGGAATGTAGGTCAGAAGTCAATCTTCCGCACCTAAAAGGTCTCCCTAAGAAGAAATATCGGGGGGGGGGGGCGTCATGCTTCTACCCCCAACCTTATCCTAGCTAATCCTCACCCCCACCCCTCTCCCTTGGTATCTCTGTTCCTTGCTCTGCCGCCGACTGCGCGATCCCACATCTGGTTTCCATCGCGGCTTACCTTGAAGTGCTCGTTAATAAAGATATTCTGCAAACCGTGGCCAGGGGTGCGCAGGCCTGAACCCCTCCCCCACTGCCCATAGGGACCCGCATCTCTCTGGCTCACAGGCCTAAGCCAAGTGAGGATCTCATATATACTGAGTCCTTATTGTGCCGAAGCCATCTCTTGGGGCTCCCCCAACAATCTGGGGATGCTGGTCGTCTCCTCATACCCATTTTCCAGATGGGTAGACTGAAACTCAAAGACACCAACTAATTTTCCAGCCTCTGTTAGCCAAAAGTGAGTGAGCCTGCCATCGTCCCAAATTCTCCTGTTCAGCCCTAGTTTCTTTTAGTTCTTAGACTCTGCCAAGTTCTGGAATTCCCGTTTCATCCCTGTGCTTTTTGTCTTGCTAATAACTTGGTGTTCAGCAAAGAGTGTCTTCCTCCAGGAAGTCTTCCCATCTTTCCCAGTCTAAGTGCAGCTCTGTTTTGGACTTCAGGATTGTTTGGTTGCCGGTTCAGTGTTCATCTCCATCGCACTAGTCTGAGATTGCAAGAGGGCAGCTTCTGCACTGCCTGGCGCCCCACAAATATTTACGGGATAAAATATTAGAGCCTGGGTTCCTTCCACTGCTCAGCCAGGCAGTTCCCAGCGTATTTGGTTTCCTCTAGCCAAGGACGACCGGCTGCTCGCCCTCCCCCTCTTCATGAATCAAGCGACAAAATTAAGAGTACACCAGCCTCTCCCTGGCCGCACAAGAACAGTGAGTTCTCTCAGAGAAGGGACCAGGCCTGTCTTGTTCACTGCAGGGCTTGGCACATCCTAGGTGCTCATAAAATGTGCATTGAATGAATGAGAGAGAACGCTGAGCGGTCTAGTCTGAGATCTTAGAGGCGCATTTTCGCTAAGGCATGCATGCCAAGCTGAGAAGGCTACTCCGGTCCCCTGCGCCCCAAAACTGGCCACTAGAACCCAGATGATGTCTCCGATCCTTCTACTTCTCTCTCCTCATTTTCCAATTCCAGGAGTAGACACAAGGGGGAAACTAAGAGAAGTCAGCTATATGGGGTGGGGAATGGTCACTAGACAGGTAGAATGGCAATTACCATATTTTCTAGTAACTTCTGAGCTGCTCTGGCTGTCAATGCAAAAAGACAAAACCAAAAACAACCTTGCTGCGATCCAGAAAGCTTTCTTTGTGTTGGTGGTATAGTGCATAGCTGCCTTCCAGAAAGCTGTCTTTGAGTGCTGCCTCTTGCCACCTACCCACCCCACGATCTTATCACCAGTTTCATCACTGCTCCATTATTTAACCTTTTCCTGGCCACCCTCAACCCAGGGAGGAATTTCAGCCTCCCAGCCCTCCAGGCACAGATTCTGGTGTCCTCAGTCAGAAACCCTTCTGGTGCACTGAGGTCTTGGTCCTTGGAACCAGCAGGGGGGCCTTCTACCTTCTTTCTCGGTACCTTAGAGGTGAACTCAGAAAGAGTGAGTGTGTGCGTGGGGGTGAGAACGTGCATGTGGGTTTGCCTGTGACCAGTGAGAACATTCTGGGCATGTTGTTTTCCCCATGAAAATCTCCACAGACCCCCCCCCGCCAAGTCCCTTCAAACATGTCTTTTCTAGGAGAATGAGAAGTGTAGCTGGTTATTTCTGTGTGCGTTAAGTCATTTGCGGGGTGATCAGCCTATGCCTCCCTAACTCCCTTCATCTCTCCCTCCATCTCTCCATCCATCCATCTATCCATCCACCCGTCTGCCATAGCTGAAAGCCAAGGCTCTCCCACCCAGTTCCCCTGCAAGGGTGCAGGGCCTCTTTCCAGCCAGAAGCGAGGTGGATGACTCTCAAGCCTGGTTCTGGTCTTTGCTCTCCCCTCGCGTTATTTCTTCCTGGGCTAAGGCTCCTCCAGCTGCTGATTTCCCCTCCATCACTGATGTGTCTGGCAGTAAGTATCTCTACAATTCCAGTCACTTTAATGTACCAGGAATCGTGGGTGCAGCCAGGCCCTCTGCTTTGAGTCCTGATTCCTGTCCCCAGCCCTGGCAGACACACCCCTTGGCTGTCCCTTCTCTCTCCCTGTGGCACTGTCCCACTTCTCCCTCTTGGAAGCAGCTTCCCCCTTCGATGGGCTCCACACACAGTCTGGGAAGGGGGAGTGGTGACACAGTCTTTGTCAAGGCTAAGTACTCAGTGTCACCTCCTCTTGGAGGCCTTCCTTCACCACCCTAGCATCTGCTGGTTATTTACTCGATCGCCTCTATTCTGACCTGACATTTCCTCCCACATTTGTCAACCTACTTGTTTCATTGTCTGTCTTCCTACCAGAAAGGGAGCCCAAAGCTACTCTCACCCCAGCAGGAAATACAGGGCTTGGCACGTAGCACCACTCAGCACTCGATAAATATCTATTGAGCAAGTGACTAAATGAGTGAATGAACCAGTGAGTTGAATGAACAGATGAAGAATACCGGAGGAGAAACATCGTAGTAACTGCCCAATCCCTACAGCTCAGGGTCAGGGTGGGAGCTCTTGAGGCTGGGGTGTAGGACTGAGTTGGAGAACGGGGAGGCAGGGACTGGCAGACAGTCCTTTCTTTCAAAGGGGAGGACGAATTCGGTGGTCTGAGGTCCCTCCAAGCCATCCGGCGCTGCAGTCTCCACCTCCTACAAGACAGTGGAGCTGGGGAGGGGAGCAGCCCTGCTTATCTGCTACTTGATTTCTCCTGACAGTGCCCCAAGTCTTGCCGACCCCCCCCCCCCTTGCCACCGTGTGGGTAAAACCGGGACCATACGCACCTCACTGAGTCATGTACTACTTGGCTTGCACTTGCCACTTTGTAAATGCCAGGAGGCAACAAAGATTGCTTGAAAGGTTGCGGCTGCTGAATAGACATTTTGGACATCTGCAGAGGGGGCGGGAAGAGTCAGGATATGAAGGGGGAAGGCCAAGGATCTTACAAATCTTGGGCAGAAATGCTTCTGCTCTGCAGACCCGGGCACACAAACCTCACATTCCCAGCAGGACATAAATTAGCAACTGTGTTTTGGACAACTGTTAAAATTCAGCTCTTGCGCACTGAGATCTTTCTTTGCAGTCCTCGAAACGGCCCTGTGGTGGTACTATTATCCTCATCTTACAATGATTTTTTAAAAATATCGAAGCACAGAGAAGTGAAGCAATTGCTTACAGTCACACAGCAAAGGAGACTTGGGATTCGAACTCGGGTGACTTGATCTCAGAACCCACGCTCTTAACCACTGCGCTTTCTCTGAGATCTCTGCGGCGACGCGGGTGGAAAGGTTCCCGAATCCTCTCGGCCTACCGGGCGCTCAGAGAAGCTCCCCTCTTCGCCAGTGCCGCGGGCATAAGGGGGAGGGGCTGGGGGCGCTCGCCAGCCTCGGCCGCACGCGCGGACCCTGGTCCTGTGGCGGAGGACCAGGCTATCACCCCGAGTTCCGCGCCAGCGTTCCCCACCGGCGTCCAGCCTTCCAGCGTCTGCCCGATCTCCCAGGAATGCAGACACCTAGTCACCTTCCTGCATTCGGTTCCAGCCCCCGCGCGGCCCCCGGGGCGGCCGCGCCCGCTGGGGGATGGAGCTCGGGAGGGAGGCACTCTCCACCAACGTTCTCCGAAGACTCCAAGGCCACAGGGCGTGGGCGGGCGCACCCCCAGCAGGTCCACACCCTAGTGCGCCAGGCTGCCCCGGGCAAGAAGCGAGGGTCTCATAGGCGTTTTGAGCCGAGGGAGGACCTCGCGAGGGGCCACCAGGCTCCGAGCGCGCCGGGTCGCCTGCCCTCCCTCCTCGCCCACGGCCTCCATCTCTCACCCGGACCAGTACCCCCAGTTTAGGTGTTTAGCGTTCGCGGAGTCTGGCCCCTGGTCGGCTCCCTGGTGGCGCACGCCCGGGGATTCAGCGCGGGGAGAGGCCCCAGAAGGACCTCCTCTTCCCCATTCTCCGTTTTCTAAGGCCGGGGAGCGGGGGGCCAAAAGGAGGTCTGCATTCAGGGACGTATCTTCATTCATATGGGAAAAACACTAACTCCCGAGATGCGGGTAAACGGGGCGTTCTAGTGGGTTATAGACACTTGCACACTGTTCGGTCGGGTCAGTGAAGTACAAAGCTGGAGGGATGAAGGTTTTTAAAATGACCAGCCCCGACGCCCTCGCCCGCAGGAACACATCCCTCCACCGCCCTTCCCTGGCCCCCACGATGCGTTTCTGGGACCTGCCTTCCCGGTCGCCCTGGTACTTTTCAGCGCGGGACTGGGGTTCCTGTCTGAACGCGCGGTCCAGGCGCGACGGAGCCTGGCTCCCTGCGCCCTACTTATACGCAGGGGCAGAGCAAAGAGCTCAGGGCAAGGAGAGAGAACTGAGAGGGCCACAGCTGGCGAAACTGGGGTCTGGCGAAGCCCCCCGGAAAACCCTACTTGGCTGGAAAGCTCGAGAGGGGAGGCCTGGACATCGCCGGGGCGACCGCCTTAGTCCTGGATCCGGAGAAGAAGTTGGAACCGGAAGTCCTCCTACGGGGGTCCTTGCACCTCTTACACATCAGTTACAACTCAGCAGAACACAGATTATTCACCTCCGCAGATAATTCCCAAACGTCATTAGCCAAAACCCAAGCCAGGTGTTGGGACTGGAGCCCCGTGTCCCCTCTTCGTCTTTTCCCCTGTCCCTTCTCTCCTGGAAGCCATTCCTCTAGGATTTCAAAAAGATGGGCGGTGGGAAGGTGGAGGCCAGAACACACCAGCTTGCATATACAGGAGTCCTGAGGCGCCTAGTGGGCAGAAATGAGGTCTCATTTCCTCGGGGTGCTTGCTGGGTGGAGAGGATCTGCCCTTCCCTGCTCAGCCTTAGTTCTAAGGAAGTATATTTCGAAACTTTCTACCCATTTCCCGGCTGGGGGGAATGAAGGCTTCAGTGATGGAGGGAAGGGAGTATGGACGGCCAGAGGGGCCTGAGAGCTTCCTCACACTGTGAGTCTGCGTGTGCCTGTTTCTGGGAAGCAGGTTTAAAACTTTCAATAGTCTCAAAGGGGGTCCCCAATCCCCCCAGAGTGGTAAACCTCATTTATTTAAGCAGAACTGGTCCCTTGGGACAAAATGGAGCTCTTTCCAGAGTCCCTCGGTCTGCTCAGACCTGGACTTTACCCGCTTCCTCCCTGGGAACACGTTTCCCCCTGCGACAGAAAGGCCTCCAAGCCCGTGCTGGGACCGTTGAGCTGACAGTCTACCGGTCTTACTGTAAGGGGTGGTCTTCCCAATCTACCGCTCAGAAAACTGAGCTGGAGCCAGGGAGGGGGAGAGGTGAATGGGACAGGCTAGGCTTTGGATTCTCCCTGCCCCCTCTGGGATGCTTGGGGTCAGCCCTGGAGGGCCCTTCCCCTCTGCGCTCCCGTCTCCACTCTGCTCCTGCCCACCGATCCCTGGAGCCTCCTGGCACCACACCCTCTCAGTGCCCTGACCACACTCTGCTGCCATCACTGGGAAGGGGCGGGGAGCATGGCCCCTAATTCCCTTTTCTTCTCTCCCACAACCCGAGAGTCCTTCTCCTCTAAGATTTCGTTTGTTCCCTTGTCCCCTCCCTCAGCCCCAAGAATTCTTGGGCAGCCAGTGGCAGTCGTGTTGACTGTAATTCCTGCAGTCCCCCCAGTGCTGGTCTCATGGACGGTGGGAGGGGCTACTGGATTCCCTCTAGGACAGAGCTGGGCTCAGGAGCCGGTCTGTGGCAGGCCTCTGGGGCTGGAAAAACAGGGGGGAGGGTGGTTCAGGGAGGAGGCAGAATTAGTGATTCCATTAGTGGTCAAGAGGCCAGCTGTAGATTCAAGTTTGAATCCCATTTCTGCCAATTTTCCCTTTGTAACATGGGCTCAGTTTCCTCTCCTGTAAAGTGGGGAGATTAGTAGCACCCATTTCATTGAATAGCTGCCAAGATGAAATAAGGTCATGCTCACTTAAGGAGTCTTCTAGTATCAGCAGTGGTAATCTCCTTTCTGTCTGGAACACTCTGCTCTTTTAAACTTCACAGCCCAGACTTAAGGAACCAGAAATGACCAGTTGGAGTTCCTGCCCTTCGACCATGGTGACAGCCGGTCATATTCAGCTTTCAGATCACAGCTCCTCCCTGGCCAGGGTCTTTTAAAGCACCAGGAGTGAAAAGGCCAAAGGATTTTTCAGGCTCCATGGTCCAGCCATTCCTGATAGTGCCTTCGAGATGGAGGCTGTGCGTTGTGTTTTGGGGAGGGGGAAACTGCACCCCGGCTTGGCCCCACCTCAGCGCTTTCAGCAGCAGTGCCTTCACCCCCTTGCTTCTCTGTAAACTCATGACTGTCCTGTGGTGGAGGGTTTATGTCCTCGCTTTACAGGCAGGGAAATGGACACCCCTTGCCCATAGCACACTTTGAGCAAGAGGTCAGGATGACCCTCAAATTTGGGGCTCCCGGCTCCCAGGCCTGGTATGTTTGTCCCAGCGTCCAGAGCGCATAGAGGCCTCAGGCACAGGGCCCCGGGGTCTGGCTACAGCGCCTCCTGCCTGTCCCTCCTCCCTCCACCGCCTGCCTCCAGGCGGAGAGGTCTGGGCCCCAGCACCTGCCGAAGGAGCCAGCAGGAGCGCACCATCTGATCCGGGTAATCCGGGGGTTTGTGATTGGCAGGGAGGAGCCCTGGAGGCGAGAGGGTGGGGAGGAGGGGAGGGTGAAGGAGAATGCGGGAGACAAGCACTTGTTGAGTAACCCTGGATGCCTGAGAGGCAAGGAGAGACTAATAACCAGGGTGCTTGACTGAGTGCCTGGCACGTACGTAGTAGGTGCTTAGTAAATGATGATGGTTATTCTATTTCTATTGCCTCCTGATCTTACTAGATGTCTGCCAACTTACCTAAACCCCTCCATCTGAGGATGCCACGGCCTAACTTTCACCCTCTCTCACCTACCCCACCAGGGGTCCTTCCCTCTTTGGGACCCGTGGCCGCACTCCCCACTTGCCTGGAGCCCGGTCCAGAGAGCACAGCTGCGGCCGGGCTGTGGACACTTCTGGAGTCAACCTCTCCGCCCAGAGCCCAGGGGTGGGGGTGGGGGTGGGGGTGGGGGTGGGGATGGGGTGGGGGTGGGGTGGGGTCGGGGTGGGGTTGGGGTGGGGAGAGCGGCCTTGACTGGGGAGCAAAGGACGGAAATGCAGTGCAGCCGTCTTCAGGGACGATATGGCGAGTGCTGGGAGGTCGCCCCAGGCCGGAGCGAATTGACTTGGAAAACCAAAAAAAAAAGGCAACTAATAAGATAAAAGAAACAACCAAATCTAGTCCCCGCTCCAGGCTTGAGCCGCTACCAGGGGACAGAGGCGAGACCCCAGGAACCCGCCCGCGGACATCCTTAGGAGGTGGCGCTTTTGCTGCGTTTATTCGGTGTCAGTTCGGGGCCCCTCGCGCCTCTGCTGATCCCCGCCGGAGTCCTCACCCAGGGGCTGGGAGGCTGAAGGGGACACGGCCGAACACCCCGGGAGGGGCAACCCCGCCGGAGTCGGCGGCGGCGGCGGCGGCGGAACGAACCTTGACTGGAGAGCCGGGCCCTGCGTCCTCTGGCCTCCGCGCCTTGACGCGCTGGGGGCTTGGACACCCGGGTTCTTGTCTCAGCCTCTTCTCCCCAGGTGCTTTGCCATCCTCGGGAGCGCGGAAACGCCTAGCTGCTTTCTCCAAGTTGAATTCGTTTCCAGGTCGTAGTGGAATTTTTCAACGGGTAGTTGAGAACGGTCAGCTTCTGGAGGCAGGCATCTGGGCGCTAGCCCTGATCCGGGCTGATGCAAGCTTGGGTGATCCATTCTCCTCCCCGTGCTTCAGTGTGCTTATCTCTGAAATGGCAGTGACTCTTCTCATCCTGGGAAAGCTGTGGGGAGCAGAGATAACCTGGGTAGGCGCTCCCTTAACTCCAGGTGTTAATCTTTCGGGGGACAGTTGCAGATCTTGGGGGACTTGGAGGAACACTCAGTTCTTGTGGCCACCCTGACCTCCTGTCCAGTTCAGATCACCCCTCACCAGGATTCCAGGATTCCGGAGTGCTTCACCCGGGACCATGTGACTCGCTCTTTGATGGCCCATGGAGTCCTTTCATGGTGGGTCTTCTTTAAAAACTAGTTCACTGGTCTTGCCCTCACCCTTGCCAAGCTAACTGGACTCACTTTCAGTTTCTTGGGGAGGAAGGTGGCGGACAAAATGAGCATTGCCAAATAGCAATCGGTGCATTTTTTTCTTTTCCTGTTTTAAGGTGAAATCCACATAACTTAAAATTAACCATTTAGGGCTTCCCTGGGGGCTCAGACGGTAACAGAATATGCCTGCAATGCAAGAGACCCAAATTTGATCACTGGATCGGGAAGATCCCCTGGAGAAGAGAGTGCCTATGCTCTCTAGTGTTCCTGCCTGGAGAATCACATAGACAGAGGAGCCTGGCAGGTCCATGAGGTCGCACGGCCAGACACGACGACTGAGCGACTAACACATAACCATCTAAAAGTGAGCGATTCAGTGGCATTTATGCATTTGCAGTGTTGTACAACCACTGTCTCTGTCTAGTTCCAAAACACTTCCATCACCCCAAAAGGACCTATTTTTCTTTTCAACACTTACTTTCTCCAGAACTGAGCTGTGTGCAGCGAGAGGTCAGCACTTCATGCCCTTTCAACTTATCTTTTCAATGCCTTTAACAGGAGCTCTGTTTACAAATGACTTGCAAAGTTGAGCTCAGGAAACCAGGGAGCCCCCAGATGGGAGTAGGGTGTTTATTCAGAATCCATGGGGGAACCAGTGTGTGCCTGAGAGTGTGGGGTGGGCCCAGGGAATTATTGGACAGGGAGCTGGAGAACCAGGTCCAGAGAGAGGGTCTTTAATGGCCCTGCCCATCTAAAAGCTATAGATAAAATTCTCATCCTGCAGGAGTGAGGACTCTATTTCACACAAACATTTTAAATCACAGGCTATCAGTCTTTTTAGGAAAGCTACTTCTTTGATCATCCGATGAAAGCTGAGGACCCTCTTCTTGGAAAGATGCAGCTAAATGCTGCCTTAGTTTCCAAGGGTTTGTAACAAATGACCGCAAACTTAGTGGTTTGCAAGAACAGCCATGTATTCTGTCTCAGCTCTGGAGGCCAGAAGTCTGAAATCAAGGCGTCTCGGGGCCAAGTTCATAGGAGGAGCCTTGCTTGCGTTTCCCAGCTTCTGGTGGCTCCAGGCCCTCCGCGTGGCTTCGCTTTTCCCATCACCACCTTCGTCTTCATGAACTTTCTGTCTTCCGCTCTTATAAAGACGCTCGCCATCAGAATCAGAGACTACCAGCTGGAGAGCCCAAGATCAGGTTTTCTTGAGGCCCTTTACTTAATTAAACTGCAAATATCCTTTCTGTAGGGCTTCCCACGTGTTTCAGTGGTAAAGAGCCCGCCTGCCAACGCAAGAGACACGGGAGGCCCGGCTTTGATCCCTGGGTCAGGAAGATCCCCTGGAGAAGGAAATGGCAACCCACTCCAGTATTCTTGCCTGGAGAATCCCATGGCAGGCTAAAGAGTCAACATGACCGTGTGACAGAGCACACATCTTTTCTGTAAATAAGCTCGGTCTCACAGGTACTGTGGGCCACCATCTTTGGGGGACTACCCTTTAACTCCAGTACAGGTGCATACAGTGTTTCATATTCAACTTCAGGGGCTCCCAGACTCCTGTCAAATCAGAAATCTCTGATTGAATATCACAAAGGAATCCTTTAATGCCACCTTCAGAAACGTTGGAGAGAATAGAAATCACCAGTTCTCTTTAAGGAAGGACACTCCCACTTTCGGTTAAAAGGAGAAAATGAACCCACCATCCTGCCTCCGTGATACCATCTGCCCTCTTGAGGAAGGACATTCCAGAACATTCTAGAGGCAGAAACCAGTTGCCTTTTTACAAAGAAGCCCTTGAAAAATGCAGCATCAGCCAGAATCTCAATTTGTGAAAATGGACCGACAGGAAATTTCTTCGCCCTGTCAGACAAACTTCATAAAGGCCCTGTAGGGGCCCTATCGCTCCGAGAAGCCTTTTAAGAAAATTGCAACTTTTAGTCAGACCCTGAGGGAAGTCTCACAGAGGTCTTCACACCCCTTGCGGCTCCTCTTTGTGGGGTGATGAGGGAGGAGCAAGGTTTTTTCTGCAGGGGAGGAGAGAGGTGAGGGATCAGGGCTGGGGAGAGGCTGCTCCCGAGGCCAGAGAACAGGATGGCTCCACGGATAGTCCCCGGGTCGCCACCTGTGTCCTTCCTGCAGATTGGATTTATAGAGTGTCACATTTTAATAAAAAACACACACACCTTCCCATTTTGGTGCATTAAGAGATTTCTAACAAAACACTGTAATGTTGCTATAAATTTTTCTCCCAGCACCCTCACAAGTAATAACTCAGCTCTGGCATTTTGCATTTAATGTTTATTTTGATGGCTACATTCCAGTCAGAGTGGGGGCTCAGGGTAGGGAGGGAGAAAGCAAAAAAAAAAAAAAAAAAAAAGGCTCCTCTTTCCTAGCCATTAACTGTGTGTTTTTAATAATAAAAAAAAAGGTCCCCACAAATTGGGGAGCCAACACTTGGAAAGGAAGGAGGGAAATCTTGACACCCTATGAGGAAGTGCCAGTGACCTCAGCTCTAGGAAGTTGATGGGGTGAGGCCCTGGCCGGGTCCTGCCAAGGTGGGTCTCCAGAGGGTTTCTGGAATGTCTCCTTTGCCCATACCATGCATGCAGCCTGAGATGCCCTTTTCTCTTCCCTCAGAGCTTCTGAGGCTCAGAAGTCTCATCTTCTGGAATTTTCCCCACATCCTTTCTCCACTAGAGTTATGGGCCCTTCCCCTGAATAGTATTCATTCTATTCACTTAACACCTGTAGTGGAATCTGTGGCTGGAACGGGCTCACATGGAAGAGTATTGAATGAATGAACAAGTGAACTGAGTAGGTTGGGGAATTCTGTTTCATTCCATCTGAATTGCTTCCGCAAAGGCAGCTATTTTGGAATGGTTAATGATTTTCTCCCTAAAAAAAAGAATCTAAATAGTTCAAAATCATGTGGAGATCAGATCACAATCCCTTTTCCATCAAAGGTGCTATATTTTAGTCGTCTTATCCCCAGCGTCAGAAGGGAGGCTTCTAGTTTATTCTTTTGCCTCCAGGTAGAAATGAAAGATGGGATGCTGGTCCAGACGGTCACAGATGGGTGGGGACTGCTTCCTGGAGGCTGAGGCTGAGGGTCCCACTGCCTGATAGCTGACTAATGCTCATCTGCCCTGTCCCTTGGCTGTGGGGCTGATATCCTTCTCCCAGCAGCCTCTCCTTCTAAGAACCTCACATTCCCCCAGCCTGTCTTCCCATGGGGCCACTGATCAAAGCCTGGGTTCTAGGGTTGCCCTGTTCCCGAGACAGGGGATAATACTCAAATTGTCGGTGGGGATAATGAATGGATAAAAACGCTTGTAAACTATGGCGCGCCTGGGACACAGGGTGGCCCCTAACAGCGTGTATGTCTCAGTGACTGTGAGGCACAAAAGTGGGTGGGTCAGACACTGCAGTCAGATGATTTGCGCTTATTGGCGTAAGACCTCAGCTTTCTCATCTGTAAGCTGGGGATAACTTCAGCAGTTGGATCCTGGGAGGTGGGAGGAGAGGATTATTTGAGAAAGTTGTTCATGGGATGTGCTTGACTCACTGTTCAGGTTGGGAGGGGACCTGGCTCTACCCCTGCCGATCACTGACCTATGGGGACCGTCAGCTGGCTGGGTGGGGGCCCCTCCCTTTCCCTACCTTCACCGCACAGCCCTCCCCAGAAGGGAAGGACAGTCTGTTCCAAGCTGCTTTACTTTGCCTTCTCCATGGCGAAAAACTGTTTTTTCATGAAGGGTTTCAAACCCTGCCTCTTCCACTTATTTGCTGGTTGACCTCAGATCAATTCCTTAACTTCTCTGGGCCTCTTGTTTGCTTATCTGATAAATGAGGATGATAATGCTGACCTCGGTGCATTGCCCTGAGGATTGAAGATGATGAGGAAGCCTGGTACACAGCAGGCACTTGATAAATGTTCTTCCTTTCCCTAAGGAGATGAGAAGCAGACACTGTATGTGACGCTCCGGGTACCCGTCCTAGGACCTACACACAGACAGTGCCTACTAGCCGCTCTGGAGGTATGGACTGGCAGGAAGCTGCATTGCTCATAGTGGGGAGCTCTCAGGAAACCCCCTCACTCATCCTGGCTCTGTGAGGACACCATACATTCTTCCCTTTTACAAACTCTCAGCCTGGCCCATTGCATTTTAAAGCTGAAATAAATAGTTCCAGGGCAAAGCCAGGGATCAGGGCTGCTTTGGCTCTTTCCAAAGTATTTCTGAGCCTTTCAGCAGGATCTGAGTCCCCACCCTGCAACCTCTCCAACTTTAATGGGTGCCGATCACTTTACACCCTGTGAAACCCTCAGCAAATGGTCTTGATCTCTGATGTGCCGTTCAGGCTGGCAGCAGGGCGCTGGCACTCAGACTCTGCCTGAGGAAATGAAAGCCTGATGGGGCTGGAGGGGGAGGTGGCGAAGGAGCTTCCAGGCCATCATGGCAGCTGGAGGAAGTTTTCCCCTAGCTGAGCCATCCTGCACCCTGCCATCTCTCCCTTCTCAAACAGAGCAGCCAGGCCTGCTGCATCTGGGGCCTCACAGAGGCCCTTCCTGAGCAAGCTATGTAGATGTCTACCCTACAGAAGTAATTATTGACAGTACCATTTATTGAGCACCTATTATAGGTCAGACCCAATTCTTGACTTATCCCATGAATTCCCTCTTCTGCGCCACCCCACCCCCCCACCGCCAGTCAAAATTAGCTCCCTCTTCGTGGACTCACTGCCCCTCACCTGCTTTAATTCTTCAGAATATTTGTCACTAGCTGTAATGATCTGGTTCATTTATCTTTTTACTTTGTCTACTATACATCTTTCCTATTACAATGACAAGAACCTTGTCTGTTTGTTCATACACCATGGCCTGGAGAAGTGCTTGGTACAGAATAAGTGTTTGGAAAATATTTTATTTTTCATCTGAATGAATAGATCATCTTCAGAGTGATCTTATGATTATCCCCATGTTCCAGATAGGAAAACTGAGGCAGAGAAGGGGCCAGGAGTTTTGACAAAGGGCACACAGGAAGGGCAGAGCTCGGATTCTGACCCTGGAAGTTTCACTGAAATCTGTGCTGTTCTGCCCCACACAACCTAAGCCCACCCACCTGGCTTCCAATAGAGTGAGTGCTCTGTTGCAAATAGAAGGTCTTATCAGAAATGGAAACTTGAGGCCCCTGTGTCTGAATAAATACTTCCCAAATATTTATATTCATAATCCTACAATATTTTATTTTCTGTAGTTTTCACAGAAACCCATCACGTTGTTATCATTCTATACCATTTTATAACGAAAAAGTAAAAACTCAGAGAGGTTGTGTGCTTGCCTAAAGACACACAGTGAGGAGGTGGCTGAGTTGGCATTGGGGTTGGGACTGGGATGGAAAGGCTGTGCTCAGCTCACGTCTCAGATGCATGGCCTCCTGGGGAATCTGAGTGACCCCTCTGGACTCACACAGTCAGGAAGTGACAAAGCAGATACAGGGCCAGGTCTTGTGATGCTCTGCCCAGTTCTCCTCCCCCATTTCAGTACTGCAGCCTGGAAACCAGGCGGGCAGAAGGAAGGCATGAGGGTCCTGACCCAGGGTATGATGTGGTTGCCATGTTCAGTTCAGTTCAGTCGCTCAGTTGTGTCCGACTCTTTGCGACCCCATGAATCGCAGCACGCCAGGCCTCCCTGTCCATCACCATCTCCCGGAGTTCACCCAGACTCATGTCCATCGAGTCCGTGATGCCATCCAGCCATCTCATCCTGGGTCGTCCCCTTCTCCTCCTGCCCCAATCCCTCCCAGCATCAGAATCTTTTCCAATGAGTCAACTCTTCGCATGAGGTGGACAAAGTACTGGAGTTTCAGCTTTAGCATCATTCCTTCCAAAGAAATCCGAGGGCTGATCTCCTTCAGAATGGACTGGTTGGATCTCCTTGCAGTCCAAGGGACTCTCGAGTCTTCTCCAACACCACAGTTCAAAAGCATCAGTTCTTTGGTGCTCAGCCTTCTTCACAGTCCAACTCTCACATCCATACATGACCACAGGAAAAATCATAGCCTTGACTAGACGGACCTTAGTCGGCAAAGTAATGTCTCTGCTTTTGAATATACTATCTAGGTTGGTCATAACTTTTCTTCCAAAGAGTAAGCGTCTTTTAATTTCATGGCTGCAATCACCATCTGCAGTGATTTTGGAGGCCCCAAAATAAAGTCTGACACTGTTTCTACTGTTTCCCCATCTATTTCCCATGAAGTGATGGGACCAGATGCCATGATCTTCGTTTTCTGAATGTTGAGCTTTAAGCCAACTTTTTCGCTCTCCTCTTTCACTTTCATCAAGAGGCTTTTTAGCTCCTCTTCACTTTCTTCCATAAGGGTGGTGTCATCTGCATATCTGAGGTTATTGATATTTCTCCCAGCAATCTTGATTCCAGCTTGTGTTTCTTCCAGTCCAGCATTTCTCATGATGTACTCTGCATAGAAGTTAAATAAGCAGGGTGACAATATACAGCCTTGACGTACTCCTTTTCCTATTTGGAACCAGTCTGTTGTTCCATGTCCAGTTCTAACTGTTGCTTCCTGACCTGCATACAGATTTCTCAAGAGGCAGGTTAGGTGGTCTGGTATTCCCATCTCTCTCAGAATTTTCCACAGTTTATTGTGATCCACACAGTCAAAGGCTTTGGCATAGTCAATAAAGCAGAAATCGATGTTTTTCTGGAACTCTCTTGCTTTTTCCATGATCCAGCGGATGTTGGCAATTTGATCTCTGGTTCCTCTGCCTTTTCTAAAACTAGCTTGAACATCAGGGAGTTCACGGTTCACGTATTGCTGAAGTCTGGCTTGGAGAATTTTGAGCATTACTTTACTAGCATGTGAGATGAGTACAACTGTGCGGTAGTTTGAGCATTCTTTTGCATTGCCTTTCTTTGGAATTGGAATGAAAACCGACCTTTTCCAGTCCTGTGGCCACTGCTGAGTTTTCCAAATGTGCTGGCATATTGAGTGCAGCACTTTCACAGCATCATCTTTCAGGATTTAAAACAGCTCAACTGGAATTCCATCACCTCCACTAGCTTTGTTTGTAGTGATGCTCTCTAAGGCCCATTTGATTTCACATTCCAGGATGTCTGGCTCTAGATGAGTGATCACATCATCATGATTATCTGGGTCGTGAAGATCTTTTTTGTACAGTTCTTCCATGTATTCTTGCCACCTCTTCTTAATATCTTCTGCTTCTGTTAGGTCCATACCATTTCTGTCCTTTATCGAGCCCATCTTTGCATGAAATGTTCCCTTGGTATCTCTAATTTTCTTAAAGAGATCTCTAGTCTTTCCCATTCTGTTGTTTTCCTCTATTTCTTTGCATTGATCGCTGAAGAAGGCTTTCTTATCTCTTCTTGCTATTCTTTGGAACTCTGCATTCATATGCTTGTATCTTTCCTTTTCCCCTTTCCTTTTCGCCTCTCTTCTTTTCACAGCTATTTGTAAGGCCTCCCCAGACAGCCATTTTGCTTTTTTGCATTTCTTTTCCATGGGGATGGTCTTGATCCCTGTCTCCTGTACAATGTCACGAACCTCATTCCATAGTTCATCAGGCACTCTATCTATCAGATCTAGGCCCTTAAATCTATTTCTCACTTCCACTGTATAATCATAAGGGATTTGATTTAGGTCATACCTGAATGGTCTAGCAGTTTTCCCTACTTTCTTCAATTTGAGTCTGAATTTGGTAATAAGGAGTTCATGATCTGAGCCACAGTCAGCTCCTGGTCTCTTTTTTGTTGACTGTATAACTCACAAGGTCATCTGTATTTGTGTGTGTGTGTAAAACACAAACATCTGACCCTGCCCTACCCTACTGTGTAAGTGTGGAGGGAAGTGTGGAGGGAAGACAGGGGGCAGAGAAGCTGGACAAACTAGCCAGATTTATATGGGAAAGGCTGCAGAGACATAGAAAGTAGGAGAACATAGAGAAAGGGTGGAGGTGCAGCCTATGGGTGAGAGAGGGAGGTTTAGGGGTCTGGAGTCAGAGAAGGGAGGCTTCGGAGGAAGCTGCCAGGTCTAGGAGTTGGGGAGAGAGAGTCTTGAAGGTATTTTTCCACCTAATACCGTAGGAATATGATCTTCCTTTTCTGGTTGAGTCCGCAGTCAACATTCTAATAGAATTTTAAGTTAGTTGTGGATGCTGGCTGACATTTTGTGGATTGAGACTGTGTTAAGAGAGAGGCATGAGCCAGCCTCGTTTGCGAGGGTTCATGTGTCTATGGGGTTCTCTACATGTGTGCACACGTCTGCACATGTGTGTATTCACATGGGTGGGGCCGTTTGCTCTAACTGAAGGCCTGTGTGCATGTGTACGTGTGTGCCTGGGGTACCAATGGCCTGTCCATCCCCACTGCCCTGCCCCAGATTGTGAACACAGCCCCCACCCAGGAATGGAGTCAGATGACTGGTGTGGAGAGGGGGGGTTGGAGGGTCTGAATTGGGAGGAGTGCCCCACCTCCATTGTGGGAAAGTTGGCATTTGTGGGGGCTAGAACAGGGTGTTGGGGGGATGGGGATGGGCTTGCAGGGGCGCAAGACACAGAATTCCTCCAGAGGGATTTAGCAGAGAGAGGGGAAGACAGCAGAGAGGAGGGGACCCAGGCAAGGGGGAGGTGGTCCTTGGCGGTTTGGGGGGGGCAGTGGGGACACTCTAGAGGTGGAGAGAGGCATCCAGCAAGACTGTCCCCATCCCTGCCTTTCCCCGCCAATGAGGCTGGGCCCTCTGTGAACCGATGGCAACGTGCAGGGGCTCAGCAGCCAAGGAAACCGCGCACAGGAGGAGCTTCTGAACTTAGACCCGAGAAACCGGATTCCCGGCCTAGCTCAGCTCATACCAACAGGCTGTGCAACCGGGGGCAGATCACCTGGCCTCTCTCATCCCAGCTTCCTCACTGTGGCGCCACCTGGGGGCTGGAGGCCTCCATGGACGGGTGGGTGGGACGAGGCTGGGTGGGCTCTGGAGTGCTGGTGTGTGAGGTCTGGGTTTCTTACTGGGATGGCCAGTTTTGGCCCTGCCCTGGGCTCCCAGGAATTTCTGGGCCTGGTGTTCAGGAAGCAGGCAGGGTACCTATTGCGTTGTCTTCAAAAAATCTTCTCAGCCTTCATTTTGTTGTATTTAATCTTCTTGAATGTGACCAAATCAGTCTGTTTTAGGAGGCGGGGGCCCTCGTGCAGGTCCATCTGCCCTGTGAGCACCCTCCCGGTGCCAGGGGGGTGACTGATGACTGCTCCCTGCCCTTTTTGGTGTTAACTTTAAAACGTGTTAACTGCCCTTGGTATCCCTTCAGACCCAGCCCTTGCCTCTCACCCTCTCCAGGAGGGATCACCCGGCTAGGTGATCGCTGAATACACAGAAGCACCCTTGGCAGTAGGCATGAGTGTTGCCACTGACTGGCCAGGGAACCAAGACTTTTGACACTCAGCGAGTAAGCACTGGAGCCAGCAGGCTGGACTCAAGGCCTTTTGTCTCCTAGCCCGGTTTGGCCACAGACTGTAGTATTATGTTGATGATGAACTTGTCAATCACTTTCCTCTCTGCAAGTATCAATCATCCTCTGGTTTGCATTGCTGAATGTCTTTGTTAGCACTTGGTTTTTCTGGCCGTGCCGATGGACGCACACTGTTCTGAAACCTGTCATGTGATGGCTACACCTGAGACAAGCCTTGGAACAAGTGGTTTCTATGACTGCTGCCTTGCAGGCGTGTGTATAATGGTACCCTGCTTGCCCTGCTCCCTTTCTATTTTTTCTACGCTGTTCCCTCCCTTCTCCGATCACACTTCTCCTGGAGCCTCCCTCTCCCCCACATTCCCTCTGTACCCTCCAGCAACCTGGTCTGCCCCCATCCCCTCTCTCTCCCCCAGCCCCGTCTCTGGAGCCAGAGCCTTGGCCAGGATGAAAGCCTCTGGCCAGGCCCATAAATCAGCTGGCCTGTGCCCCTTAACCTTCCCCATTAACCTCTCACACGGGCAGGCATTAGGGGTTACACTTGGCTGCCGTAAATTACTTGCCAATGAATTTATGAGTGCTCACCCCTCAGAGGCCTGCTTCCTCATCCTCCGCCACTCTCCCTCAGGGCTTCCAGACATCGAGCCCCAGCCTGGCAGTCAGTGCCTGGTTCTGGCCCGCGACTCCCTGTGTGATGCTCTGCACCCGATCCCCCCCGTTACACACACGGACTAGAAGATCGAAGGGATGGAGGGGAGGGGTGGGTGTGCGTGACAGTCACCCTTTAACTCTGCTATCTAGAATCCCCTTCCCCGGAGGTCACCACCTGGAGCTTCCACACATTTACCTTAGAAGGTGAGAGGGCCCTGAATAAGAACTGTCACCACCGTTTATTGTGTTTCTGCCACATGCCAGACGATCATGCTCATTGTTTCTAATTCTTCGAACAATTCTCCGGAGGTATGAATTGTTATCCCATTTTACAGATGAGGAACCAGAGGTGCAGGCAAGTGATGTGACTCGGGCAGGACCGGGAACCACTGGTGCTGAGCGTTAGTGGATTTCATTGTATCCTGTGTGCCTGCTGTCGCTCATTGTGTCTGACTCTGCGGTTCCATGGACTATAGCCCACCAGGCTCCTCGGTCCATGGGATCTCCCAGGCAAGGTTACTAGAGTGGGTGGCCATGGCCTTCTCCAGGAAATCTTCCTGGCCAGGGGTCGAACCCAAGTCTCCTGTATTCACAGGCAGATTCTCCTACCAACTGAGCTCTTACTCTATAAAAATCCAAATCTGCAAAAACAAGGCCACGTATGGAAACCGTGATAAGCCCGTGACCCAGAATCCCTCTGCCTCACTCCCTCATGTTGCTGCATGTCGGTTTACAAGGACCAATAGTAGTGACGATGTCCATGATGAGAATGGCTGACCCCTAAAGGACGTTTACTAAGCACCTGTTATTATGCGAAGCATTTTATGTGCAGAAACTTGCTTAATTATCATCCCTGTGTAAGGTTGATACTATAGTTGCCCCTTTTACAGAAGAGGGCATAGGCAAAGAGAGGTCAGTTAATTTGTTGATGGTCACCCAGTGAGGAAGGGCCAGGTCCAGCAGTCAGACCCCAAGAGTCAGCCTGCAGAACGCCCAACACTTTACGGTGAGTAGTGGCACTGATGACAAATGTGACGCCACCACAAATAGAGCAACAGCTGAACAGGCGCCCCAGGGGCCCAGTGCTGTCAGCCCCGGTCCCTGCGGGGAGCCCCTGCAGAGTTCTCCGTGGGTGACCCAGGGACGTGTCTCATCTGATTTTCCTTCTTCGGCTTTTCCCAGGGGACAGCAGGGGCGGAGCTACAAGCTCTCCCCAGATGAGCCCAGGACCTCTCTGTGTGCCTGTCCCTGGCTGCTGCTCCAGCTTGATTCCCAAAGCTACGGGGTCTCCACCGCAGCTTCCTGAGTGTGATCCTGCGGAGAGGGGAGCACGTGTCTGGGATGGCAGGGAGCAGCTGGAGGGGGATGAGGAGGGATGCGTGGAGAGGACGCTGTGTTCCGGGGACCTGCAGGGACAGCAGACCGAAGCTGGACGGCAGGACTCCAGGAGGATGTTTCCGGGCCAGCTGTCACCAAGGGCCCTCCCCTCCCTGTCCGCCCCCTCCCCGCTCCGAACTTCGGCACATGTGAATGCCTCCTGTGCAATTCGGTCACCACTGCAAAGGAGGGGCAAACAGCTGCTTGTGTTCCTCTGGGTTGTGTGTGACCCTGACTTAGATGGAAAAGGAAAGGTCAGCCAGAGGGCGCTGCCACAAAGGCAGGACCGGGCCCGGTTATACTGGGGAGGGCAGGGATGCAAGAGCCACACAGACGTGGCTCAAGTCCTAGGTGAACGGGGCTGAATAGGGTCCCCTCCCAATTCACGCCCACCTGGAACAGAACTTGTGTGTGTGACCTTGTTAGGACAAAGGTGTAATTACAGGTGTCATGAGTTAAGATGAGATCAGCCTGGATTAGGGTGGTCTCTAAGTCCATGCCTGGCATCCTTGTAAGAGGTGGGAATCTAGACTCAGACATGCAGGGGCGAAGGCCCTGTGAGATGGAGGCAGAGATGGAGTGTCGGATCCACAAGCCAAAGAATCTCAGTGGTTGCCGGCACTGCCCAGGAGTGACAAGAGGCAAAGAGGGATCCTTTCCTTAGAAGAGAGTACGGCCCTGCTGACACCTTGAGTTTGGACTCCTGGCCCCCAGAACTGGACGAGAGTAAGTTTCTGTTGTTTTAAGCCACTCAGTGTGTGGTACTTTGTTATGGTTTCTTGTTAAGAAAGCTGACAAACAAACTCCATCACTTACGAGCAGGATGGCCTGGCATCAGTCACTGATCTCTCCAGGCCTTGCTGGGCATCCTCGCAGTGGGCATGACGCTAGTTCAGAGGGTGCTGTGAGGATGAGATGAAACGATGCCTCCAAGGCTAAAGCGGTTCAGTAAGCACAGTGGAATTTGGCTCTGGGATTCCTGGGTCGGGAAGATCCGCTGGAGAAGGGTTAGGGCGCCCACTCCAGTATTCTTGGGCTTCCCTTGTGGCTCAGCTGGTAAAGAATCTGCCTGCAATGTGGGAGACCTGCGTTCGATCCCTGGGTTGGGAAGACCCCCTGGAGAAGGGAAAGGCTACCCACTCCCGTGTTCTGGCCTGGAGAAATTCCATGGACTGTATAGTCCATGCGATCACAAAGAGTCGGACACAACTAAGTGACTTTCACTGTCATGTCTAAATACAGTGATTTTTCAGAGCTGGGCTTCCTAGTTCCTCCTGGAAAGACTGAGAGCCCTGTGTTATTTTTTATGGGTAATTTTGGAAATTCCAAGTTAACAGTTAGGGTACAAGTTGATCACATTTATGTAATCTTTATCAGAAGTCTCACAAGTTGTATATTCAACATTTTGAAGAAAAAGAAGAAAAAAAAAGCAACTCCAGTTTTTACTCTGTGCATCCAGATTACATGCTTGGACCAACTGCACGAACAGTTAGTTTATACCAGATGCCAGCTGACTGCCTGATGCCAACTGGAAATAAAGTTATGTGTGTCTACACACTCATATAATATAAACTGATCTCTAACCTTGTATACAAAACCATATGTGTCTATCTCTCTATGCATACTGGATACTTACATATTCATAACAGATGCATACATATATCTGCTCAACAATTCCATCCAGCAAATATTTATTCAGTGTTCACCTTGTGCAGGGTGTGTGCGTACATGTGGGTGTGCAGATAGAGAGGAACACGTGTCGTACATAATAATGTATACACGTAGCTGATTATACCAGAAGCCAACCTAATATCTAGATGCCAGTGTGGGAGCATGGCTGTTAGAAAGCCGTATACTTCAAATTCCCTGGCTGGGAACAGGCCGGAGCCTGGAGGTGAGCTCCAGCCCCCAAATGAGAGAGAGGTCAGCACGGGGCAGACAGCGGCGGTGGGAGGAATGCCATCAGGGTGAGGCTTGGGACTCCCAGCCCCTTCTGGTCAGTTGTCCCCAAGCTGTCACTCCCTCCATCTTGGTGGGGACTTGGAATGGAAACCCACTTTGGGAAGAGTAGCATCTCGGGGCACGGCTACCTGTTCCTGCCTTCTTGCACTCTGAGCATCCTCAGAGTGGGACGTATCCTCTCTGGATACAAGGGCGCTGGGTGTTTTGTGGCCCCAGCACCACTTTGGAGACCTGCCGTGTGCTTCTCAATGCCACCCCCTCCCTGATGGCACTCCTTTCCACGAGGGGGCCAGGCCAGGGGAGGGGCCGCTCTGCTGTCAGCCTTCCTTTCGTAACTGAAGTGGTACGGTCGCCCCCTGCCCCGCCTGCTGGACTCCAAGGGTGCTGTTGGGACTTGGCTGTTCTTCCTCCACAGCCCAGCGCAGAGTCTGCCTCCTAGGATGCTCTTCATAAAATCTGGGGAACTCAGGGGTTTAGCCAGGTGAAGGGGTGTGTCCAGGGCCACCAGGCAGTGGAGGAAAGCTTGTGCAAACACGCCCTGACTCAGCAGACTCCCTGCTCCAGAAATGCTGCAGCTCACCACCCGCCTTGGACCAGGACCCCCTGTGCCACAGGCCTTGTCTGACCCTGCCCACCGGAGTGGGGGATGCCTGGGGTGGCCCTTGTATGGCACTTTCACATCTGAATTCCCAGTAACCAGCATGCCAAGCTGCATACGGTAGGCCATCAGCTGGTGTTTGCTGAAAGAATTAATGACTTTGAGGTCTGGGGATAGAGCTCTGGGCCTTCAGGACTGTGAGGGCTCAGAGGAACAGTGTTTTTGCCCTGGTAGACAGGGAATTCTCTGCTAAGACCCTAAAGCCAATGCGGCATCTTAGGGGAGAGGGTGGGTGGGCAGTCAGCATGGGGCAGGAATTGGCTGCTGGGTTAACAGAAAATGAACGAGATTTGCCTGTGTCAGAGGGGCTCTGGCCAAGGACACTTCCTATAATAAGTAAACATTCCTGAAAGGATGAGAGCTTAAACACAGTAAGGGATGCTAGAAGCAGAGGAGCAGTTCAAGGGTGGAGATTCTTTCCAGGAGAGGCTTGGAAGGGGCGGGAAGGAAACAATCTTTCTTTAAGCTCCTGTGAAGACTGATGCTCCAGACTGCACACATGTTCTTCCTGGAAAAGCAGGTCACTGGAATGATCTCTGTTTAACAGATGAGTAACCTGAGCTTCAGAGAGGTAAAGCACCTTGCTCAAGGTCACACAGCCAGGATGTGGCAACATCGGTCTGACTCAACTCCTGTACTGGTCCGGCTGCTGAATCTGGGTGATAGCTATGTACTGCCTGCTTGACCTTCCCTTTTTGTTCTTTTTCTGTGAGGATTTAGTTATTCTCTAGAGCAAAAAGAATATGTTTGGGGGGTATTCAAACTTTGGGGATTTTTTTTTTCCCTCCTCTGGTATACCGTTAGGAGGGCTTCCAGGATGACTTGGTGGTAAAGAATCTGCTTGCAATGCAGGAGACTTGGATCCAATCCTTGGGTGGGGAAGATCCCCTGGAAAAAGAAATGGCAACCTACTCTAGTATTCTTGCCTGGAGAATCCCATGGAGGGAGGAGCCTGGTGGGCTACAGTCCATGGGGTCGCAAAGAGTTGGACGTGACTGAGCGGCTAAGCAACACCAGCAACAAATGCCATTAGGAAGGACATCAGTTCTCTGGCCTCTTCCAAGGGCTCCATCAGAGATAACATGGGAGGCTTTGCTGGCGGCTCAGTGGTAAAGAATCCTTCCGCTAGTGCAGGAGACACGGGTTCAATCCCTGACCCAGGAAAGTCCTGTGAGCCACGACTACTGAGCCTGTGCTCTGGAGCCCCGGAGCTGCAGCTACTGAGCCCATGCACCGCAGGTAATTAAGCCCACGCCCCTCAAGCCCGAGCTCCACAGCAGGAGAAGCCACTGCAATGAGAAGCCGGTACACGGCGACTAGAGTAGCCCCTGCCCCCCGCAATCAGAGAAAAAGCCCTCTCAGCGACTAAGACCCAGCGAAGTCAAAATAAATAAATAAACGAAATTATTAAAAAAAAAAAAAAGAAAAAAAGACAACATGGGCTTCCTGCAAGGTGCCCTCCCCCACAAACCTATCCTTCCTGCTCCTTCAAGAGCCATCCCTGGATGCTGTAGTGAGAAGGATGTGTTTTGGAGGTGGCCTCTTCCCAGGAGGCTCTAGAGGTAAGGAATCCACCTGCCGATGCAGGAGGCATAAGAGACGCCAGTTTGATCCGTGGGCCGGGAAGATCCCCTGGAGGAGGGCATGGGCACTCACTCCAGTATTTTTGCCTGGAGAATCCTGTGGACAGAGGAGCCTGGTGGGCTACACAATCCATGAGGATTGTGCCCACAGACACGACTGAAGCGACTTAGAACAGCACAGCTCAGCTCATCCCTGTCAACTGGTTTGCAAACATCCCCAGGGGGAGGCCCCTGCAGGTCACACTGGTGTCCCCCTCCCCCCAAACCCTAGGTAAGTCGGGGAGAGCCTTGGCAGACAAACCTGGTCGAAGACACTTCCTGTAATAACTAAGCCAGTCTGTTTATCTAGCTTCTTGGTTACTAAACAGGGATTGTGAAGGAGGGGGCCCTTTGTCACTAAATCCCCACCCCCCTTTGTAACGAATGATGTCCTATGGAAGTTGCTGGGTGCCCCTGAACAAGTTACTCCAGCCCTCTCTTCCTCATCTGTTTAAAAGGGGATAATATTACCACCGCCAACGTGCTGTGAAGTTTTAGCCCATGCACTTAGCGCAGAGCCGGACACCTGGGAAGCTCTGAATGAACATTAGCTGTTAGGACCACAGTCAGCATCATCTGCCAGGCAGGGCTGATGGAAGAGCTGGTGAGTGGAGGTGAGTGTCCCTGTGTGAGGGTGGGAGGGTGTGTGTGACCCCTGCCTCCACTCTGGGGACACCGAGGCCCTGGGGCAGACTCTGGAGGGATATGGATGAGTCTCCTGTCTTGCTGGGGCAGACTGTGGAGGCATACAGATGAGTCTCCCGTCTTTGCTCCAGTGAGGAGGAACTTCGTCCTCCCGCACAGGCTGCCTCCTGCAGACTCTGTCCTCTGGGCCGGCCGCCTGTCCCTTCCCTGGCGAGGGCAGGGAGGAGGCCCAGCCCCGGGGCCCTGGCCCCCGGGGCGGCTGGCCCAGCAGGCCAAGGACTCTGTGTCCTGGAAGGGGAGCAGCCCTGCGCTGCAGCTGCTCCTCCTGGGAGGGGCTGGGCAGCAATCTCATTTCTCAGCAGAGACCTCTCAACCCAGGGGGCAGCGCCCCAGAAAGGGCACAACCCCAAGACCCGCTCAGAGCTGCTTCCTCCTCCTGTTCATTTGTCCCAGAAACCTGAGAAAACGAGCCAAGTCCTGGGGAGAGGGGGCTCCAGCCGGGGACCGGGTCCTCCTTGACCCCCACTCACTGCCGCTTGGGGGTGGGGAGAGCGGTCGTCTGCCCTCCGGAAGGTCCTCTCCGCGTCCTGCCCTCCCTCTCAACCAACGGGCCAGTTTTCAGACTTCTCCCTTTCCCACACTCTTTCCCCGAAGCCTCCTTCACACATCCAGTTCTTCTTAAAGGGGTTCTAAGAAGAACGAATTTCCTATGAACGAACAATGCCCTATTAATCTTACGAGGGATTTGAACTTGGCCACATTTCAGCCTTTGATTTAAATATCATTTTGGTAATGGGGGAGAAAAAAAAGAAGGCTGACTCTTGGACAGCCCTGAGTTTCCAATACCTTCCGAGCATGAGACGATTTCAAATATAAAATTAAATCCAACTCCCTCTGCCTCCCCCCGTCTCCCCACCACCCCCCTCCCCTGCTTTCACTCACACAAAAAGCTCACGTCCCACATACTTCATGGGGATATTTCAAGTTAAAGTTTTGTTTACCTTATAGAAAAGTTAATTAGTTCCTTTTGATCTCACAGGGAAAACCACACAGGAAATTTTTCTTCAGAAAGTGTACACACGAAGGCATGCTTTACCCTCATAACCAGAGATATTCATTAAAACAATTCGTTTCGATTTTTAATTTAAAGAAAACATTTTACATTTTCCTGATTTATTATTAAGAAAGTAGTTGTCCCTGGGGCAGAGCGTGAAGGGGGTCGGCTGAAGTGTTTTTGCTGCGCTAGCAGCCAGCGTTGGGCAGTTTATAATCTGTCCCTCGTTTGTTTTGCTACTTTGGATAACAAGAGACTTCTGCAGAGAGGCAAACCTTCAAACACACCAGATTTCAGTCGCCAAAATATTAAAAATCCAGGGTTTGGGAGATTGGGACTGTATGGTTTAAATAAAGATATTTAAGTTCTGAAATATAAATATTCGAGATCCTGAAAAAACATATCATTGCATTAAAATCTGAAACAGGCAATGGGTGAATCGAGGGGAGAAAATGTTTACTTTTTTGAGGTTTATCTAATGAAATATAATAAATAGTACATCATGCTCTTTTTTTTTTTTTTAACCCCTAGAGATATTTAAGCAATACCTGGATTTGTACAATAAGCTGCTTAGGAAAAGTCTAGAAAGAGAAAGGGCTGGATTTTCGAAATGCGATTTTCAACCTTAAGCACATTTTCCACATCTTGTATTGTTATGGGATAAGGGATTCGGAGGACCCTGTAAACTGTGGAACTCATTTCCAGCCCAGGCCAACTGAAAAAAGAAATAGTATGGCTTCCCTGAGGTTGAAAGAACAAATTAAAAGATATTGCTGATGGAGCAGCCAAAAGCTGCAGTCCCCATTACTGCAAGGAAAAAAATCTTAAATAGATATGGAATGGACAAAAAGCCCGTGGAAGAGATGTTTTTACAAAAGCAAAACCGCAAATGCAAAACAGCTCTAAAGAGTGGTGTTGACATCAGTATATGATTTTGAGGGTATTTTTGGGTGCGTATCCCTTTCCTGCCCCTGACACAAATATTTGGAGATTGGGACTGTCATTGTTGATAAAAATTAAATTGATGCCGCATACAAAAGATATATAAAAACCATGTTAACATATGGGGCGACTTTGATGATGTTCTGTACAGCAAAAGTATAAAAATCTGATGACATTTTATTGTCACCAATTTGCTTTTTAATCTGTCCCAACCACTGCTTTTAAAAACAGAACTCTTAATATAGATTTCTTTATCAAAAGTTTGCACCTGAAGATAAATTTTCTGATTTAAATGTATTCCACCCTCCTATTTTTTATTTTTATTTTTTGGTAAATGGTGAAGGTGTGTGACAGTCCATTTGTGAAGTTAGGGAAGAATGCATTTAGTTTGAAGAGGGATTTAAAAATGCTGGCTGTAGGAGCAGATTCCTACAAATGAAGCCAGTTCTTAAGGCAAGTTTCCAAAATCTTTCTGTTCAAATACAGTCTGAAAATCTTTTTAAAAAATTGTCCTTCTACAACACAGTTATTTTTATTTCCTGCCTAAGATACCTTTGATATTTTCTTCTGAAGAAGGATTTATGTTTTATTTTTAGAGCTGGAAATATTCTTTTTTCTTTTTTTCCTGGAGGAAAATGGTTTAATGTAAAGTTTAAGGGAGGGAGAGAGATGTATGGAAATGGATGGAAAACAGAAGCTTCAAATGGCTACCCAATTCCCTCTTTGGATTTGCCAAATAACAACTCAAAAATCAAATACTTCCCATAAGACCATTGATGGGAGACCTCCCCAATAAATATGCATCTATTCCTATTTTCACCAAAACAAATAATTTTCTCTGCTGATTAGGAGCCCTTCCTTCTCCAGTACCCATCATTGGGAACTTTGAGATTTCACTAAATATATATATATATATAATTTTCCTTTTGTGAATTTCTATGAAATTGGCTTTCTTTCTCCAGGAAGCTGGAGTACAGTCGGGACCCTGGCTAGACACTTCACTGGTCTGAATGCAAGAGGGAAAGGGGTGACAAACTAAAGAGAAAGCCACAACTCCAAAGGAGAAAACACTGACAGATAAAAAGAACAAGACAAGTAAATATTTTCCGAGCGCGTTTCCAAGTTAAAACCGATCAAGCTACCCAGTTAAAGAAAGGCAAAAACAAAATTCGTCCCTACCTTTGTCAGATGCAAAGTAATGAGGGATTGTTCCCAGAGTGGTTATGACCTACACAGAGCTTCTTACCTTAAATCTATACATTTTGAACAAAAACAGCTTGGAGCAATTCTCTCCAAACAACCCCAAATGTTAACCATTCCAACTCAAGATCGGGTTTCTCCTTCAGCCTAGACGGTGATATCAGTTGGGTTTTCTTTTCTTTTCTTTCTTTTTTTTTTTTTTAAATATGTATTCTTATGTTTCCAATCCTCACACACACTTTTTTCATCTTTGTTAAGGCTCCTTCTGGCCGCTGGATGGGCTGGGAGTCGCGGGAGTCTTTCTCTTCGGGACAATTAGTCTCTCACTTGATCACTTGAAAACGGAATGATTTGTCGCGGTCACTGAGTGGGGCTCTCTCCCTCTTTCCTCTAATATTGTTGCAGATACGTAAAGTTTACTGCGTGCTGTAAATATGTCAGCTTTTGCCAGGGAGTTTGCTAATAAAGAACGTAGAGGTATTATTGATGGAAAAGATAATGTTTTCAATAAGACCGGCCCGGGCTGTAGTTTGAGACATTCCACACCCAGCCAAGCACAGGCGTTTGAAACGCCGACCCTCTGGCCGAGGTGCCGGGCTGGTTCGCGGCCACAGGCCAGCCGTGCTGCCTGCTTCTCCGTGGGCCCCGTGACTCTGTTTTATTCAGCGCAGTTTTAAATGCCCGACTGGTTTTAAGAGCTCTGTCCTTTCTGAAAAAATGGCTTTCCTGACCATCAGGAGTAGCTGAACTTATCAGAGAATCACGAGATACTGCTTGCCCAGATTGATCTCTTTGGGGATTTATCAGCTCACCCATGCTGAGAGCAGAGAAAAAAAGGAAGTCCACCCTTTTCTGTTTGATGCTCACTCACATTTTCATTTGTAGTGACAACTTCTGAGTGTAAATTGGATTCATTTTTTTCCTGGATGTTTGTTTGTGGAGGATTGTTTGGCTTCCCTCTCTTAAAGGGAAAAAAAAAAAAGAAATCGCAGAAAGCTCGGCTTTCGTCGGCCCCACGGCCCTGGTCCCCTGATTTCAGGCTCCTGGTCTGGGTTTTTCGTCACATCACCCACATGACAGCTTCATCTGGTGCTAATGTGGCCGTCACATGAGTTGGTCGTCAGAATTCCATGCTCGTTTACCATTAATCAAATGCATCATTATGAATTGTGTATGCATTTTAGGGCAGACCCAAACCCCGGCTTGATAGGAAAGTGTTTTTGTTTTTTTCCACTGAACGTTCAGCAACGGCAGATGAGTGTCAAGGGCCAAGTGACATTCTTTGTGTTTGCTTAGCCCAGAAATCAACAACCCTAAATTACAGGTTGATAAGCTATGTTCAGGTGATTATTATTAGTTAAGGGTGGCCACAGTCAGCGCCAGCAAACTGAAGCTGGCCAGAGGGAGGGCAGACAAGGCGAGCGGAGAGCAGGGTCTCGGCTTCCAAGGGGCCCGGTGCCTCCTTTTGACTGGGGGGATTTTAGTCTTAGATTGCATTTTCCTGGAAATAGGGACTGGCCCTTCTAATTTGGAAGAATGTGAGGTATTTGCAGGGTGAGTTAGGATGAGTGGGGGTGGGGACGGGTTACCACTGGATGCTTTTGGGAATTTGTGGACTCTACTTCCCCAGGACTCACTTGCCAACTTGGCCTCTGTGGGAACATTCCAAGTTCTGGAACCTTCTTTGGAGGGCCTGACTCCTGTTGGTTGGTGGGGACCTGGCCTCTCCTGGGCGTATAAAGACGGTTTTCATTCGGAGTTTGCAGTGATCAGTCTTTCCTGAGGACGGGGGACTGTGTTTCAGGTAAAAACCCTTTCCTGAGCTGTCACAGTAGTTCTGGGAGATGGGGGGCCTGGTGCCTGAGACCGGAGGGCCTGACCCCTCTCCCCCAGCGAGGCTTGGGAGACAGATCTGACCTGGGCTTAGCTCCCATTTGATGTCTAACTGCCAGCCGTCCCAGGCCAGATCGGGAACAGGGAAGGAGGTTGGTCCCAAACAGCGATCAGAGGTGGGGCACAGGGGCTGGGGTACTGGCTTATTTTGTGCCACAGTTTTTCAGTTTTTTTTTTTTTTCCCTCCAAGCAGACAGCTGGGCCTGGGTGGTGGCTTGGAGGCCCCTTCCCAGGGAGGCGGGGAAGCACTCTTGCCCCCAGGAATGTGTCTTATTTGTGAGGCCATCCTGGGCTACTTGGGGGCTCATGATGTTAGGAAAGCTTGTTAAAAGATAAATACCTTTTCAGAATAAGCTGCTCAGGATCCACCTTAGCCTGCCGTGGGGGAGGCTCCAGGAGAGGCCGAGAGTGCAGTGCTGGGGTGCCAGGGTTTCTCATGAGGCCTCCTGGGCTGGCTTTGGGAATGTTCCTCCCTTGAAACCCCCGCTTCAGCCTGGAAGGCCTGAGCTGCTTCCCCGGAGGGCAGTCCAGGGCCGCGGCACACAGATTTCAGCCCTTCTCCCCTCTCCTCCTGGTCAGCGGGGAGAGATGGGGCTCCCGAGAGCTGGGCTGGGTGGCAGCTGCTGGCGGAGGCCTCAGTGGTGGAAGGTGGGCCCTCTGCATAGGGCTGGGGCCAGGGGAGTGTGTGAGTGTGGGTGAAGGGGTGTATGGGGGGCAGGTGTGACCTCAGGAAGGAGGGCCGCTGGGGTCAGTACTGCTTCTCCTCCCAGCCCATGACCTTCAGGGCCTGGAACCTGGTGGCAGCACCCAGCCTCTGAGCCCAGGCTCTGAGCTGCTTTGAAGAGGCCTGTGGGTCAGCACTGAGAGTGCTGTTTTTTGAGGCCTTCGACTCCACTAGCCGGGTCTATGCCTTCATCCCAGAATGAACTGTGGCTTCATTCACCAAGGGGCTGGAGTCAACTCCAAGGCTATTGTTTTAGGGGCCCCCTTTCTAGGACGATTCAATCCTACAGCAGTCCCAGGAAGTAGGACTCAAGCTCAGAACAGTTTTTCACTCATTCAATGTCACCTGAAGCCCAGGGCTTTCTAGTCTGAATCTTGAACCTAGCTTCTGTGAAGGATGTCCCAAGCTGTCACCCCGCTGACAAAAAGGCAGAGCCCTGAGACCCTGAGACAGAGCTTCTCAGACAGAGATCTGAGCAACGGTCTAACTGAACTCCTTATGAAAATGCAGAAGTCTGGTGCCAGTCCGAGTGGGCGGCCTTGGGAGTTTAAGGAAATAGGTCTGGTTCCATGGATATTTTCTTTTTTTTTTTTAAATTAGGGTTTGGGTCATTTTGGTTTGAAGTTCAACAAATCAGCATGGCTCGTCTGGCTTTTTATCTGCCACCTGGTTTGGTTCAAGGACAGAGAAATGTTTCTGTTTATAAAACATGTGCAGACGTGGCTGGCCAATGCTGGTGTCGTTTCTCCTGGCTTCTGCTCCTTTTCAAGGAAGCTAGTAAAGCTGATCTTCTCCACCCTGGGCTGGTCATTTAGATGGGCCCGGCTGAGGCCCCTGTGTAATGGAAAACTGCCGCCGGCTGGTAGAGGTGACAGGCGCATGTGTGCGTACTCAGTTTTGCCCAACTCTTTGTGACCCCATGGACTGTAGCCACCAGGCTCCTCTGTCCATGGGATTTTCCAGGCAAGAATACTAGAGTGGGGTGCCAGTCCCTTCTCCAGGGGACCTTCCCGACCCAGGGATCACACCCGTGTCTCCTATGTCTCCTGCAACAGCAGGCAGATTCTTTACCACTGATCCACCTGGTAATATGTAAGACAGACATTATTTGACGTGGAGAGATGTTCACTGTGGGCACTAATACAGACTCATTTTTGTAACTGCGAAAGTAACACATAAATCTGGTAAGAAATGAAAGCTGTACAGAAGTATTTTTAAAGTAAATGAAATACCTTAATATTCGTACAGTGCTTAGAAGAACAGTGTGCCTGGCGTGTTATAAACACTAGATGCACTTAATAAATAAAAGTATATGGAACTAGAAGTCATTTTTCCTCCCAATTTGGATCTGCAGTCTCCCTCTCCAGAAGCAACCAAATTAATATTTTCTTACACATTCCTCCAGAAATTTTGTGTGATTATGAAAGCATGTCAGTACACATAATAATTTTACATCGCAAAGTGAAAAGAGTAGGTTACCAAATAGCTTTGAAGAGCGTAATCCTATTTTTAAAACAAACAAACAAACAAACATGCATAGAAAATAATCTGGAATCAGATATATCAATCAGGTAAAACGCTGATTATCTTCAAAAGATGGGATCATGGGTGGATTTTCTTTGTCTCTCTGTTCACTCCTTCCATAATTCTAACACTTGATTAGAGAAAAGCACTGGGCACATGGATGCTGGTCCTCTTATATAAACGTGTTTAAGAGGGCTGACATCCCTGCCGGGCCCTGGGATCCCATCACGGAACCTGCCTGGACAACCTCCCTTTTTCTCCCTGGGGCCAGCTGCTCTGCTACTGACATGAACCCTGATCTGCGTTTGGCTTTGCCCTGTGGCTCCAGGGCTCTCCTGGGGACCCCTGGACTGATGATCAAACGAGGATAAAGTTTGAGGGACTGTCCTACACAGGCATCCCCCTTAACTGTTTGTTTTGTTGCTTCTATATACCTTTACCAGTTGTGGGGAAGACCCCATCCTCCCTCTGCCAGCCTGGGCCTGGGGGTGGCATGCCTAGTTGACCCTGATCTCTCATCAAGGAACAAAGGTGAGACCCATTTGAAGTGAATCTACTTACATGTCCATCCTGAGCCCCTGAGTCTCATGGCCTGGGTCCTTTGGACCTATCAGAAGCCCCCTCTGATGTACCTTTGAGATGCAAACAGGCAGGCCAGTGAAGCACTCTAGCTTCCCCACCTGACTTCTTGGAAGCCCAGTCTGATCCCTGTAGTGACCAGAGGAGCAGGGGTCCTTGGGGGGGGCGTCCTGAGTGGGCACAGTGGACCCCTCTTGACTCTGTAGACAAGAATGAGGAATCAAACAGACCTGGGCCATGAACCAGCTGCTGTTGCTGTAGGACCTGGGGCAGGTCAGTTCACCTTTCTGAGCCTCAGTTTCCTCATCTCTAAAATGGGTGCACTGAAGGTACCTTTCTCCTGGGGCTCACCTATCTTCATTCTCAATTCATTCCTTTAACACAGATTTTTCTGAGAGCCTTGTGTGCCAAGCTCTTTACTGGACTCACAAGGGCTCACATATAAGCTTCTACAAAAGATACCAGGGAGAACAAAAAAAGTGTTTTCCAGAGGTAAAAGCATGGGGAAAGAGGAGAGGTTTCTTGAAGGATGCATAGGAGTTCTGACACGGTGAGGGTTGCAGTTGGGAAAGAAAGATGAGGGGTTTTCACAGTCTTTCCATGTGTATGATTTTGCATATTTCTCACAATACTCTTAGAATTTGAATTTTCTGAGGGTAGGCTGTCATTGCCATTGTTCAGTTGTTACGCTGTATCTGATTCTTTTGCGACCTCCGTGGACCTCCATGGCCCACCAGCCTCCTCTGTCCATGGGACTTCCTGGGCAAGAATGGGATTGCTAGAGTGAGTTGCCATTTCCTTCTCCAAGAGATCTTCCTAACCCAGGGATCAAACCCATATCTCCTGTGTTGGCAGGTGGATTCTTTACCATCTGAGCCACCTAGGAAACTTAGATTGGATTCAGCTAGATTGAATTGTAAGCAGAGGGGAATGTGCTAGATAAAACCAAACAGTATTGAAGAGTCCAATCTTCTGTTTCCTCTGCTCTCATCCTGGGGAACTGGTTGCCCCTTCATTTTTGAGGCAGGGAGAGCTTTCCCCTGGAGACCTATCTTCCATTTTCCTGTTCTCAGGGCTGGAAAGAATAAGGTCTTTGGACAGGCTGGCCTCTATCCCTGACTCTGTCACATGTGTGCTGGAGGGCTCCAGCAAGCCTCAGTTTCCTCATCAGCAAAATGGGTACAGTGGCAATGTCCACCTTGCCAAACTGCTGTGAGACTTCACATGGGGCAAAGCACCCACTTAATGCCTGGCACATGCCAGGATGCCTGAGACAGGGCTGAGTCCTCTGCCAGCAGGGCCCAGTGTCTGGACTCAAGACATCCTTCTCTTTATTACAAAGCCACACATTGAGTCTGCGCTCATCTGGGGCCCATGTGAACCCCGGGGACTCCAGAGATGTTTCATCCCTCTGTTTGGCTTCCATTTTCCCCACCTTGGCTGAATGCCTCCAGCCACCTGCCACACCTCCAGATCCCCATCAGGCAGAGAAATTGGTGACCCGTAAGAGCAGAGGGAGAAGGAAGCTGTGAGGTAGAAACCAGGAGAAGAGACGTGTTTGCAGATGTGAGTCTCAGGGGTGATTAGGACCCCAGGCACCGTTTCTGCGGGTTGGGACCTTCTGGGCGACAGAGCCGACCGTGGAATCTACCCTTCTGGTCCCAACAGTTCCCAAATCGAGAAGGCAAAGAAAGATTGGCTTTTTTTTTCTTCCCCTCCCTCCTCTCATCTGTAAAATTGAGACATTACAGTTCCAAAATGGGCTTTGAGCCTGTAGAAATTAATCCGGTCTGGCAGGAGGTCTGCAAATAAACATATTGTTTCGATTGGTGTTGACATTTGGATTGTGAGAAGGTTTGAAAATGTAACTGTAGTCGGGATTTTCCAGCCCATCTAAGTTTTTTTCCATGGAGGGGCTCAGCGAATGCCAACTGGGAACCCAGCAACTGCCCTCTTTAAATGGACTTGGGCGCTGGGCGAGGCTGCGGGTGTCAGGGCTCAGAGCCTGTGCTGAGGCGGCAGCATTTTGTTGAGGGGTGGGTAAGCATTTCAGGATGCCCAGCGCCTCTGGGCATCTGGGGCAACCAGCCACTCCAGGAGTGACCTAAAACGTTCAGAGCAGCTCCTATGTGCCTGGAGCCTTGTTTGTGAAAACTCACTCAAGCCCTCATACCAGTGCTCTCTGTTGTTCAGTTGCTAAATTGTGTCCAACTCTTTGTGACCCCATAGACTGCAGCACCAGGCTTCCCGGTTCTTCACCAGCTTCTGGAGTTTGCTCAAACTCATGTCTATTGAGTCGGTGATGCCATCCAACCCTCTTATCCTCTGTCGTCCCCTTCTCCTCCTGCCTTCAATCTTTCCCAGCATCAGGGTCTTTTCCAATAAGTCAGCTTTTCTCATCAGATGGTCAAAGGACTGGGGCCTCAGCTTCAGCATCAGTCCTTCCAATGAATATTCAGGGTTGATTTCCTTTAGGATTGACTGGTTTGCTCTCCTTGCAGTCCAAAGGATTCTGTAAGAGTCTTCTCCAGCACAACAGTTTGAAAGCACCAGATTTTTTGTGCTCAGCCTTCTTTGTGGCCCAACTCTCACATCTGTACATGGCTACTGGAAAAACCATAGCTGTGACTGTGGATCTTCACTGGCAAAGTGATGTCTTTTCTTTTTAACACCCTGTCTAGGCTTATCATAGCTTTCCTTCCAAGAAGCAAGTGTCTTTTAATTGCTCTTATTATCCTCATTTTACAGACTGGAACACTGAGAAACTGAGAGGTTAATTTGCTAAAACCACATAGGAGTAAAATGCAGACTTAGACACAGCCCTCTCTGGCTCTTGGTGTCCTGCCCTATACAATCTACTTTATGCCAGAATTTTCCAGAATGTTGTCTCACCAAGAGAAAGGCTCATTGTTCCAGAAAAAGGACTGAGCCTTGACTGCGGTAACCTGGTTGTTGAGAACACCAGCTCCATTCTATTCCTGGGACCCTTGAGGATTTAAGCCCCACCCTTTTATCTTCCTGCCACCAAGGAAGGGGGTCTTGTCCCTCTCCCTCCCTCCCCACCTCCACGCTCTGGAGCTCATCCTTCAGTGGCCTCTGAGTCCCCAGTGCCTGCCCCTCCCACCCGGCTCCAGCCTCCCCCAACAGGCTCCACAGGGATGCAGCTGGTTCCCTATGGGAGGGGCAGCACCAAGACAGCCCCCTACTCAGGGCTGAGGGGCACATGGCTTTCAACCATGAACTCAGAGTGCTGGCTGGATAGGGCAGACACCTCGTTTTGGGGACAGGCTTGGTGATTTCTGTACCTGCCAACTTCTGTGTGTGTCAGGCATCACCTCCTGGCTCCTCAGCTCCAGAGATGCCAAGACCCATCTTCACAGTCTTCAGTCACCTGCTACCATCTCCCTTCTGCACTTCTGCACCTGGCCCCACAGAGCTGAGCATGGCCGGAAAACACATGTGGGAACCATGCTGCCTGCTCCCCATTTATCCTCATCATTGGGAGCGTCTAAGAGGCCCATCTGAGGAGGCCTTACAAATAGCTGTGAAATGAAGAGAAACAAAAAGCAAAGGAGAAAAGGAAAGATATAAGCATCTGAATGCAGAGTTTCAAAGAATAGCAAGAAGAGATAAGAAAGCCTTCCTCAGCGATCAATGCAAAGAAATAGAGGACAACAACAGAATGGGAAAGACTAGAGATCTCTTCAAGAAAATTAGAGATACCAAGGGAACATTTCATGCAAAGATGGGCTCGATAAAGGACAGAAATGGTATGGATCTAAGAGAAGCAGAAAACATTAAGAAGAAGTGGCAAGAATACACAGAAGAACTTTACAATAAAGATCTTCATGACCAAGATAATCACGATGGTGTGATCACTCACCTAGAGCCAGACATCCTGGAATGTGAAGACAAGTGGGCCTTATAAAGCATCACTATGAACAAAGCTAATGGAGGTGATGGAATTCCAGTAGAGCTATTTCAAATTCTGAAAAATGATGCTGTGAAAGTGCTGCACTCAATATGCCAGCACATTTGGAAAACTCAGCAGTGGCCACAGGACTGGAAAAGGTCAGTTTTCATTCCAATCCCAAAGAAAGGCAATGCCAAAGAATGCTCAAACTACCGCACAATTGCACTTAGCTCACACACTAGTGAGGTAATGCTCAAAATTCTCCAAGCCAGGCTTCAGCAATACGTGAACCGTCAAATTCCAGATGCTCAAGCTGGTTTTAGAAAAGACAGAGGAACCAGAGATAGAAAAGGCAGAGGAACCAGAGATCAAATTGCCAACATCTGCTGGATCATCAAAAAAGCAGGAGAGTTCCAGAAAAACATCTATTTCTGCTTTATTGACTATGCCAAAGCCTTTGACTGTGTGGATCACAATAAACTGTGGAAAATTCTGAAAGAGATGGGAATACCAGACCACCTGACCTGCCTCTTGAGAAACCTATATGCAGGCCAGGAAGCAACAGTTAGAACTGGACATGGAACAACAGACTGGTTCCAAATAGGAAAAGGAATACATCAAGGCTGTATCGGAGAAGGCAATGGCACCCCACTCCAGTATTCTTGCCTGGAAAATCCCATGGACGGAGGAGCCTGGTAGGCTGCAGTCCATGGGGTCGCAAAGAGTCGGACATGACTGAGCGATTCCCTTTCACTTTTCACTTTGTTGCATTGGAAAAGGAAATGGCAACCCACTCCAGTGTTCTTGCCTGGAGAATCCCAGGGACAGCGTAGCCTGGTGGGCTGCTGTCTATGGGGTCACACAGAGTTGGACACGACTGAAGTGACTTAGCAGCAGCAGTAGCAGCAAGGCTGTCTATTGTCACCCTGCTTATTTAACTTATATGCAGAGTACCTCATGAGAAACACAGGGCTGGAAGAAGCACAAACTGGAATCAAGATTGCCGGGAGAAATATCAATAACCTCAGATATGCAGATGACACCACCCTTATGGAAGAAAGTGAAGAGGAACTCAAAAGCCTCTTGATGAAAGTGAAAGAGGAGAGTGAAAAAGTTGGCTTAAAGCTCAACATTCAGAAAAGAAGATCATGGCATCTGGTCCCATCACTTCATGTGAAATAGATGGGGAAACAGTGGAAACAGCGTCAGACTTTATTTTGGGGGGCTCCAAAATGACTGCAGATGGTGATTGCAGCCATGAAATTAAAAGACGCTTACTCCTTGGAAGGAAAGTTATGACCAACCTAGATAGCATATTAAAAAGCAGAGACATTACTTTGGCAACAAAGGTCCGTCTTGTCAAGGCTATGGTTTTCCCAGTGGTCATGTATGGATGTGAGAGTTGGACTGTGAAAAAAGCTGAGCGCCGAAGAATTGATTTTGAACTGTGGTGTTGGAGAAGATTCTTGAGAGTCCCTTGGACTGCAAGGAGATCCAACCAGTCCATCCTAAAGGAAATCAGTTCTGAATATTCATTGGAAGGACTGATACTGAAGCTGAAGCTCCAAAACTTTGGTCACCTGATGTGAAGAACTGACTCATTTGAAAAGACCCTGATGCTGGGAAAGATTGAAGGTGAGAGAAGGGGATGACAGAGGATGAGATGGGTGGATGGCATCACCGACTCAATGGACATGAATTTGAGTAAACTCCGGGAGTTGGTGATAGAAAGGGAAGCCTGGCGTGCTGCAGTGCATGGGATCACAAACAGTCAGACACAACTGAGCGACTGAACTGAACTGAACTGACCTTTGCTCCCGCCCCCCGCCTGAGTCCTGTCCTCTCCCATCTCCCCAACAACCATTTCTCCAGGGGTCCAAGTTAGGCCAGATGCGGGAGGAAGGAGTCCTCAAGGGCAGGACCTCTATGCCACCTAGGATGAAGGCTCCCCACGCCCACACCTCCCATCTGTTTGATGCCTGGAGGGACAGGGAGCAGAGCGGCAAGAGGGTGACTCTGGTCCAGTCCACGCCCCATATGGTTTGGTGGTGAGGTGGCCCCCTCCTTGGCCACAGACTGGCTTTGCTGCGTCCTCTGCTCCCTACCTCTCCTCCTGAGGACCCTGGGGGTGGGGGGAACTGGTGGCTCCCTAGGAAAGAACCCACTTCATCAGTACTACAGATACTGCCCCCCACCCTGAGACCACGAGAGGCCTTGTCTTTGCACCTTAACACACCTCGTCTTTGCTCCTTTGGCTGCCCTGCCCCCAGCCTCCATCGGTTTGACTCCTCAGCACCTTCCTCTTCATATTCAAAAGCTCGAAACCATGGCCGGAAGTTTGGGGGCACTGGGTTTGGCCTGACACCGTCTGGGAGCACATGTTCAGGCTTGGATCCGTCTGTCTGGATGTTTTCTGTTTGTTGGCTGGTTTTGCCTGCAGGAGGTGTGAACCTCTGACTGGATTTGAGGTTCTAGAAATCAGGAAGGTTTGTGTTCATTTCAAGGTTCAGAAAAATCACTGTGGTTTTGGGTCACGGTTGGGTTTGCCTGCTTGACGGCAGCGGTGGGTGGCCTGGGGGGTATCTGAGCTAGGTCTCTGCAGGGTCCCCGTGGGGTCTGAGTGTGAGACCCTCAGGGGGTGGCCCTCTGGGTGGGGCTGATCCTGGACCCAGTGACGGGGTAAGCGGCCAAGGGGGAAGGCAGGGGTAGGGCACTGTGCTCGAGTAACGAGGTCTGGATGCTCTGCCTTTCCAGCTATGGTTTAAAATCCTCAGTGCCACTGTCGGCCTAGTGGCCTTGAATTTTGGTCTGTAAATGCCGATATTGGCCCTTACTTACTGACTTTCTCAACTTTCTGGGCACTGACTTAATCCTCACTGCTGCTGTGGTATGGCGTGATAGCACTGTCCCCATTTTATAGATGGGAAAATGGAGGCTCAAAGAGGTCAGTAACCTGCCCAGGATCACACAGCGTATAGTGGCAGAGCTGGGACACAAAGCCAGGTCTCTGGCCCCACGGTGGACTGTCTGTTCTGCCCCAGACACAGTGCACAGATTGGAATGGGGGAGAGCTGGTGTCCAGAGCTGCTCTCCCTTCAAACTTATCACCAGCACGCCTGGACGTGATTTTTCGTGGACACAGGAGAGGTGGTTTGTGGGCAAGCATGACGAGAGAGCGAGGCTCAGAGTCTGAGAGCCCCAGATACGGTGGTGGGAGCAAGCAGCCAGGGGTCTTCTCTGGGGTCCGCCGATGACCGGGGGCTGCTCCTTCTGAACCCCAGTTTCCTCCTGCCGCTTCCTAAGGCGGTTCTGAGGCTGCAAGGGGATAACGTTCATAGAAACTCACAGAGGAGGTCAGAACATACCCGATTTGGTGAGCTCTGCAAAGACGGCTGCGCCCTGTTAGCCATGTTCTTCCCAAGTTAGGGCAATGCTTGGCCCTGCGCTCACTCAGTAAGCCCTTCTTGAAGCCACGTGGGGCCTGGCCTCATAGTCACCGCTGTCAGTTTTAGAGACAAGTCTGTTTCCCTGACTGGCACTCTGAGTTGGAGTCCCGGATGGCCCCGACTTGCTCTGGAAGGAGCCCCACTGTCTGGGCACAGCGGTCTTCCTGCAACAGACACGAGCCTTTGGTCACCTCCCAAAGGTGCTTTCCCTGCCTGCCAAGGCCTGTCGCCTTCTGCCTCTGAACTGACTCGATGTGTTCCCTTCTTCCCAGGCTGGAGGAGCCTGACTTCCCTCCCCTGTCCAAGAAGTTCCCACAGTCTTTGGGTTTTCAATTGGAACAGTGTGCTAGAACCTGAGGGGCCTTGGTCGAGGGCCCAAATTTAAAACAGCTACAGTTTAAAAGCCTCAGTGCCAAGGTCCCTGTTTCAGTCTAGTAGCCTTGAGTTTGGGTTTGTAAATAGCAATATTGGCCTCAACTTATTGACTTAACTTTCTGTTCTGGGCTCCTAGTTAATCCTCACGTCTGCCTTGGTGGGTGGTGTTATAGCATTGTCCCCATTTTATAGATGAGTTTGAAGAGGCCCAGAGAGGTCAGTAATCTGCCCTAGGTCACACAGCTTGCCATAGCCAGGCTGGGACACAAAGCCGGCTCTCTGGCCCTGTGGCAAGCCACCTATTCTTCCCCAAACACAGCCCACAGATTGGAATAACGGGGACCCCTCTGCCTCTGATTTGGTCGGTGACTCTGACTTGGCTGGTGACTCAGAGTCTTGCCAGATCCCTTCCCCATCTGGAACAGGGAAGGCAAGGAACGTGCCCAGCCTTGGGAGACGTGAATGGCTGGCTGCTTCGTCAGGCTGGGTCATCACAGCCTGTTCAGAAGGTGCGACGGTCATGAAAGGTGGCCTGTTCTAAACAGCACTGCCCGCGGCTGCAGCAGGGGCTGCCTTCCCCACTCTCCGTGCTGATTAGCTGGTCGTGGCCCCCCTCACCCCCCACCCCACCCCTACCTGTTCTGCCACCAAAACCGCGAGCCCTGGTCCCAGCCGTCTGGCCTTCCTCCTGCTTCCCTGGCGTCACCCGCGTCAGGATTGCTTCACCCTCTTCAAAAAGGATCGGCTGCTACCCCCACAGGGGCCTTACTGGGCTTCGGGGTTCACTGGGTGGGAGCACAGAAGGCTGATGCAAAAAGGCGCTGCCACCTTGGAGGATGATAAACAACCTCTGATGAGAGAGTTACGTTGGCAGACAGAAGGACACAATTTAACTTGTTGAAAGAGATTTTTGGGGCGGGAGTGAAATGTGGCAGGAAGATGCTGTGCCCCCTCTGTGTGCTCTTCTAGCTTTCTTCTCTGGCACCTCCCTTTCTTTTGCTTGTCCGGCCATGCCCTTTGCTCTGCTGAGATGTCCCCCTGTGTGTACTTCTCTCGAAATGCACCCGTGTCTGTTTCAGGCCCGCGGATAGCATCTCTCCCTGAAAGGTGCATGCTCTCCAGGCTTCTACTCCTGCTCTCCTTGGATCCTCATAAGGGCCAGGATGACCTTGAAAAGCACCGGTATGATTCCATTGGCCTCAACTACCTCCTGGCTCGTCTCCTCCCCTCTTGCCCTTCAGTTTCTGCTCTGAGGTTCTCCAGGCAGGTTTCAGGCTCAGAGGCTTTGCACATGCTGTTCCTTCTGCCTGGAATGCTCTTCCCCCCAGTAACCATGAGCTTAATAAATGTTGCTGTATGTATGTATATATGACAACTCCAGGTTCATACTTCTTTCAGGGCTTCACATTTCTTTCAGGATGAAGATCAGCCTCCTTAACACACCTTGCAAGGCCCTGTCCTTCTGCCTGCTCCCAGATGTGCTAGGATTCAGACTCGGGGCCTTTGCACATGCTCCTTCCTCTCTCTGAAGTTCTTTCTCTCCCCTTGCCTCTGCCTCCACCAGGTCCCTACAGTGGGCAGTCTGCATAGGTGGGCACTCCGCATGTATGGGCTCCATAGCCTCAGATACAGGTGGCTGACAGTACCACACCATCTTAGGTAAGCGCCTTGAGCATCCACGGATTTCAGTATCTGCAGAGGTCCTGGAACCAATCCCCTGTGGAGACTGAGGGACGACTGTATGTGAATGTTGCTTCTCTGTCTGTGCCCAGCCTGGCCCTGGGGACATGTGTTCTTGTGGGATCTTGGAGCTTCTGTTGATAGCGCTTACTGCCACCGTCCCGTGATATCCATGCCATTGCTGGGTTAGGACTTATTTCCCTCCAGGACTGTAAGCGCCATCAGGGCAGGACCGCCTCTTGTGTGCTCCTGTATCCCCAGCGTAATGCCTGACATGTGCTCGTTTTCACTGACTCAGTCAAGAGCTGCTGAGGAAATGTGCAAGATAATAATAATTAAAAAAATAAAAAACAGGGAGGGAAAGACAGGAATCAGGCACAGTTAATATGAAAATACACAAAATCACAGACTCTCTGGGGCTTCCCTGGTGGAACAGACAGTAAAGAGTCTGCCTGCTGTGCAGGGGCCCTGGATTTGATCCCTGGCTCAGGAAGATCCCCTGGAGAAGGAAATGGCAACCCCCTCCAGTATTCTTGCCTGGAGAATCCCATGGACAGAGGAGCCTGGTGGGCTGTGGTCCATGGGGTTGCAGAGTCATATGTGACTGAATGACTCAGCGGCAGCAGCAGCATGTAATGTCAGAGTCGGGAGGGCATTTGCCCACAGCTTGTAGACTCTGGTCCCTGGTGCCCTGGGGATGTGTCTCTGGGAATTCTGGGAATTCTATGGAGTGGTCCCTACAGTCCACTGCTGTGAATGTGCAAGTGTGTTGTTCATGTGTGAGCATGTGCTCATGTACACATATGCAAGCGTGTGTGCACACACACAGGTGTTGTGACCGGGGGTCAGGGAAGTAGAATGAGCGGCATACGGACAGAGCTCAGAGCCCCATTCCCACTTCAGACAGAGCAGTTCTGCTTTTACCTGTTGAGGTATTGAACCTCTGCTTCTGATGTTGCTTGAAAAGAAATAAGCTTTTCATTCAAAATCAAATTTGGAAACTTCTGATCTGATTAAACGCCCCCGTTCCATTTTAGGGATGGGTAAACTGAGACCTAGAGATAGAGGTCCTCGTCCTAGATCACAGGGTGAAAGGAGAACAGGACTAGCTAACCGTCAACCCAGCCCCCCACCCCGTGGCCCTGCCCAGGGCCTGTTCCCTGACGCCCAGCCCCCTCTTTCTGGTTTTGGTACAGCATTGCCTCCTCTCAGCTGTGACCAGGCGGCCGAACACCTGGATGTCCTGGAGCTGACGGAAAAGCTCCAGGGATCCCCATGCTTTAATCCCATCGTGTAAATCAGGAATCATTTTACTTGCAGAAGACGGGACTTCCTAGACGTGTGCTGGAAAGTTCACATTGTGGGGTGCACCTACTCAGGGGGAAAATCCCAACACACAAAACTAACTTCCTTTTGAGTCTTTCAGTTGATATCCACTGGCTACCTGTTCATTTATATTATCGTCTGAAAGTGCTCCTAGCAGACACTCAGCACCAAGCACTGAAGGTTTAGAAAAATCTGTGGGAGCAAAAGGCAAATAATTCCATCCACTAGTTTCACGGGGGTGTGTGTAGGTGTGAGGATATGAAAAAAAATTAAAAGGATCATTTCCCATATACTTTGATGCTGGAACAAATACCTCTGGCCAATGTATGCTGCTGCTAAGTCGCTTCAGTCGTGTCCGACTCTGTGTGGCCCCATAGATAGCAGGCCACCAGGCTCCCCCGTCCCTGGGATTCTCCAGGCAAGAACACTGGAGTGGGTTGCCATTTCCTTCTCCAGTGCATGAAAGTGAAAAGTGAAAGTGAAGTCACTCAGTTGTATCAGACTCTTAGCGACTCCATGGACTGCAGCCTATCAGGCTCCTCCATCCATGGGACTTTCCAGGCAAGAGTACTGGAGTGGGTTGCCATTGGAGAGAAAAGCCATTATTTTTCATTCTTTAAAAATAAGTCTTCCATTCATTCTCTGATTATAAAAGTACATAATAGGTACTTCTGGAGAAGTAGAACTTCTAGAAATGTACATGACTTAGAAAGTAAATATCAGTATTATTCCTATCCCCCTCCCACCAACCACAGTCAATTCCAATTTGCTTTCAAACCTAAGTGTCAGGTTCTATTCCAGGCACTGGAGGGGCAACAGTGAACAAACACAGATGATATTTGTGCCCTGATGGGCCTCACAGCTGAATGGAGAAGAGGGGGAAATGGTCACACAATTGTAAAAAGTCAACTGTGTTTTGCTTTGAAAAGAAGAGATATGAATGCGTAAAACTGGGGAGAGGAACTTTCATGAGGATTTCTGGTGAAGCTTTGTTGAGGGAGTCAAGACAGAGTTGGGAATCTCCCATGTTTGTGAAGATGGGAAGAAAGAGAGGTCAAGGAAGAAGAAAAACGTCCATGCAAAGGCCGGTGGCAAGAGGGAGAAGAGTGATGTGACCAGAGGGACTGGTTCACGGTGAAGCGGCAGAGGCTCCTGGGGTTTTGTGAAGACCATGGTAAGATTTTTGGGTCTTTGTTCTAAAGCAAAGAAAGCTATAAACTGTTTAAAGTAACGATTGCTGTTTAGTCGCTAAGTTGGGTCCAGTGCTGTTGCAACCCTATGAAATATAGTTCTCCAGGCTTCTCTGTCCGTGGGGTTTCCCAGGCAAGAATACTGGAGCGGGTTGCCATTCTCTTCTCCAGGGATCTTCCCAGCCCAGGGATGGAACATGCATCTCCTACACTGGCAGGTGGATTCTTTACCGCTGAGCCACCAGGGGGGGCCCTTAAGTAAGGGTGCGTATGATGATATTTGCACTTGATATATACTCATTCTGATTTTTCTTGATGGCATACATGCGTCAGTTAATGTTGTAGCAGAATGGCTTAAGCAAAAGAGATTCTGAACTGGCTCTTGTGGCTGCAGCTTGATCTGGGGTCTCAAACAATGTCTCCAGTTCCTCTCCAATTTTCAGCCTTTTCATCTGTCCTCCTGACTCTTCCAAGCCCCATGGAGGGCCTCCTGTGGCACCAGGCGTTCATACACTATCTTTCAGCCTGAACCTCAGTGAAAACAACTACCTGCCTCTGCTGGCATGGCAGTTCCAGCCCTGCTTACCTTCAGCCAACCCCTAAACCAGTCACTGTGTTTAGAGGAATGCGATGCTCTGATTGGCTAGACCTGAGTCACATGTTTCACAAGGGGACGTGGAATGAACTCTACCCTGAGCATATGGCCTCAGTTCAGTTCAGTTCAGTTCAGTCACTCAGTCGTGTCTGACTCTTTGCGACCCCATGAATCGCAGCACGCCAGGCCTCCCTGTCCATCACCAACTCCCGGAGTTCACTTAGACTCACGTCCATTGAGTCAGTGATGCCATCCAGCCATCTCATCCTGGGTCGTCCCCTTCTCCTCCTGCCCCCAATCTTTTCCAGCATCAGAGTCTTTTCCAATGAGTCAACTCTTCGCATGAGGTGGCCAAAGTACTGGAGTTTCAGCTTTAGCATCATTCCTTCCAAAGAAATCCCAGGGCTGATCTCCTCCAGAATGGACTGGTTGGATCTCCTTGCAGTCCAAGGGACTCTCAAGAGTCTTCTCCAACACCACAGTTCAAAAGCATCCATTCTTTGGTGCTCAGCCTTCTTCATAGTCCAACTCTCACATCCATACGTGACTACTGGAAAAACCATAGCCTTGACTAGACGGACCTTAGTTGGCAAAGTAATGTCTCTGCTTTTGAATATACTATCTAGGTTGGTCATAACTTTTCTTCCAAGGAGTAAGCGTCTTTTAATTTCATGGCTGTAGTCACCATCTGCAGTGATTTTGGAGCCCAGAAAAATAAAGTCTGACACTGTTTCCACTGTTTCCCCATCTATTTGCCATGAAGTGATGGGACCAGATGCCATGATCTTCGTTTTCTGAATGTTGAGCTTTAAGCCAACTCTTTCACTCTCCTCTTTCACTTTCATCAAGAGGCTTTTGAGTTCCTCTTCACTTTCTGCCATAAGGGTGGTGTCATCTGCATATCTGAGGTTATTGATATTTCTCCCAGCAATCTTGATTCCAGCTTGTGTTTCTTCCAGTCCAGCATTTCTCATGATGGACTCTGCATAGAAGTTAAATAAGCAGGGTGACAATATACAGCCTTGACGTACTCCTTTTCCTATTTGGAACCAGTCTGTTGTTCCATGTCCAGTTTGAACTGTTGCTTCCTGACCTGCATACAGATTTCTCAAGAGTCAGGTCAGGTGGTCTGGTATTCCCATCTCTTTCAGAATTTTCCACAGTTTATTGTGATCCACACAGTCAAAGGCTTTGGCATAGTCAATAAAGCAGAAATAGACGTTTTTCTGGAACTCTCTTGCTTTTTCCATGATCCAGCGGATGTTGGCAATTTGATCTCTGGTTCCTCTGCCTTTTCTAAAACCAGCTTGAACATCAGGAAGTTCATGGTTCACCTGGTAGAGGCCAAATCCTTGTGATGAAATTACCTCTAGAATTAAGGCTGGGATTGACCAGGAGAGGGCACAGGGTGTGTTCTAGGAGGGTTGGAAATGTTCTATATTCCTGATCTGGGGGTAGTTATGCAGGTATGTGTGTGTATATATGTGTGTGTGTGTCTGTGTGTGTGTGTATGTTAAGTCACTTCAGTCGTGTCCAACTCTGTGTGACCCTATGGAGTATAGGCCACCAGGTTCCTCTGTCCATGGAGTTCTCCAGGCCAGAATACTGGAGTGGGCAACCTTTGCCTCCTCCAGGGGATCTTCCCAACCCATGGATCAAACTCAAGTCTCTTGTATTGCAGGTGATTCTTTACCGTCTGAGCCACCAGGGAAGGCCAAGAATACTGGAGTGGGTGATCTAGCCCTTCTTTAGGGGAACTTCCTGACCCAGGAATGGAACCGGATGTCCTACATTGCAGACAGATTCTTTATCAGCTGAGCTACCAGGGAAGCCCATGTCCAGCTATACCAAGATTTAAGAAATACCTCACTGGAGAGTGGGGAAGAGGAAAACTGGGATGTTGTTACCAAGAGGATGGTGAGTGGGTGTTCATTATAATACATTAATATGTTATGTATATACATGTGCTGTGTCTATACATGGGGTTTCCCAGGTGGCGCTAGTGGCAGAGAATCTGCCTGCCAAAGCAATGCAGGAGATGCAAAAGACGTGGGTTCGATTCCTGGGTTGGGAAGATCCCCAGAGTGGCAACCTGCTTCAGTATTCTTGCCTGGAAAATACCATGGACAGAGGAGCCTGTTGTTGAGTCGACTCTCTGAGGCCCCATGGACTGCAGCACACCAGGCTTCCCTGTCCTTCACTATTTCCTGGAGTTTGCTCAAACTCATGTCTGTTGTGTCAATGATGCCATCTCACCCAGTAATCTCATCCTCTGTTGCCCCTTTCTCCTCCTGCCTTCAATCTTTCCCAGCATCAGGATCTTTCCCAAGGAGTTGGCTCTTCGCATCAGGTGGCCAAAATATTGGAGCTTGAGCTTCAGCTTCATCATCAGTCCTTCCAAAGAGTATTCAGGGTTGATTTCCTTTAGGATTTGAGGGCTACAGTCCACGGGGCTGCAGAGAGTCGGACATGACTGAGAGATTAAGCCCTCACACATAAGTATGTACATACATAATATGTATACGTATGTTACGTATCAGTTCAGTTCAGTCGCTCAGTTGAGTCCGACTCTCTGCAACCTCATGGACTGCAGTACGCCAGGCTTCCCTGTCCATCACCAACTCCTGGAGTTTACTCAAACTCATGTGCATTGGGTCGGTGATGCCATCCAACCATCTCATCCTCTGTCGTCTGCTTCTCCTCTCGCCTTCAATCTTTCCCAGCATCAGGGTCTTTTCCAATGAGTCAGTTCTTCACATCAGGTGGCCAAAGTATTGGAGTTTCAGCTTCAGCATCAGTCCTTCCAATGAATATTCAGGACTGATCTCCTCTGAATGGACTGGTTGGATCTCCTTGCAGTCCAAGGGACTCTCAAGAGTCTTCTCCAACACCACAGTGCAAAGTCATCAGTTCTTCGGCGCTCAGCTTTCTTTATAGTCCACCTCTTACATCCATAGTGCTTCCCTGGTGGCTCAGATGGTAAAGTGTTTGTCTACAATGCGGGAGACTTGGGTTCGATCTCTGGGTCGGGAAGATCCGCTGGAGAAGGAAATGGCAATTCACTCCAGTACTATTGCCTGGAAAATCCCATGGACAGATGAGCCTGATAAGTTACAGTCTATGGGATCGCAGAGTCGGACATGACTGAGTGACTTCACTTCACTCACTCTTACATCCATACGTGACTACTGGAAAAACCATAGCTTGGACTAGACGGACCTTTGTTGGCAAAGTAATGTCTCTGCTTTTGAATATGCTGTCTAGGTTGGTCATAACTTTTCTTCCAAGGAGCAAGCATCTTTCAGTTTCATGGCTGCAATCACCATCTGCAGTGATTTTGGAGCCCCCCAAAATAAAGTCTGTCACTGTTTCCATTGTTTCCCCATCTATTTCCCATGAAGTGATGGGACCGGATGCCATGATCTTAGGTTTCTGAGTGTTGAGTTTTAAGCCAGCTTTTCCACTCTCCTCTTTCACTTTCATCAAGAGGCTCTTTAGTTCCTCTCCACTTTCTTCCATAAGGGTGGTATCATCTGCATATCTGAGGTTATTGATATTTCTCCTGGCAACCTTGATTCCAGCTTGTGCTTCTTCCAGCCCAGCGTTTCTCATGATGTACTCTGTGTACAAGTTAAATAAGCAGGGTGACAATGTACAGCCTTGACGTACTCCTTTTCCTATTTGGAACCAATCTGTTGTTCCATGTCCAGTTCTAACTGTTTCTTCCTGACCTGCATACAGGTTTCTCAAGAGGCAGGTCAGGTGGTCTGGTATTCCCGTCTCTTTAAGAATTTTCCACAGTTTGTTGTGGTCCCCACAGTCAATTAGTCAGTAATGGATACATTGATATATATTCATATACACAGATTTTTTTTTTCAACAGAGCAGGACATTGCAATTTTCTCTCATGTAATATTTTTTTTTCACTTAAAAAGTCTTGGGCTTCCCCCCACCCCGAGTAGCCACCACTTTATGCAGTAAACAATTTCAGAAGTAGGCTTTAATTGGGCAGATGAGTTTGTCCCTTCAGGACTCCTTACAGGGAGGGTCATCCCCGAAAGATGCTGGGGACCAGCCTCAGTGGCTGCGGAGACTCATTAGGGGCTGTGTTAGTTTGTGCTGCTGTAGCAGAGGACCACGGACTGGGTAGCCCAAACAACAGGAATTTATTTGCTCACAGTTCTTGAGGCTGGACGTCCACGATCAAGGCGTCGGGAGGGCTGGTTTCTCCCGAGGCTTCTGTCCTCAGGGTGTGCTCTGCTCCCCATGTCGCCACCTGATTGTCCCTCTGTGCACGTCTGTGTCCCAGTCCCCTCTTCTTAGAGGGACACCAGGCACTGGGTCACAGCCCACCCGTATGGCTTTATGTTACCTTAATTAACTCTTGGAAGGCCTGACCTCCACATATATATATGTATATGGTGGTGCTTTAGTCGCTCAGTCGGGCCCGACTCTTGCGACCCCATGGACTGTAGCCTGCCAGGCTCTTCTGTCCATGCGATTTTCCAGGCAAGAATACTGGAGTGGGTTGCCATTCCCTTCTCCAGAGGATCTTCCCGACCCAAGGATTGAACCCAGGTCTCTTGCATTGCAGGTGGATTCTTTACTGACTGAGCTATGAGGGAAGCCCCATATATATATATATAGTCACATTCTGAGGTACTGGGGGTTAGAACTTCAGCCTATGAATTATGCGGGGACACAGTTCAGTCCATGACAGGGGCTTTGAACCAAAGCAGTTTGCCTGCCCATCAGTCACCATCATAGTTTCCTTGCTTTGGGCCTTACAGGTTTTTTTTGAGCTTTAAGATCCCAATAGCTGATTCACTTTGCTGTACACTGGAAAGGAACACAACATTGTAAATCAACTATACTCCAATAAAAATTAATTAAGCATGTAAAAAATTCACTTTCCCAGTGAGTCTAGCTGTAGAGTAGAGTTGTCCTCTTAGCAGCTAAAAGCAGTAAAAGCAGAGATTAGCTGAAGTGACTGAGCTGGGTTCCATGGAGGACAGAGATCCAGGAGGGATGCTCAGTGGCCAGGGCAGACATCTGGCCGTGGCTGAGTGCTATTTATGTCCCCTAGGCTGGCCCTGGGCCCAGCCATTCTCTGCAGGTCTCTTCAGATTCAGCTTGGATACTTGTCAATGTTGCTTGCTAGGCCAGCAGATCTGGGTGTGGGGGTCAGGGGGAAGATGGGTGGCCTGTTTGGTGAATCGGGAAGATGTCCCGCGGAGTGGTGGTGGTGCGGGGGGTTGGTATGAGTCTGAGGCTAATCCTGTTAGTGGCCACATCCTGCACCTCCTGAGGCTCCTCACCACCCTCCTTGCCCAGAGCCTGATGCCCACTCCCAGGCAGAAGGCAGACGAAGCCTGAGGAAGCTTAGGGTTGGCACAGATCTCTGGGTCTCAGAGATGCTGCCATGGGTGTCCTTGCTGTTTCTGACAGGTCTGGAAACTGATCTGCTCCCTGCTGAGGGCAAGAAACTCGAATCTCTGTGAGTCCATTTCCTCCGGTGGTGAAAATGGATGATACCACAGGATCGCTTGGCAGAGAAGCTCTTCTAGCCTCTACGGTGAGTCTTGCACTCTGAACAGATTGTGCCAGGCTCTGAAGCAGCTGAAACACACTGTGCTTTTTTCATGAGGGAGGGGCTTGGGGGGGGATCAGGGTCAGGTGGGAACCCTTCAGAGATTATTGGAAAACTCTGCTTCTTGGGGGCAGAGGTTATGGGGAGACATACTGGTGGGGTTTTCATCTCTTACTTGTGTGTAGGAGCTGAGAGACTCTGGAATTTGCCAGAAGAGAGGTCTAACCTTAGGCTTTTATTCTACAGTGATGCACACACATGTCAAGATTTCCTTTTGAAGGAAAGCGCATGACCTCATTTGCTCAGCAGATGACAAGAACAAAACTGTGTGTTGCGTTTTCTTTTGCACTTTGGCCACCAGGAAGCTCTGGGTAAGATCTAGTGTTCAGTTGCTGTTTCTTGCAGATCCTTGGTTTCTAACATATTTCCCTCTTCCTTTCCCTTAATATTGTCACTTATATTATGTACCAGTACTGAAATTAAATATGGCTATTACATGTGCACGACTCATTTGGTATGGAATCCAGAATTTGGATAGATGCTGTGTGTGTGTGTGTACAGTGAAGAGCAAAACCTTTATACATAGAGACATTTATACATAGGGACACAGTACCAATTTCCACAAGTGGCAAACTGATTTTTATTGATGAGCCCTTATTAGGTAAAGTGCTGATGAAATGCTCTACGAATATTAATTCATCTTCAAAACAACTCTAGGAGGTATGGACTATGATCAACCCCCTTTTGCAGATGAAGAAGCTGAGGTAGACGGAAAGGCAGTCATTTGCCTAGAGTGACGTGGGTGTGCACTCTGCCTTGTCTGACTCTTAAGATCCCATGGACTGTAGCTCGCCAGGCTCCTCTACCCATGGAGTTTTCCAGGCGAGACTACTGGGGTGGGTTGCCCTTTCCTCCTCCAGGGGATCTTCCCGACCTGAGGATTGAACCTGTGTTTCCTGTGTACCCAGCGTCTCCTGCACTGGCAGGCAGATTCTTTACCACTGAGCCACCTGGTGCACGGTTCTTAGGTGGCAAAACCAAGATCTGAATCTGGGCAGCCTGGCTCCAGAGCCCAGGTTTTAGATCCGTACTTTAGGACTTCTCTGTGTTGTCCCGTAATGGAGCCACCAGCCACATATGGCTTCCAAGCTCTTGATGCCTGGCTAGTGTGACTGAGGAACTGGATTTTAGATTTAAATTAATTTTAATTTAAATAGCCCATGTGTGGCTAGTGGCCGCTATATGAGACAGCGTAGGTCCAAACCTCCAGGCTTGCTTCCTCTCTCTCTTGCTTGCTTCCTGATGTTGGTGGAGGGCAATTCAGGGCCATGTAGTATAGTTACTACAGTGTAGTTGTGATTACAATTTGCAGTAAGTATCCAGAGCCTTCAGAAACCCCTCTTCCTCTTTGTCCCCATCCTTTCTCTTCTCCATTGTCATAGCTAACATTTTTCTGAGCACTTAAGATTCTCACTTAATTCTCCCCCAAATCCTTGAACATAGGTGCTTTTTAAAAAATAAATCTGTTTAACAGAAGAGAGAGCTGACACTCAAAGAAGTTAAGTGTCTTGTGGGGAGTCCCAGAGCCAGTCAGCGGCAGAGTCTGAGTTTGAACCAGTCTATTAGACTCTAAAGCCAAATTATGCTTCTCCATTTTTTTTCTTTTTCTTTTGAAAGAGTGAAATGTGCTCCATCTGACTCCTCAGGCCAGAGGCCTGTCAGTTCCCACCCAAGTAAAGTTATGTTGTTGACTGAAGTCAGCATTTTGGAAGGGAAGAGAGAGGAAGACAGAGGTGGTGAGCAGAGGCGGACGAAGTGCTGGGTCAGCACAGACCCAGAGCAGCTGGAGAGGCCGGGGCCTCCTGGGAGAAGCCGGGGCGTTGCCCAGAGAGCCTAGGGCCCAGCCTCACCTCCCCCAAGCAAGGTCTGCACTCAGGGAGGAAGGTCAGAACAAGACACCTCAGTTTCCTCATCTGTCAAATGGGGACAAAGAGGATTGAAAAAGACAGACAAGATGGAGGCCGCCCTTTCCAGCCTCAGAGCCCACCTCTGGGGTAGAAGCTCCTGGGAGCCCTCGCGGGGGGCGGTGATGGGCGGTGGTGGGGGGGAGTCATCTGGGCGCGGAGCTGTCTCCACTGTGGGCGAAGGGAAGGAAATCAGCTTTCTAGCTGAGGGGTCGGGGTGGGCGGCGGGGGCTGCAGCGCATGGCTGTCAGCTGAGATCACTGCCTTCTCCCTCCCAGCTGCCTGGGGATATTATGAAGTTGCAGAGAGGAGGAGAGGAAGCTCAAGCTTGGGGGCCTCTTTGGGGGGCTGGGGAGGGGAGCAGAGAAGGAGGACGTTAATGAAAAAAACATTCCTCGTTCAAGGTGACTGGAAGGGTTTGGGGCTGGTTGGGTCAGGGTCTGACTCGGGCTGAAAATGAGTCCCCAGCCTCGGAGCGGCCAGGAGGCGTGGGACAGCCTCCGGGGAGGAGGCTGGTGCCGGCCCGGCTGACGGTCCCTCAGGGTAGCCGACTCCAGGGACGCCCGAGATGGGGCAGCTGTGAGATCCTGGGCGCCGGGGCTGTCCTGGCCACGCCCTTCCTCTCCCGGTGCAGGTTTTACCCTCTCTCCTGACTGTCTGCCTCCAGACCACATCTGGGCACAAGCAGGGGCTGGTCTGCCGGGAGATTCTGTTCTGCTCCAGAGACGACACGTGCCAGGCCCCACCTGAGAGACAGAAGGAACTTCCAAGAGGTGGGAAGGCTGAGATGGGTTTCTTGGGGGGCAGCTCCTAACTTGACTCCTCACTTTGCCTCTAGACAATTTCCAGACTTGCAAAGGGTACATGATACCTGACAGGTATCCGAATGGGGGCCCCTCCCCATCAGAGAGGGCCAGCCACTGCTCTAGTCCTCAGGATGGACTTGAGAGGTGGCCATTCTCCTTTCACAGCTGGAAAAACTGAGGCTCAGAGAAGTGGAGACTTTACGCTCCTCAGCTGAGAAGGGAGCGGGACTGGGACCAGATTGCTGACCCCCCGGGGCTGGGGGGAAGAAACCCCTTGCAATTTACACCACTTCTCCCCACTTTGTTCTAAATGCCAGGAAAACTTCTGATGGCCCCAGAGACCTGGAAAAGAGTCCCAGCCTGGAGCGCAGTGGGGAGGGGAGGGGCACAGCGGAGGAGGGAAGGGGGACTGTGATTTGTCCTCAGGCCACTTTGACAAAAGACAAAGGTCCTGTTTCTTAGAACTAAGGCCCCCAGGGAAAGCTAAAGGAATAGATCAAAGCCACATGGAGCCAAGCACAGGCCCTGGTTCACGCTGGGACCCCCGTCCCCTCTTCCAAACCCGATTTCATCATGACTAGTCTTCATCCCTCCGGAGGGAAAAAGGAGCCCTTGTAACATATTCTTGGGCTTCCCCAGTGGCTAAAATGGTAAAGGATCTGCACGCCATGCAGGAGACCGGGGTTCGATCCCTGGGTTGGGAAAATCCCCAGGAGGAGGGCATGGCAACCCACTCCAGTATTCCTGCCTGGAGAATCCCCATGGCGGGAGGAGCCTGGTGAGGGTTCCAGTCCACGGCGTTGCAAAGAGTCAGACATGACTGAGTGCTGAGCGACTCAGCTCCGCACTGCGGTATGTTTTAGGACACACAGAGCCCCCTTTCTTCCCTTGGGAAGCTTGGTTTTCCTTGGGGTTGAACCTTCAACTGGCTATGCACAAGAATGTATCTTCATCCCCTGGGAGCCCCACCAGAATGGGGACAAAGCCACCCCTTCTCCTGACTACATCAGTGTTTTGAGGGGCCCAGCTGCATCAGGAAGTTGCAGAAGATGCTGAAGGCTGTGAGCTGACTCAGACGGGATGCCCAGCTTCTGTAAGTCCCTCTGTTGGGCATCAGGAAGCCTTTGCAGTCCAGACAGCGTCTCAGCCCTTCATAGATGAGTGAACCATCAGCTCTGGAAAAGACTCTGGGCATCATCTCATCCAGCTCCCTTAGGGCACGGATGGGTAAGCTGAGGCCGAGAGAGGGGAAGTCACTGCTGGAATGGGGACCAGAGTGGGGCTGCTGGCTCCCAGGCTGGAGAGCCTCCCAGGAGCCCACACTGCTCTTCCAGGCGCAGATGTGATGCGGAAAGGGAGGAAGTGGATAGTCAGGGGCCTGTTCAGAGGTTCTGGGAGGAACCAGCCCCTGGAATATTCAGAAACAGCCTCTCTGCTGAAGGCTCCTGCAAAGGCAGGGTGTCCCTGTCTTCTTCAAGTCTTGTTCGGCTTGGCTGTTCCCAAGAAGAAGTGGCTCCCTTCTCCTCTCCTCTTCTGGGAAGAGAAAGGCCTCTGTCAGTGGAGGAGAAAGGGCTCCAGAGAAAACTAGATGCAGTATCTTCAGAAAGAACCAGCCCCCAAACACTCGGGGCCCAGCAATTCCCACGACCAAGACACTCCCAACGTCCGTGCCGTGTTCTGGCCACGGAGGGAATGTCACACACACCAGGCACTTCCTCCAGGTCACCTTAAGCCCTCCGAGGGGCCCTGTGAGGGAGATGTTCTCAGGGTCCCGAGGAAAGGTGGAGGAGGCAGATAAATACAGGATGCCGTGGCTTGCCCGGCGCCCAGAGGTGGGGAATGGAAGGGGGAAGGGCAGGCCATAGCCCTGTCCCTCCTGGACTCTGTACCGCCTTCTCACGAAACCAGTTATCGAACCAGCACTTTAAAAATCCAAACTGCCCATTTGCATTCATTTCTGCCCACTTCAGACACTCTACACCCTCTCTCCTTTTTTTTTACCTGCTTTAGTTGGAACTTGCAAGTCTCTAGTGCCCTGAAAATACAAAACCCAAACCAAAAATGACCCAGGAGGTCCCAGGAGACACGATGGGCCGGGACACCAGCCTCCTGCATCTTCCCAAGTGCAGGACTCCTGAATTTCTGTTCAGAAGTAGAACGGCTTTTTATGGGGGCCGGGAGGCCCGCTCTTAGACAATGTGGTTCTAATATATATCAACAGAGCTAAAGAAAAGGCCTTTTTCTTTTTTTTTTTAAAGAAGTTAACTTCATTTCAAGAACTTGTGTGTTTCTCATTAGTAACGCTGTCTTTTGAAATCCAGCCGAGGGAGGCAATTCCAGTTGAAATCAAAACTGATATGCGAGGGTTTGACTTCAGTGTCACCCTGCTTCCCCTGCTCGCTGCCTTCTCGGGGGCTGATCACTGCTCGGATGGGATGGGCGGTGGGGCAGGTGGCCAGCTCTCTGCTCACTGCCCTGCGGTCCCATGTCTGCGGTGGATGTCGGTGTTTCGGGGGAGTCCGGTTGGTAGCGGGGCTTTCAGCCCGGCCTGCTTCTCACCTGATAAAGGAAATCGAGACTTGGGGGCTTGAGTTAAGTCCTTGAAGGAGGGAAAGCAGGAATCCTTGGCCTGGTAGCCAGGATGCTGGGGCCCACGGTGGGGCAGAGGGCTCCAGCCATGATCAGAGCTGTGAGCTGAGTGATCCTTACATGTCACGGGCAGGCTAGTAGGGCATAATCAACTAGTCCCAAGAGAAGCCACATGACTCCAAGTTCTAGGTATTTTGAGCTGTTTTCAGCAGAAATCTCTTAGTTTTTTTGGGCCAATTTTGACCATGTCTCTTCTCTCAGTGACCACGTTTTCTGGAGAACATTAGGAAAATGGAAAAATCTTTCCATGGTTGCCAGAGGGGCACCTCAGCCTTTCAGCTGCTGGGGACCGCTTTCTCCAGACGAGTCATTTTCTGGATGGATGAGTAAGGCACAGGGCATTCTTCCCTGTCCTTTTCCTTTCTTCTCAGATTGGATATCTTTTCCTTAATAAAATAAATAAATAAATCTTGTTCTTAAGGAGAGCTGATGTGGCTTGTTCTACATGCCAAAGGGATTTGTTTCAAGGATGATAGAAACGAACAGGATGGCTTCCCCGATCCAGCCCTCTAATCAGATTTCCTCTATCCTTCAAGACCTAGCAACATCCTTCCTTCCACCGGAAACTTTTCTCCACCCTCTACCTCTGGTGATGGCTCCAGACTGAGGGTTAAACCTGAATCGCTCTCTTTTACGCTGAATGGGTTGCTGCCATCCCTTCTCTATTGTATCGTATTATCAAACTTTTCAGACATCCAGGTATTTCTGTTTTGTCTCCTTACCTAGAAATGTGATTTCTGGAGGACCTGAGCCTTTTCCATGCTTGTGGCCCCAGTCAGTTATCACCAAGACTCTCTGCACAGAGTTTGCAAATCATAACAGTAATGATTTAAGCACTGTTACATTTAAAGGCTTTAACCCATGTTCTTACTTGTCCCCTGGAATGGTGACTCCCTTAGAGAAACTGTGTTCCCAAGAGACAACCGGATAATCATCGAGTCACTTTCTCTTTAAGACCCCTTCCCTCAGATTTGCTGGGCAGCCTCCACATACTTGGCTTCTGCTGGAAGCTTGCTCATGCATTGCCTTCTTTAAAGAATTTATGGATCTATTGATAAATCTATTCAGTTTTCCCCACATTAGTTTTGGAGAAGCAGAAGGCCATGTGTTGTGGAACTTGCCTAGGTTTAAATCTCAGCTCTACGGCACACCCTCAGTGGAACCCTCTGATCCTCACTTTCCTCATCTGTAAAATGGGCGTAATTATTATGCCTTCCTTCCCTGGTTATGGGGTCTCAATAAAGTGAGCTTTCAGTAACATTGCATTTGCTTCCTTTCATTGAGCTTTGACTTTTCACTTTCATGCACTGGAGAAGGAAATGGCAACCCACTCCAGTATTCTTGCCTAGAGAATCCCAAGGATGGGGGAGCCTGGTGGGCTGTGGTCTATGGGGCTGCACAGAGTCGGATACGACTGAAGCTACTTAGCAGCAGCAGCAGCATTGAGCTTTGCTAGGTCAGCAGTGCTGAGCACTGGACCTAGAAGTAAATGTGAGATGCTCAAACATCAGCTATTCCGGAAGTCTTTCCCACATCCCTGCCCTGACTAGGTCAGTTCCCTCTGTGACACACTCTGTGTCCTCCCCTCTCAGCACCTCCAGTTTGTACCTACTGTGTGTTATAAGTGGTTGACATCACTCTTTCCCACTAGGAGCTCCCAGAAAGTCAGGGCCCTGTCTGTTTTCACTCCCATTATTGATCCAGGTCTTGCCTAAGTACTTAACAGACATTCATTCCCATCTCCTTTGGGTCCCTTTTCTGAGTTAAATGTTCCCTTGCTTTCCCGAGAGGCCTGTCGGGGATTTATGTCCATGGAGGTTTGATGCTCTCTTCTGATTAGAACCTCTAAGATCCCTGACCCTTGCTCCTACTGAGGACTTGGCAGTCGATGGCCATCCCATGTCTCCACCTGATCAAGCTTACTCCTCCTTTGGGATGTGCTCCAAGGTCACCACTTCTGAGAAGCCTTCCTTGACTCTCTGTAACAGACATAAAGACCTGGAAACACTTACAAGCACAGGCACAATTTTGATCACAGGCCTGTGGCTCCCCAGGGACTCACTGAGGCTTTGCCTTCCCAATGCCTGGTACAGAGATAATTACCAGTAAGTGCTAATTGAATGAATCCTGCCAAAGCAAAACCAAACCCAAGTCACTCCCACACTGCCCAGAAAAAGCTAGCACACACCCTTGTGATTTACACAGCTAGTTTCTTTTTTAATTCATTCAAAATAGATTCATTGAGCACCCAGTGCAGACCCCACGCTAAGTGCTGGGGAGCCAGTGGTAAACAGGGCGGACTCTTTCCTATGTCCTAGTAGCCCTGGAGCTTCCAGTCCAGGCCCGTAGATTCACAGGCAAGGCCAGAATAAAGCCAGGGAGCTGGGCGGCATGAGCCTCCCTAGGAGACACTTTCTGGAACCCACCATTCCCACAATGGCCAAGCATCTCCAAAGAAAGGAAAGAAAATGAACCCTCTGTCTACAGAGGTGCATGGACCCAGGGGAGCAGACAGGCAGGGCTGACCCTCTGAACTCCTGGCGGGGAGGACTATGTCCACCCAAAACCAGCTGGGGCCGCCCAGCTGTGGGCCAGCACCGCTGAAAGGTCCTAATTAGCTCATTTCCCCAGCCCCATGGGCTGCAAGCAGGCTCTCTTCACCTTTGGCCCGGCCCCATCTCACTCAATTTAGCAGTTCAAGGTTCACTGTGGTGTCAGGGTGGGGACAGGGGAAAATGTCCCCCTACTCCCAGGCAATTAAGCAAAACCATCCCTTTGTGGTCAGCTCCACCCTGAAGACTTTCCCTTCCCTCCTCAGCCTGGTTCTGATGGCTGCAGTAAGGGGAGACGACAGGTCTAGAGAACCAGCTTCAAACCCCATCTCTCCTGCTGGATGAGCAGCTGTGTGATCCTGAGCAAGTGACTCGCCCTCTCTGATCCTCAGCCTCTTCAATGGTGCTTGAAAGGATTTGGTGGGATAAGGTCTGCAAGGCAAGTAGCACAGGGCCAGGACAGAGCAAGCCCCTACACTCTGCCCAATACTCCTTAAGACTGTCAACCCCTTTGGGGCAGGCCCAGCATCTGCTGGGCTCCCTGCTGTGCGACCAGCATCTTGCTGAGGTCCTGGACATGGAAAGCACTTCCTCATCCCTTTCTTTAGTCGCTCCTATGCACCAGGCCCTTGGCCCAGGGAATAGCTGTAGAATGAATGAAGGTTTTCTTCTGCCTCTCGCCACTTTTGCAGGGCTGAACCCTGGTAAAGGGGGTCCCTGCCAAGCTCACGAGACACTGTGGATGGAGCACACGAGACATAAGGTTGGAAGACTGGGAAAGAGCCGGAGTTTTGCATCCTGGTAGTCTGCTTGTCTTAGGAAATGTCCTCCTGACCCACACTCACACTCCTAGCCTCCGGGGCTGAGTGTGCCATGAGCCTCTCCATCTTACGCCTTTTATTGGCTCAAGTCTGGAACATCCTCCATAGCTCTTGGAGCCTCAGCTTTCTCAGGAGAGGGAATGCAAATAAACATCCCCCTGCCCCAGAGTGACATGTGGCTTTGACCAGGGTGTGAAACAGGAGTGAGCATGGTAGAGCCCAACTCAATGGATATGCATCTGAGCAAACTCCGGGAGATAGTAAAGGACAAGGAAGCCTAGCATGCTGCAGTCTGTGGGGCTGCAAAGAGTCAGACATGACTGAGCAACTGAACAACAACGGTAGAGCCCAGCGTAGGCCCTGGCCCAGAGGGGACATGTCAGCTTCCTTTTCTTCAGCCAACATGACAGCTACCTTATTTTTCCAGGCGTGGTCCTCTGCATCTTGGAGCTGGCTGGAAATGGAGAAGCCCTGGGTACCACCCCAGACCCACTGCGCCCAAACCTGCATTTTAACAAGATCGCCAGGTCTTCCTGTACCGCCCAAACTTGAGAAGCCTGCTCCACTGCGTGTCCTCTCCTCGGCAACTCAGTTGGGGTGATGCTAATAAGGACTCTCCATCAGTTGAGTTCAGTTCAGTCTCTAAGTCGTGTCCAACTCTTTGCAACCCCATGGACTGCAGCACTCCAGGCCTCCCTGTCCATCACCAACTCCTGGAGTTTACTTAAACTCATGTCCATTGAGTCGGCAATGCCATCCAACCATCTCATCCTCGTCATCCCCTTCTCCTCCCGCCTTCAATCTTTCCCAGCATCAGAATCTTTTCCAATGAGTCAGTTCTTCACATCACATGACCAAAGTATTGGAGTTTCAGCTTCAGCATCAGTACTTCCAATGAATATTCAGGACTGATTTCCTTTAGGATGGACTGGTCGGATCTCCTTGCTGTCCAACCTTGGCATAAGCCAAACAGAACAAGGGAGAACGGGATGGCCTGTTTCAAAGCCAAGCATAAGCAGACTGAGGGCTTTCTGCGGTGGGTCTCTGGGCCGCAGCTTTTGAGGTTGCTGGAAGCAGATGGAACCCAAGAGTGGGGCGGGTGATGGGCGGTGGCCTCATCTCTTCCATCCTGCATTGGGTTTAAAAATAGAGCGGAGCATTCCAAGTTTGGACGGATAAAATACCTTCTCTTGCTTCTCTTTATTAAGGTCTGTGGCGAGGGGGAGGGGGTCAGGAATCACGCCCCATCCTGCGGTTTACAGGACCTTTCCCTAATAAAGCTGAGGGCCAGGAGGCCAAGCATTCCAGGGGACTTAATTAAAACCACCAAGGGTTATTTGGAATAACAGACCATTTAGTCGGAAGCACTTGCCATGCTAATTCAAACAAGGTGATTACAGGCGATTAGCAAACCTAATGCCTTCAGTTTATAACCTGCCCCGAAGGAGGGATGAGCAAGTGGCCTCCGCTACTTCCTGTGGGTGGTGGAGGGGGCTGACCTGGGGCTGAAATTCCCCAAGGTCAGGGCCAAGTAGGGCTCCTGGGCCGCCCACCTGTGTAAGACGCTCTCCTAGTGTGAACTTGGCAGGGAGGAGGCTGACCCCACCTGCGGAGGGTCAGAAAGGAATCTCTCCAGGTCTCCTGGGACCATCCTGGGCACATCCTACAAGAGCTGGCCCTACTTGTCTCTTCAGCTGTCTCTTCTGGGTCCTCTTGAGGGCAGAAGCTGGGTCTTGTAGTCCCTGTATCCTTGAAAGGGATTGATTATGGATGTGCCTACACACACCAAAGAATTAGCTTTTATTTAGCACTTATATGCCAAACCCTGTGAGAAGCCTTTCATATTTGTTTTCGTTCAGTTGCCCGGCTCCCCTGTCCTTCACCATCTCCTAGAGTTTGCTCAAATTCGTGTCCATTCAGTCACTGATGCCATCCAACCATCTCATCCTCTGTCATCCCCTTCTCCTCCTGCCCTCAGGCTTTCCAGCATCAAGGTCTTTTCCAATGAGTCAGCTCCTCTCATCAGGTGACTGAAGTATTGGAGTTTCAGCTTCAGCATCAGTTTTTCCAATGAACATTCAGGGTTGATTTCCTTTAGGATTGACTGGTTTGATCTCCTTGCTGTTCAAGAGACTCTCAAGAGTCTTCTCCACCACCACAGTTTGAAAGCATCAATTCTTTGGCGCTCAGCTTTCTTTATGGTCCAACTCGCACATTTGTATGTGACTACTGGAAAAACCATAACTTTTGACTATACAGATCTTTGTTGTCAAAGTGATGTCTCTGCTTTTTAATATGCTGTCTAGGTCTGTCATAGCTTTTCTTCCAAGGAGCAAGCGTCTTAATTTCATGGCTGCAGTCACCATCTGCAGTGATTTTGGAGCCCAAGAAAATAAAGTCTCTCACCATTTCCACTGTTTCCCCATCTATCTGCCATGAAATGATGTGACCAGATGCCATGATCTTCAATGCCAGAGACTCTTGGAGGGCACAAACAAAAACTTGTGCACACCAGGACCCAGGAGCAAGGAGCAGTTCATATGCACCACCTTGTATTATTCATTGAAGTCCGCGCTGTTATTGTCCCCATCAGATGGGGGAGGAGCATGGGGCACGGAGAGACGGTTACGGCTCCAGACCGCACTGCTGAAAAGTGGTCAGTGTGGTCTTCTACCCAAATTCACTGGACTCCAAGGCCTTCCTGGCACCTCACTGAATTTCATCTTATAGTTGAGGGGACTGAAGCTAGAGATCATCAGCTGGTGAGTGGAGGAACTAGGATTTGCCCGCCATGTTGCTGCTTACACCCCCCACTACACTTCCCCTGCCGGAGCTCTCTGGAGAGTGTGCAGAATGGCAGGCAAACCTGGAAGGGGTGCACGACATCAGGGGGCCTCACGAGGGAAGGGCATCCCCGACAGAGGGGACTCTACAGACACCTGGGATAGGGAGCTTTCAGCTGCCAGCAACTGGAACCCCCAAATCAACGGGCTTCAACTTCGTTAATAGGGGATATCTATTATTACGAGCAACAAGAAGTCGTCAGGGCTGATTAATTTAGAGGCTCTACAGTGACATCAAGAACGCGGGTCTCCTTTCTCCCTTTCTTCCTTCCTGTCTTCCGTTCATCAGATACAACTGGGCTCCTTCTAGATGCCAGGCACTCTCCTAAACCCTGGGGTCACAGTGGTGAAAAACAAGATCTTTGCCTTTTCGGAGCTTGCACACTCGAGTGAAGGACAACATGCATACACTATATGTGTACGTGTACATATGTGTGTGTATATATATATATATATATACACACACACATAAAGAGTGTGTGTACATTATACATATATATGTATTATAAACTTAATATTATACATGTGTAATAAGTAGTGTGTATATATAACATATATGTACAATATATGTATATATTTATATAAATATGAAATATATACATAATATATGAAATATATTAAATAAATATATCATGTGTGTATATATGGACATTAACACAATGTGCATATATATTATATATCCACATTGTATATGATAATATATATGTATTATATATAAATAATATATGTCATATGTATAAATAACAATGTCAAATAAGAGCTATGAAAATAAAACAAACAAGGGGAAAGAGAGAGAAGGAGGAGAAAGAAGTCAGAGAAATCCTTTTTAGGAGCTGGCTTTGAGCAGAGATCCAAATGAAAGGTAAAAATGAGCTCGAGGAGAACTGGGGAAAGTGTTCTTGGCAGTGAGCACTGCATGTGCAAAGGCCCTGCACTAGGGCAGTAGTTGGAGTGCAGCGACTGAGACCTTTCTGTCGTGCAAACTCAGAGGGTTGGCTTCTCCTCCAGATGAGTCCCCTCTTGGTGGTCAAGGTCTGTAGCAATCTCAGACACTATGGGCAGACATGGCAGTTCCTGGTATCTTCTGTAAATCAGTGGAGAAACCCTTCCCAGAAGCCCTCAGTATACTTCTCCTCAATCTTATTGGTCAGAATTGAGTCACTGGCCCAAGTCTAAATCGATCCCAGACAGGAGAACGGACTACAGTAGTCAGCTTAGACCAGTGGGAATACACCCTTACAGCTGGAGATGGGGCCACACTGGTTTGAGCTGTAGGGGATAGATACTCCCCTGATAAAATGGGGCCCTTCCAGGAAGAAAGAAGGGGGATACAAGTAGAAATGATGTGTACAATTATGGGTCATGATTTTAAAAGGAAAGGGCACGTCTTTCCCTTCTCTGGCTGCAATCTGAGCTTGCTGGTCGTTATCCAGTCTTGACCATGAGGACAAGGGCAGCTGCCTAGGAATGGCAAAGCAACATGATAGCGGGAGACTGGGAATCATCAAGTCAGCTCTGGAATGCTTGCGATCAGGTGGTGGGGAGACATAGTTAGAGATGATACAGAGACAGAGACACAGATAGGTTCCTGTCAGTGGAACTTGCATTCTAACCGATTCAGCTCCCCAGGCCTGGTTCAACCAGAGTAAGTCCTCTTCCCATATCAGGGCCCATGTCATGCTTTCCTGGAGAAAAAGCTCTGCTGCTTAAAAAGCCTTTCACAATGACTGGTGTAGTCCAGCCTCCCCATCTGACAAATTGGGAAGGGAAATCCAGCAAAGGGAAGTGACTTGTCCAGGACCACACAGTCAACTGGTGTCAGAGCCAAGCTCAAACTCAGACGCTGCCCAGTAAGCGCTGGTACTGCATTCCTGCATTACTCCCATCAGGCATATTCTCTACTGCAATCCTGAAACTGTGCTATGGAGAATTCCCTGTTGATTCAGTGGTTAGAACTCCATGTTTTCACTGTTGAGGGCCCAGGTTTGATCCTTGGTTAGGAAACTAAGACCCCATGGTGGGGGAGGGGGGTGACCCAAAAAGCTAGAAACAAAATCTCAACAACAACAAAACCACAGACAGATAAAACAAGCAAAAACAAACAAAAAATCCACAGAAAACAAACAAACCAAAAAAAAAGTGCTAAGAAGAGAGTGTGGCTGATTCCAATCCTGGTGGAAGACAGCCTCAGGGTTCCTTGGCATTACATGCTCAGGCTGTCGCTCCAGCTTCTACTTCCTTTCTACATGTGAATCTCAGCCAGGACATGGACTTGGGCAGGGAGATAGCGGCCTTTTGGCTTTTGCTAGCAGGTCATGGGGTCACAAAGAGTCGGACACAACTGAGCGACTTCACTTTGACGTTTCACTTTCATGCATTGGAGAAGAAAATGGCAACCCACTCCAGTAATCTTGCTTAGAGAATCCCAGGGATGGGGGAGCCTGGTGGGCTGCTGTCTATGGGGTCGCACAGAGTCGGACATGACTGAAGCGACTTAGCAGCAGCAGCAGCAGGTCTCAAACTTTGCTCTGCTTAAGACTCATCTGGAGGTGGGTGAGGGAGGGGGTGATTATAATGAAGATTCGTGGGCCCTCTTCTGAAAGATTCCAACTCAGTAAGTTTGAGATTGTTGTTATTCAGTTGCTAAGCCATAAGTGACTCTTTGCGACCCCATGGCTTCCCTTTCCTTCACTGTCTCCTGGAGTTTGCTCAAATTCATGACTGTTGAGTCAGTGATGCCATCTAACCATGTCATCCTCTGCTGCCCTCTTCTCCTTTTGCCTTCAATCTTTCCCAGCATCAGGGTCTTTTCCAGTGAGTCGGCTCTTTGCATCAGGTGGCCAAAGTATTGGAGCTTCAACTTCAGCATCAGTCCTTCCAATGAATATTCAGGATTGATTTCCTCTAGGATTAACTGGTTTGATCTTGCTGTCCAAAAGACTCTCAAGAGTATTCTCCAACACCACAGTTTGAAAGCACCAATTGTTTGGCGCTCAGCCTTCTTTATGGTCCAGCTCTCACATCCCTCTATACAACTACTGGAAAAACCATAGCTTTGACTATGTGGACCGTTGTTGGAAAAGTGATGTCTCTGCTTTTTAATACACTGTCTGTCATGACTTTCCTTCCAAAAAAGCAAGCATCTTTTAATTTCATGGCTGCAGACACCATCTGCAGTGATTTTGGAGCCCAAGAAACTACAATCTGTCACTGCTTCTATTTGTTCCCCATCTATTTGCCACAAAGTGGTGGAACCGGATGCCATGATCTTAGTTTTTTGAATGTTGAGATAGGGCCCAGGAATCTACTTAAAAATTAAGGCCTCTCTAGAAGCTGTGTCACAGGTTGTCCATAGGCCATACCCTGAGAAACACTGGCCCAAAGAATTCCATGCTGCTCCTGCTGCTAAGTCACTTCAGTCGTGTCCGACTCTGTGCGACCCCATGGACAGCAGCCCACCAGGCTCCCCCGTCCCTGTCCCTGGGATTCTCCAGGCAAGAACACTGGAGTCGGTTGCCATTTCCTTCTCCAATGCATGAAAGCAAAAAGTCAAAGTGAAGTCATTCTCCGCCACCCCATGGACTGCAGCCTTCCAGGCTCCTCCGCCCATGGGATTTTCCAGGCAAGAGTATTGGAGTGGGGTGCCATTGCCTTCTCCAAAAGAATTCCATAGGAAATGTTTATTCATCCTAAGGGAACAATCCCACAACCAAATCTGAGAGTTGATATTGTTTTTCCGGGTGCCACCACTGTATTACAGCAAGAGATCAGACTGGATACCTGGGGAAGAGGAGAGTTAAGTTGCTGCATTTTAATCTAAACTGGTGAAAATATTTTTAATATTAATGATAATAAATATAATCCAAAATTGCTGAAAACTGGGATCCACTCTTTCCTGAGAGAAGGTTAGGAAGGGAGCTTACGAGGGCACTTGGGTGCCCAGGAGCAGTGAGTAAAGGACATGGCCTCCCTGGCTCCGCTGAGCTCGTTTGGCATCCTGCTCCCCCTAGGCTGCAGCAGGTGGGCCCAGGGAATTACACTCCCTTTCTTCCTGGAGTAGCTCTCTCCTTTATGTCCCATCTCTAGATCTGTATCTACCTCAACATTGGTTTTCAAAATATCTCCATGCTGGAAGAAAAAAAGCAGCAAAACCAAAAAAAAAGACACAAAACCACCAGCTTTTGACAAAATTCATAGCTGAAGAAGCAGAAAAATAAGTGTGTGTGCGTGTGCGTTCAGTCGTCAGTCACCTCTGACTCTTTGCGACCCTATGGCCTGTAGCCTACCGAGCTCCTCCATCCATGGGATTATCTGAGCAAGAATCCTGGAGTAGGTTGTGGTGCCCTCCTCCAAGGGATCTTCCTGACCCAAGGATGGAACCTGCATCTCCGGCATTGTAGGCCTACTTTTACCACTGAGCCACCGGGGAAGACCCCCCAAAGAAGTGATATGTTGATATTTTGAAAAATCAAGATTTTGCAGTTCTATTTTACAGAATTTTCCCTAAAGCAGTCAGGTCCTGATATCCTTTGCCTCTGGCTTAGGTTTCCTAAGGTCTGGGTGTCAGAGGTCATATATACACTGACCTGTTTCCCTGTATCCAGGAATCCCAGAGGTCACTGTCTTTAGTCAGGCTGGAACCAGGGGCTCTATGTCTTTGCCTCTTCTACCTCTTGACTCTGCTTTTCTCTGTACAGCTTTATTCTCAGGTAAGTTTTCTCTCTGGGAGAAAAGATACCCTCTGGGAGCCTGAGGCATGCATGGTGCCTGGGATCCAGAGGAGGAAACGCTATATGGCTCTCTGCCAGCAAGCCATATAGCAAACCTCATTAAGAGACTCTGAGTTTCCCTGCCTGGGTTACATACATAATTCTTGGGCCAATCACACTGGACTGGAGAGTGGGGTTCCATGGTATAAAGGTGTGAATCCTGTTCCCACTCCTGTCATTGAAGATAGGCAGGGCACTGAGACTTTTCCCTATGAACTCTGGAATGTGGTGAGGATGCCATGGAAGACAGAGGGTTCCTGCAGATGAACAGGGCTGCCCACCCTGGAAGCAATTGGCCTGGCGTCACCCTAGGGCTGAAAAGCAAAGTTCAATCCAGCCCAGTGTCCTGACCCATGGTCCAGGGCTCTTTCCATCATGTCACTGGCCTGAAGAGGACCCTGGGAGCCTCCTGTTGGGGTTAAGGTGTCTGTGGATGACAATATAATAGAGTTCAGGTGAAAGCATATTAAAAAGCAGAGACATTACTTTGCCAACAAAGGTCCCTCTAGTCAAAGCTATGGTTTTTCCTGTCATGTATGGATGTGAGAGTTGGACTGTAAAGAAAGCTGAGCACTGAAGAATTGATGCTTTTGAACTGTGGTGTTGGAGAAGACTCTTAAGAGTCCCTTGGACTGTAAGGAGATCCAACCAGTTCATCCTAAAGATCAGTCCTGAATATTCACTGAAGGGCTGTTGCTGAAGCTCCAATATTTGGCCACCTGCTGCGAAAAACTGACTCATTGGAAAAGATCCTGATGCTGGAAAGGATAGAAGGCAGGAGGAGAAGGGGACGACAGAGGATGAGATGGCTGGACGGCATCACCGACTTGATGGATATGAGTTTGAGAAAACTCGGGGATTTGGTGATGGACAGGGAAGCCTGGCATGTTGCAGTCCACAGGGTCCTGAAGGGTCGGACAGGACTGAGTAACTGAACTGAGGCTGAAAGTGTCAAGGTCTTGGCCAAGTTTTCAGGCAGCCATGATTTCTTAATGTGCAGATCAGGGAGCTCAGTGCCTCAGTGATGGAATTCTGCTATTTCCTCTGTATTTGGACTCTGCTATGTACATGTAATCATCATACTGAGTTAATCTCTCTTACCCTCAGTTTTCTCATTCGTAAAAGAATGATAATAAATATCTATGTCCTTGCACTGAAGAAATTATTGATAATCCTTGGGAGGAGGGAGAAAGGGGGAGGGGAGAACAGGAGCTTTGCTCAGCAGAAGTGGGCATGGGGAGGAGGGACAGAGGACACAGATGAATGCTGACCCCTAGAGTGGCTTTGGCAGGACATAGCCCATGTGGGGCCTCCCACAGTGCACTACTTACCTGGGCGGGGGGTGCTGTCAGGGAGGGTTTGCAAGATTTAACAAATAAAAATACAGGATGCTGAGTTAAATTTGAATTTCAGATAATCAACAATTTTTGTATGTTTCATACAATATTAGGGATACATAAAGAATTATTTGTTACTTATCTGAAATCCAAATTTCCTGGATTTTATTTGGCAATACTTGATCAAGGAGCGTAAGGATCTTATTGGTTCAGGCTGATAATGAAACTGAGCCCAGGAACTAGTTCGTGGGAGCCTACCCAGGGCTCTGATTCCGCCACCAGGAACTTGCCTTTCTCTGTTTCTTGGCTTTGCTTTCCTTTGTTTTCACTCCTAAACAGCATGAAGGTAACCACCAGCAGCTCCAGGCTTTTCTTCCCAGCAGCCTAGCTAATGGAGTAAAATAGCAGTGCCTCCTTCCCATCCCACACAGTAAAAGTTTCAGGCCTCGCTCTTATTGGCCCAAATTGTCACATGCCCTTTTCTGAACCAATCACTGTAGACTGGGAAGATGAAGTCACCTGATTGGCCAGGCCTGGGTCATGTTAGGGGCGGGGAGAGCCCATATTAGGGGCGGGGAGAGTGAAAAGGAAAAACCGTGGTACTGTTATCACTGTGAGGAGTGGAACCGGGCTGCTGAAAACAGCAGGTGCCCACAGAGCGGGGAGCCAGTTCCTTCTGACTTCATCTCAAGGGGCAGACTTGGCTAAGCCTGTGTGGCTTCTCGGGCAGGGCAAGTCTGTGTTCTTGCTGCTCCTGGAAAGGTCTGGGATTACAGATCACACACAACTAGAATAAATTCCAGCTCTGCCTGTGTGAATTGGGCCAGTTCTTTTACCTCTCTGTGGCTCAGTTTCCCCATTTATAAGTCAAGTGGCACTGGCATTATCAATATTATCAAGCAAGCAGAGTGCCTGGCACTCTGTTGTAACCTCTCGGGAGGTTTTTGGGCATTAGCGGTACAGGTGGGGTCCTTTTAAGGCAGAAGTGGCAGTGCTTTGGTTCCTGGATTGTTGGAAGGACCGTCTTTCTGTCTTTGGGTGGGTAAAATGTGTGAATGGTCCTTGCCCACTGGCGGTACCTACGCCTGGTGAAATAATATCAGGGTGGGGAAAGCAGGCCTTGGAGTCCATGAGCCTAGGCATGCCACACCTCCCCACTTGTTAGTCATGTGTCAAAGTCATGGATGTGGGCTAGAATGACTCAGGATACCTAACAAACTAGGCTTCCCCCTCTGGGATCTGTAACCATCCTTGGCTCACGCTCTCAGACTGACTACACAAGAGACCTGTGGTGTTTTATTATTCAATAGCCAGAAAAGCCTTAAAATAGTCTGTTCCCACATGCCTGAAGTACTCTATCATGGCTCTGTGCCTTGAGTTTTAGACTTTCATCCTTTCCAAGACATAAATACTCCTGGGAGGGGTTCGACATTAAGCAGTTAATAACTGTTGACACCTCTCTGTGAATGAAGGTGCTGAAAACAAGATTTATAAAGGGATGAGAGAGGGAGAGAAATGGGCATTGGGTATGAAAGGAAGTGGGTTCGGGTCCTGCTGATGGGGAGAATTATTAAGGCAGAGAGGCTGTGGCTGCCTCCTCCAGGCGGCGCTGGCTCACAACGGGAAGCCAGCTCCTCACGGTGCCCTGCCGCTCCCTGGTGCCTGGGACCCTGTAAATGGAGGCAGCGCGTATAGTGAACAGAACGTGAGCTTTGGAAACACGTGGAATGAGGAGAGAATCCTGCCCTTGCCAATTAAACACAATGTTGTTTGACCTTCAGCAAATCAATTAATACCTCAGAATCTGTTTCCTCATCTGTTAAATATGGATCCCTGCTACAGGGTTAGTACCGGGGTGTGTGAACTATGTTTCAATACTCTGCATTCTTGGCTTACCCACCGAGATTTTCCTGAAAGCTGCTGGATGGCTCTAGATCTTTCCATGTTCTCATGGCAACCCCACCCAAAGGAATCGTCCCCACACTTCCGGCTCCTGATCCTGACTTCAGAGACAGAACCAGACAGCCCATCAGATCCTTAAGAAGAGGCTCGCGGTGTTAGGTCCTGGCTTGGCCTTCACCACCAGGCCCCCAAATCAGGAGGCATCTTGTACCTCCCGGCTCCCTTACCCTCCAAGCACCATCATTTGCCCATCAAGGAACTTGGATCATTGTCGAGTCAGACAATAGCAGCTTTGTTCTTCATTAAGGAATCTTAATGGACTGAAGAAGAAGGGGAAAAAAAATCTGAGCTCTTCCTTAAGAAGCTCATAATTTAATAGGTGAAATGTCAGGGAAAATCAATGCCAGGCTGTTTCCTGGCGGCCTCATTATGCCGTCCATTAAACAACTTTTATGTTTTGTTTATAGTTGCTCGTTTTTTCCCCTTCTTATTCCACCCCCCCTTTTTTTTTTAAAAATAAAAGAACATTAAAAATTTTATGATGTTAAAAAGGGACATGGGCTGAGAAACCGAGTTACGAGAAACCTACTGACCATCCCTGGCAGGGCTGGGAAAATCCAGTCACACCAGAAAAGGAGATGCTCCCAGGAGCGGACTACGGGGCTGGGCCCAGCAGCACGGGCTCGGGGTCAACACATTCTTAGCATTTGGCTGATTCTGAGGGCATTTCTGAGGTAGGAAAGTCCTGTTTGCTGGGTGATGGTCAGAGCGGTCCTGGAGGGTCCAGAGAGAGGGAAGAGGGAGCAGACATTGGAGCTTTCCTTTTCCCTTCAGGGAGAGAAACCCGGGGCTGTGTTGTCTGGCAGGGCCTGGCAGGTCAAGAGAGGCGCTGGTCTGGATGTAGCCTTGTTTACAGGCCTGTGAATGAGAAACTCAACACGCAAAGGAAAATCTTAGGAAGTGAGGCCTCTGGCACAGTCAGCTGGGTCCTGCTTGTTCCCAGCTATGGTCTGGCCACAAGCTGTGATCACTTGGGGACACTCCAACATGAGAAATGACCCAGGCTCAGGATGAAGCTGCCCCCTGCCCCTACCCTCAGCCTGGGAGTCTCCCGCCTTGGTCAAGGTGGGCGGGCAGAAGTCAATCTCTCTGGAACTTCTAGAGGATGTGTCTGTGCCCTCCCCTCCCCCCACCCACCCCCTGCCCTGGTATTGATTCTCTGAATCATCTCAGACATCAGGGTCTGGGCCAGATTCTGCCAGGTTATCAGAAGAGAGGGTGGAAGGTCTCTAAGTATAGGCTCCCCCAAGAGCTGACACAGAGAACAGAAGTCCATTGCAAGTAGCTGATGTGGGTGTTGATCCCAGGAAACTCCAGCAGAAGAGTGGGGAATCCAGAGTGGGAAAGGGAGCAGCTGGTCAAGGGTGACGTACTGAGTTCACTGGGGCTTCCCTGGTGCCTCAGACAGTAAAGAGTCTGCCTGCAATGCGGGAGACCTGGGTTTGATCCCTGGGCTGGGAAAATCCCCTGGAGGAGGGCATAGCAACCCACTCTAGTGTTCTTGCCCGGAGAACCCCCATGGACAGAGGAGCCTGGCAGGCTACAGTCCATGGGTCACAAAGAGTTGGATGTGACTGATCAACTGAGTGAGCGACTGAGTTGATTACCACGGGCATCCTGGGCTTTGTTCATTTAGGGAAATAGCTAGCATGTGCCCTGGGGAAGGGTGGGGAGGGTACAGGTTCTGGATCAAAGCTTCCTCTCACTCCCTGTCTACCCTGGGCCAGGCTCGTGCCAGGCACAAAAACACAATGATGGAGGGGGGGAGATGCAGCCTTGTCCTGCAGGAATTCCCTGCCCATGGAAAACCAGAAGAGGGGCATACTCCTTGGGGCCGGCACGGTTGCTGTGCACAGGCTGGGCCAGCTTTCCTGTGTTCCTTGCTTGCAGCTCAGAGCTGAGTTCTAGGGCTTTCAAGGTGGAGGTCATCATTCCTACTGTGGCCCGCACCGTGCCTGTGAAGTGGCCTGGTAAAGAGGTTCACTCCTTGTTCTGAACTGAACTGTGCTGCCCCGCACCCCTGAATTCACATGTTGAAGCCCTGACTTCCAAGGTTTCTGGATTTGGAGACAAGGCCTCAGAGTTAAATGGGATTGTAAATGTGGGGCCCTAATTCAATGGGGTTGGTGCCCTTATAAGAAGAGGAAGCGACACCAGAGATCTCCCTCTACTGCACAGAGGAAGGATCATGTGAGGAGATGAGCAGGGCCGCGGGAGTGAGAAAAGTGGTGTCTACAAGCCGAGGAGAGAGCTTCCGCAGAAACCAGCCCTGACGGCACTTTGCTCTTGAACTTCTAGCTTCCAGAACTGAGAGACAATAAAGTTCTGTTGCTTAAGCTTCTGAGTGTGTGCTATTTTACTTGGCAGCCTGAGGGGGCTAAGACTTGAAAACCCGAGACCAGTCTAGGTGGATTTGAATCCCTTACTTTTTTTTACAGGCTTTTTTTTTTTTTGGCATTGTTTATGGGCTTCCCTGCTCTCTCAGACAGTAAAGAATCTCCAAATGCAGGGGACCCGGGTTCGATCCCTGGGTTTGGAAGACCCCTTGGAGAAGGGAATGGCATCCCACTCCAGTATTCTTGCCAGGAGAATCCCAAGGACAGAGGAGCCTAGCGGTTGACAGTTCATGGGGTTGCAAAGAGTTGGACCCGACTGAGTGACTAACACACTTTCTGTTTACATTTAAGCTGTGAGAACTTGGGAAGTTTTTTATTTATTCTCAGTGTTCTCATCTGTGAAATGGAGAGAATGATGATACCTGTCTCAGGAGCGATCCCTCCACAGCCAAGCAGATGAAGACGACAAGCATCAGTTCCTGCTCTCGAGTCTACACTCCCCCTGAGCAGGCAGCTGTGGGCTGAGCAGGCAGCCCTGCTCATCTCAGCTAGGTCTTCACATCCTTGGGAGTTAGCTGACTATGGACCGGCCTGGGATGGTCCCAGCTGCCTTCAGGAACATCATTGCAGGCGCACATCAGGAAATGCTACACGGGCCACCTGGCACATCACATGAACAGAGCTGAGTCTCTGCCTCCCAGTGGGCTGGTACAGGCTTCTCCCCGCCCACCTTCTTCTTAAAGTCTTTATTGAATTTGTTATAATATTGCTTCTGTTTTATGGTTTGGTTTTTTGGCCATGAGTCATGCAAGAATCTTAGCTCCCTGACTGGGGATCAAACCTGCACCCCCTGCACTTGGAAGGCAAAGCCTTAACCACTGGACCATCAGGGAAGTCCCTGGCCCAACCTTCTTCATGAGCCGGTAACACAGTTCCACATGAGTGAGTGGAAGCTGCCAGACTTCCCAAGGCCTATGCCTGGAGCTGGCACTCCCTCACTTCCACCCCATTCTATTGGCCAAGGTGAGAGTCTCTGATTAGCTCAGACGAAGAGGTGAAATGGACTCCACCTCTGCATGGGGATTGGAGCACAATCACGTTGGAAAGGGCACCTTTAAGGAAGTCAGTAACTGGGGCCATGAATTCACTCACTGGACTCAAAGCACATTTGAAGGATGAAATGTGGTATGTGTCAGTCGGTCGGTTGTGTCTGATTCTTTCCAACCCCACAAACTGTACCCCACAAGACTCCTCTGTCCATGGGATTCTCCAGGTAAGAATGCTGGAGTGGGTTGCCATTGCCTTTTCCAGGGGATCTTCCTGACCTAGGGATTGAACCTGGGTCCCCTGCATTGTAGGCAGATTCTTCACCGTCTGAGCCTCCAGGGAAGCCTGAAATGTGGTACCATATAAAAATACTTGAAAAGATTATGACTGAAGTAATGCTCTCTACTGTTTTTGTGAAGGAGCCAGGAATTTTTTAAGGTAAGTCTAGATGCCCGTGGGTCATTGAGTCAGAACCGAATTACTTTAAAACCAGAGATTCTTTGAGGGTGAACACACGAGTCTAGATCTCTGTCCGCGTGTCACACACACACAGCACATCCAGGTGAGGTGCTCGGACATAGCTAGACACACACAGGTGCACGTGGCCCCTACACGTCCCGTGTGTGACACCTACTGCCGCGTAGGCTCCAGCAGCTGGCTCAGACACCCAGCGGACATGGATGGCCCCACACATAAGGTGCCCGCACACACACGTGTGCTCACACACCTGGACACACAGATGGAGCAACCAACACACATCTCTCCCACAGGGACACAGATGTGGTGTACCCTCCTCCTCGCAACTGCTCACCTTCACGGGGCTTTCCAGTGAGGCCTCTTCAAAGGGGTGGGAGGCTCGAGTGGGTGGGCTGGAGAACAAACATGGTCATTTGGCCCCAGTGCTTCTGGGGGTTGGCATCAGTGCTCATGGGGCAGGCCAAAGGATGCCTTGTAGATAAAAGGGAGGTGGACCATGAGTCTTGGGAGAAGGGGCTCTCCTCAGGTGGGGCTGAGGACCCGAGGACAAAGTGCCCCCCACCAGCTCCAGTGCCTAATCGCCCCTGGGAGGGATGCGTGAGCCCTGGACTAAGCAGGCAGACTGAAGCTACTCCACGCCCCCAGCTCCACGTGGTACGTATTAGCAGGAAGTTAGAGGTGACCGTGATGTTGCAGAGTCCCACCAGTTGGTACCTCATATGGACTATGTCACAGCTTCTTGGCCATCAGACCCCCAGCTGCTGCATTCTGGGGTATAATTGGGCGGTGAGGGGAGGGGAGAGAGGGTTTCTAAGGCTCAGCCTTCCACCTCTGAGAGGATGACAGCTGGCCAGCAATTACCCCCACACCTCCCCTGTGGGTAGCATTTATTCAGTGTTTTGCTAAAAGCTCCTTTCTTTTATTTTTTGAAAAATATTTATTTATTTTTGGCTGCGTTGGTCCTCACTGCTCCTCGAGGGCTTCCCTCTAGTTGCAGAGAGCAGGGGCTACTCTCCAGCTATGGTGTGTGGGCCTCCCCTTGCAGTGGCTTCTCTTGTTTCGGAGCAGAGGATCTCTGGCACGCAGGCTTCGGTAGTGCAGCTCGTGGGTTCCAGAACGCAAGCATAGTCGTTGTGGTTCAGGGGCTCAGTCGCCCCATGGTATGTGAGATCTCCTGGACCAGGGATGGAACTGATGTTCACTGCACTGCCAGGTGGATTCTTAATTCACTGGACCACCAGGGAAGCCCCTAGAGGCTCCTTTAAATCAGCGTTTCCCCAACTGACTCCCTAGTCAGGGAGCCTGATAAAAATGTGCAGTCCTGAGCTTCAGCCCAAACCTGCTGGATCAGCCATGAAGAGGTGGTGAGCTGTGTGAGGGCTCATCAGGCCAGCTGGGAAAGGAGGGCAGGGCCTGAGTGGAAGTAGGTGTGGCTTAAGGCAGTCAGTTCCTCCCCTTGGTTTGGGACTAAGGGGCTGCCCTGGGTTGCACTGCAATCGGGAAAGTCCTGGGCAAACCCAGGTGAGTTGATTACTCTGAGTTGCTCCTTATACTAATAATAGCTATCTAGTGGGATGGCTTGGCAGGCAGAGGCATGGTCCCTGAAATACTGCATGGTTAAAGTTATTTGCCCCAGGTCACAAACCGTAAGAGTCAGGGTCTTCCAATTCTTTGGAGGGAACGTATGTACGTGCTAAGTTGCTTCAGTTGTGTCTGACTCTGTGCGACCCTATGGAAGGCAGCCTGCCAGGCTCCTCTGTCCAGGGGATTCTCCAGCAAAAAATACTGGAGTGGGTTGCTGAGCTCTCTTCCAAGAGATCTCCCCCACCCAGGGACTGAACTTGCGTTTGTTAATGTCTCTTGCATTGGCAGGTAGATTCTTTACTGCTGAGCCTCCAGGGAAGCCCTTTGGAGTGAGCACTGCACAGTATTTGTCTTAGGCAGCCTCATCCATCCCCTCTTCTCTCTCCCCATCTCTCCCCATCTCATTGCTATTGTATTTCCAGCATTTTCTATCTTTTGGGGGTCTCATGCCTCCCCTGTTCCATCAATTCTGACTGTCAGGAAGGATGAGCTATCAGTGGTAATACTTAAAAGTAATTTCTGTGTGGGCTGTGCATTTGAAGTTTCATTTTTAAGCTTGGAACAGAGAGCTTTTTAGGGCAGAAAGCAATGTCTGGATTGCCACTGAACAATAGCACCTATTCCTACAAACCCTGTCCCAGCAGCTCTGGGAGAAACTCAGGGGGTGTCCTTTCACCTCTGAATGGAGCTTGGGGCCCTGGGCCACCCTGGCCCATCTTTGTCTTAACTCTCCTGAGAAGGGTGAAATCTTAGCTTTTGAGCCAGGAATATTGTTTTGAAAAAATGAAACGCCCAAAGAGTCCCTATAGTCCCCAAACCTCATTTTAAAGGGATTATAGCAGCTGGCTTGTAAATCCTGTTTCTTATGGTGGGGGGCTTAGAGTGGGGCTCAGACAGGGCTGGGGTAGGGGAAAGAAAGGAGGTCATTTCATTTCCTGGAGAGGAAAGCCTGGGTTCTCCCCTCTGCCGAGCATGGGACTGAGCTCACTGCCTCCACAGGGGAAAATGGACTTGGAATCTGGCGACCAGGGTTCTAGCCCCAACTTTGCCAACAATTTGTGGCTGACCTTGGGGCTGCTTCATTGCCTCCTCTGGACCTCAGTCTCCTGGGTGACAAGGACTCTTTTTTAACTGTTTATTTTGTGTTGGGGTGTGGCCAATTAACAGTGCGGTGATAGTTTCAGGTGAACAGCAATGGGACTCAGCCATGCACACACATGTATCCATTCTCCCCAAGGATTTGAAAATCAAAAAGAGTTTTGCCATCCTCCTTTCTTTTCCTATCCTCCAAGTAGGAGTCCCTCTCTCTGGGTTCCCCCCGCATGTGAGGGTATAACAGAGGTGGGTGACAGGAGAGCTGGATCAAAATGCTCTGCACAGGGAGAGCTTTCTGGGGGCAGTTGTGGGGCTGAGAGATTGCAAAAACTCTAAAAAAAATGAGGCTTATTTTGGGGGAGTGGGTGGAATTGAGGAAGAGATGTGACACCTGCCAGGAAGTGGGACTAAGGGAGGGCCAGGTGGAGAAAGATTTCAAGTAAGTTTCACGGCAAGCTGTGCAATGCAGTTCTCCTCCCTGGAGCCCCCTGCAGAAGCTTGAGCGGCCACCATAGCGTTATGGGGTCAGATTAGTAGTTCTTTTGGGCAAATGCGTGTGCAGACGCAGGTCTCATGGAAAGAACTGCAAGGTCCACATCAAATTGACTGGTGTTTCTAGCCTCCAAGACGGGTCCAGACTGGTACTTGTCTGAGGGTGGGGGACAAATCGCTAGTGATGAGGGACAAATCGCTAGTGATTTGGGTGGACTTAAGGTTCACAAGGCTGAACTCAAGATAATTGTGAAATTGATTTAAAAGGGTCCTGGAAGAAAACAAGGCACACATCAAATCTACAATTTTGAGGAAATTAATGCAGAGGACAAGATCCAAAGAGGTATTTATGTTAATAAATTATGAGTTGATCCAACGAGAGTGTTAAGTGACGCTTTGACTACAAGGCCAATGGCTCCAGAGGCCAGCAGCAGCAGCTGCCAGAAGGATGAGAACTTGGTGGACATCAGCTAGCCCACACCCAAAGGGCCTGGCTCCACATCCACTGCCCACGCCCCTGTGTGCCAGGAGATTACACAAGCCCCTTCCCAAAATATCCAGTCGCTATCTGAGGAGGCGTTAGGGAGAGCTGGGGAGGAATCGAAGTGTCAGTGAACAGAATGAGCTCATGAAAGAGATTGTTAAAGTGGTTGAATTAGAGGGAGTTGTGAACCAGACTATGCAAAACTCAGCTTGCCTCTCTCTTTCACCCCTGCCTTGACTTCTTCCTTTCTCATCTTCTTTCCTTCTCCCATGGAGTGCAAACTCGTTAGGGGATTTAGAGTAACTTTAGAGAAATAAACGACATGATTGTGGCAACTTCGCTCTGCCTAGAACAGCGGTGCTCCTGGACGATCTTCATACACACAAATCATGTAAATCAAATTAAAAATTTTTCAATCAATAGCATCTCTCATGGCCCTTTCTTGGACAGTCATAATATTAGATGTGAGAATTTAAGGTCCTGAGAGTAAGTGAGTGAAAGGTACTCAGTCTCGTCCGACTCTTTGCAACCTCAAGGATTGTAGCCCGCCAGGCTCCTCTGTCCATTGAATTCTCCAGGCAAGAATACTGGAGTGGGTAGCTATTCCTTCCCTAGGGAATCTTCCCAACCCAGGGTTTCCTGCACTGCAGGCAGATTCTTTACCATCTCAGCCACCAGGGAAGACCAAGGTCCTGAGAAGTCCTGTACTTAAAAAGAAGACTCTTGACTGTGAGCCTTGCTCAAATGCTTTCAACCCTGGTATGTTACCTCCATACAACACATGTTGGGATCCAGCAGAACTGCTTCCTGAACAACCCCATTTTGAGAAATGTGGGTCTGCGAGCTGGCACGGGTGCCTTCCATCCTGACAACTCATGTGCTGATGAGCCGGGGAGATATCCAGCTCCCAGCCCAGCCTCTCCTGGGAGGGCAAGAGGATTGACTCCTCCATAGGAGGCTTCCAGCCAAGATCCGATCCCAACACCACCTCTGTCTCCTCCACCAGGGAGAGGTTGGAGTGACCTACCAGCCACAGATTTTTAGAGCTCCCAGTTTCCAAGTAATTTCTCCCCACTGCCTAGGCTTCCTTTTGCCTCTGTTATTGGGATTAGAAAGAGAAGAACAGCTATGAAGACATGAAACACCAAACAACCAAAAAACCCCGGACTGAACAATGTCCCAAGCCACATCAGAGCAGCCCTTTCCCTGCTGGCCTCCGCCTTGTGCAGAGTCAGGATGTCTGGGTATGTCTTCCAGCTCCGCCCATGGTCAAGGCCAATGTACTCTCTGGGGGGCCTTGGTTTCCCCAACTCTTCGCTCTTTCTCGGCCACCCTCCTTGGGTGGTGTGAATGAGTGGGAGGCCAGAACAGCCTCCATGATGAAATATCAGCCCTAAGGTAGTTGCAAGCCTTTATTTAAGTACTTAACATTTTGAACAACCTGAATATTGTATTAATGCTAATTAGTAAGTTAACATCTGTTCAGCATTTGACAGTTTACTAAGTAGTTAGACAGTCGTTCCTAGGAAGAGCTCCTGAAGGGCACAGTGCTACTCCCCTCCATCAGTGAGGAGACAGAGAGGACCGGCAGCTTACCCAAGTTCACACAGGTAGTTGGCAGAGTTGGCGTTTGAACCAAAGCCTTCTGATATTAAATGGGGGCATTATTAAAGAGCAGAAGACCTTTGAGCGTTGTTTTTTTTTTTTTTTCCCTGATGAGAAAATGAGACTTCCTTTATCCTACTTTCTGTTATTTGTTTTTGGATGTGCATGAGAATAAATTAGGCTGGGTAAGTTGTGTAGACACCCTCTCACTCAAGAGATCTGTTTTCAGAGAAAGGAGAAATTCTGTGGGCTGGGGGTGGTTAAGGAAGTCTTCCTAGAGGAGGTAGACCCAAGGCTGGGCTTTAAAGAATAAAACGCAAAATGTATCAAAAAGCTCTAATACATCAGTCATTTACACCATAATATCAGATTCATTTGGTGCTCAGGCTTTACACATAGGACAAAAACAAGGTTTTCTTATTTTTTTCATTCAAGACAGTGTTTTGAGCTATTACTGTGAGGCAACTGGGGGCTAGCCTGCTGATATACCACCTTGTCCCTTGGAATAGGCCCCTGGGATCAGCATATGATTTTAAATGTAAAGAGGAAGGAGACAGGGGTTCCCCATCCATGGGGAGGTGGAGGAGCTGAATTCTGCTTTCAGCCTCTGTTCTGTTCTCAACCTACTTCCCTCCATCAAAGTGGCTTACCTGGCCTCCTGGGGAGCGCTCAGACAGGGCTGAGGACTCAGGCACGGGTCATGGAGTTTCGGGGGGATGGGGTGGGAGATCCAGGGATTCCGAATTTGAGCCCTGGGCCAAATTCTGAGGCTGGAATTGGAGGAAGAGGCAGCTGGTGTCTAAGTGTCTATTCCATCAAAAAACACAGAAAAGAGAAAACCTAGAACAGAGATCAGTAAAACCACGGGAGACGGAGAGGCCAGGAGATGGGTCAGGATGAGAGTCAAGGGAGGCTGAGCCTGTGGGTGGTGAGGAGAGGAGATATCAAGGCCCTTGAGCAGGTTGGACAATGAGTGGAAGAATCGTGTTTCTAATTACATTTCTGATTCCAACTGCTTTGTTCAGTGAGTGAAATGAGGTGGTGATAGTCGATGGGGAATTGCTTCAAAAAGTAGAGGGTTAGTTGTTTGTCAGTTGCTTCATTTGCTATTATTTTCTCCCATTCCGAAGGCTGTCTTTTCACCTTGCTTATAGTTTCCTTTGTTGCGCAGAAGCTTTTAATTTTAATTAGATCCCATTTGTTTATTTTTGCTTTTATTTCCAATATTCTGGGTGGTGGGCCATAGAGGATCCTGCTATGATTTATGTCGGAGAGTGTTTTGCCTATGTTCTCCTCTAGGAGTTTTATAGTTTCTGGTCTTACGTTTAGATCTTTAATCCATTTTGAGTTTATTTTTGTGTGTGGTGTTAGAAAGTGTTCTAGTTTCATTGTTTTGCAAGTGGTTGACCAGTTTTCCAAGCACCACTGTTAAAGAGATTGTCTTTTCTCCATTGTATATTCTTGCCTCCTTTGTCGAAGATAGCTCAATTCCAGAAAAATAAACAACCCAATCAAAAAAATGGGCCAAAGAACTAAATAGACATTTCTCCAAAGAAGACATACAGATGGCTAACAAACACATGAAAAGATGCTCAACATCTCTCATTATCAGAGAAATGCAAATCAAGACCACAATGAGATACCATTTCACACCAGTCAGAATGGCTGCGATCCAAAAGTCTACAAGCAATAAATGCTGGAGAGGGTGTGGAGAAAAGGGAACCCTCTTACACTGTTAGTGGGAATGCAAACTAGTACGGCCACTATGGAGAACAGTGTGGCGATTCGTTAAAAAACTGGAAATTGAACTGCCTTATGACCCAGCAATCCCACTACTGGGCATACACACCGAGGAAACCAGAATTGAAAGAGACACATGTACCCCAATGTTCATCACAGCACTGTTTATAATAGCCAGGACATGGAAGCAACCTAGATGTCCATCATCAGACGAATGGATAAGAAAGCTGTGGTACATATACACAATGGAGTATTACTCAGCCATTAAAAAGAATACATTTGAATCAGTTCTAATGAGGTGGATGAAACTCGATCCGATTATACAGAGTGAAGTAAGCCAGAAAGAAAAACACCAATACAGTATACTAACACATATATATGGAATTTAGAAAGATGGTAATGATAACCCTGTATGCGAGACAGCAAAAGAGACACAGATGTATAGAACAGTCTTTTGGACTCTGTGGGAGAGGGAGAGGGTGGGATGATTTGGGAGAATGACATTGAAACATGTATACTATCATGTAAGAAACGAATTGCCAGTCTAGGTTCGATACAGGATACAGGATGCTTGGGGCTGGTGCACTGGGATGACCCAGAGAGATGATATGGGGAGAGAGGTGGGAGAGGGGTTCAGGATCGGGAACTCATGTACACCCGTGGCAAATTCACGTCAATGTATGGCAAAACCAATACAGTATTGTAAAGTAAAAAACAAAAAAAACACCCCAAAAAACAGTAGAGGAGGTTTGTAATGGTGAGTGGCACATAAAAGCTCCGTGAGTGGTTGTTAACTCCTCTCTCTCTGGTATTTATCTGTGCAGGTGGCAAATAGGGAACTCGCGCCTGAATTTCTTGTCTTTTCTCTCTGGCTCCCTCCAGGGGCTCATGTATTTACTCCTCTGGCTGTGTCGGGTCTCAGCTGCAGCACACGCGGTCTCTGTTATGGCATGTGACTCTCCATTTGGGTCACACGGGCTTCAGAGTGCAAGGGCTTGGTTGTTTTGCAGCACGTGGGATCTTAGTTCCCTGACCAGGGGTGGAACCCATGTCCCTTGCCTTGCAAGGCAGATGCTTAACCACTGGACCTCCAGGGAAGTCCTGAGGGACTCTTGAAAACAAGGTTGACTTGAGGTTTGCTCCTTGCCTGGCTGATCTCTTCCAGTCCCGTGATTTTTAACCTCCACCTCTTGAGTTTCCTATGTGGCCTCGCCAACTTTCCTATGTCCTCTGGGCTTCCTTTCTAGTCCAGACCCCCCTTGATAACACCACAGGGGGTCTCCAGTTCAATCCAGCCACTCTCTCTGCTCTCCATCGTGCACACACACTGGTGTTTCTGTCCTTCTAATATCCAAGCTTGGTCTCACCTCCAAGCTGTTGCTTGTGCTGTTCACTGGGTCTAGTTTGCCTTCCCCACTCCCTCAGGTGGCTGACTCCTCATGTAGGGCTAAGTCAGAGATCACCTCCTCAAAAGGCCCTCAGTGACCACCCATCTTAAGAAGCATCCCTATCACTGCTGCTGCTAAGTCGCTTCAGTCGTGTGTGACTCTGTATGACCCCACAGACAGCAGCCCACCAGGCTCTCCCATCCCTGGGATTCTCCAGGCAAGAACACTGGAGTGGGTTGCCATTTCCTTCTCCAATGCATGAAAGTGAAAAGTGAAAGTGAAGTTGCTCAGTTGTGTCCGACTCTTCGCGACCCCATGGACTGCAGCCCACCAGGCTCCTCCGTCCATGGATTTGCCAGGCAAGAGTACTAGTCACTCTCATTACCTCCTATTTTCCTTTATGGTGTTTGATAATAGGAAATTCTTTCTTTCTTATTTAATACTTTCTTTGAGAAGTAATGCCTATTTTTTTAAAGTAATATATGTGCATAACTTTAGAAATTGATATTCAAATAATTGTTACATTAAAGACAGCAGGCTCCTGTTCCTCCTTCTTTCTGCTTCTCAGAAGCAGTATTTTTAGTTCTTTTGGCTGCTATCTCCATATTTACCTCTGTATTTCTAAATAATATCTTTGTATCAGAAGTCCTTGGTTTTTCTAATTTATTCAGAATTATGATCTTTCTACTGAGGGTTTAACTTTTACACACTCATAAGGGTTTTATGCATACAAGGGGTTGTCCTTTCCCTCCATCCTCCCTGAATAATTTATCCTAATTTTTAGTAAAATTCATTATCCAGCTCTTTATCATCATGACTATGTAAATATTGTTCATAGGAAGACACGAAATAATAGCATTGTTCTCTTTCTTGCATAATTTTGCATTTTTTCTACAATGATTTGAAAAGTATTAAATTCCTTCTTGCGTTCATTTTCTTAGTTTTCTGTGTTGTTCAGTCGCTAAGTTGTGTCTGACTCTTTGAGACCCCATGGACTGCAGCATGCCAGGCTTTTCTGTTCTCCACTCTCTCCCAGAGTCTGCTCCAGTTCATGTCCTTTGAGTCTGTGATGCTATCTAACCACTTCATCCTCTGCTGCCCCCTTCTCTTTTTGGTTGCAACCTTTCCCAGTATCAGAGTTGTTTCCAATGAGTTGGCTCTTTGAATCCGGTGGCCAAAGTTTTGGAGCTTCAGCTTCAGCATCAGTCCTTCCAATGAATACTACTACTACTAAGTCACTTCAGTTGTGTTCGACTCTGTGCGACCCCATAGATGGCAGCCCACCAGGCTCCCCTGTCCCTGGGATTCTCCAGGCAAGAACACTGGAGTGGGTTGCCATTTCCTTCTCCAATGCATGAAAGTGAAGAGTGAAAGTGAAGTCACTCAGTTGTGTCCGACTCTTAGTGACCCCATGGACTGCAGCCCACCAGGCCCCTCTGTCCATGGGATTTTCCAGGCAAGAGTACTGGAGTAGGGTGCCACTGCCATAGTCAAGGTTTATTTCCTTTAGGATTGACTGGTTTGATCTCCTTGCCCTTCAAGGGACTCTCAAGAGTCTTCTCCAGCACCACAATATAGTCAAGTAGGGTGAGCATTTAGGGGAAAGGGGGACTGAAAAAGTGAGGTTCAGGTGCTCTCTGATGACCAGAGGCCCCTAAGCCATCCTGTTGAGGAAGCATCTGTCTGGAGGGTCAATGGTGTGTGCTGGACAGAGAGGAGAGTATGTGTAAAGCCTGGTGTATTAGTTAGCTATTGCTGCATAACAAATAACTCCCTAAGCTAGTGGCTTAAAACATTTACTATCTCACAGAGTCTGAGGGTCAGAATCTGGACATGGTTTGGCTAGGTCTTCTGGCTCCAGGTCTCTTACGTTTAGTCAAGGTCTCAGCTGGGACTATAGTTATCTTAAGGCTTGACTGGGAGTGGATCTGCTTCCAAGTTGAACCAATGGAATTTTTGCTAAATTTAGTTCCTCCTTGGTTGTTGACATGAGGGCCTCCATTCCTCCCAAGTGGTCAGCCCAATTGGTTCCCTGCCACGTAGGCTTCTCCACAGAGAGTTCACAACATGGAAGGGGGCTTTATCAGAGCGAGCAGATGAGAGAGCAGGACAGAAGCCACAGTCTTTCAAGACCCAGTCTCGGTGGCAGCCATACCTTTGCTGTGTGCGCTCAGTCACTCAGTTGTGTCCAGCTCTTTGCAACCTCATGTACTGTGGCCCGTCAGGCTCCTTTGTCCACTGAGTTTTCAAGGCAAGAATACTGGAGCAGGTTGCCATCCCCTACTTCAGGGTATCTTCCCAATCCAGGGATCGAAACTGTATCTCTTGCATTGGCAGGCAGATTCTTTATCACTGCACCACCTGGGAAGTCCCATTACTTTGCTAGTCAGAAGTGATTAGGATGGAGTCCTTGGGTCCAGTCCACTCTCAAGGGGAGAGGGTTCCACAAGGATGAGTCCAGGGGACAGCTGTCTGATCACTTTTAGAAGCACCTTCACCTGGGGTGTGGTACTGGAGTGTTTGACTGGAGTGTATACATATCCAGCAGAGCTGAAGCCAAGAGTGTGAGGAGAGGATGGGGAGTGGAAGTCTGGGAGATTAGGCAGTTGCCATGGAGGATTTTTCAGTCCATGTCTTAGTTTGGGCTATTATAACAAAATATCATACACTGAGTGGCTTAAACAATGTGTGAAGTCATGTGTGAAGTCACTCAGTCGTGTCCGAATCTTTGCAACCCTGTGGACCGTAGCCTGCCAGGCTCCTCTATGGGATTCTCCAGGCAAGAATACTGGAGTGGGTTGCCGTTTCCTTCTCCAGGGGATCTTCCCAACCCAGGGATCGAACCTGGGTCTCCTGCTTTGCAGGCAGACGCTTTACCATCTGAGCCACCAGGGAAGCCTGGCTTAAACAATAGACTTTTATTTTTTTTACCATTCTAGAGGCTGGGAAGTCCAAGACCAGGTGCTGACAGATTTAATTTCTGGTGAAGTCTCTCTTCCTGGTTTACAGATGGCCACCTTCTCTCTGTGTGCTTCTATGACAGAGAGAGACAGAGAAAGCAGAGAGAGACAGAGAGACAGAGAGAGACAGAGAGACAGAGAGAGGGAAGGGAAACTCTCTGTTGTTTCTTCCTACACGGGCACTAATCTCAGTATGAGGGCCCCACTCCCATGACTTCATCTAAACATCCTAAATGCTCTATCTTCAAAAAACATCACCTTGGAGGTCAAGGCTTCATATATGAATTTGGGGAACCATGATTCAGACCATAGTAGCAGGTGAGGTTCATGACTGGATATACAGTTTTGGGAAGATCAGCTGGGCTGCTTTGAGAAGCTTAGAGGAACCAGACTGCAGAATAGGAATTATTTAGGATAAAGAAAAATGGCAAAGGAGACCTAGAATGGGCATGAAGCAAAGTTAGATGAAACCTGGATGAGGGTGGTGGCCTGAGGCCCAGGAGAAAGCATTTGCAGGAGGTGGTGGCACAGGTGTGGCCCATTGGTTCAACTGTCCTCAGGCCAAATTCACGGTAAAGTCATCCCTGGCTCAAAAATCCTGAAAAGCAATGGCTTAGCCCCAGCCCCTCAGTTATAGCTGAGGATACAGGTCCAGGGCAGTGATTTCTGTGGGAAGCAAGACCATCTGGAGCTGACAGGCTGAAGGCCACACCAAGCTCCACGGTTTCTAGATTTTGTCTGATGAGCAAATTTGCATTCTGCTTGCCCTCAACGTGAGACAGAGAGCTTGTGATTCTGTGAGTGAAAGAGGCTGAGAGAGACAGGCTGAAACGGTGAGAAACATCTCTGTAAACCTTCTGGAACACGAGCCTTTGTGGTGCAGACAGAATCATATGAGACCTTCTTCGGGGAGGGGCGGGGGCATAAGGGGAAATGGAGCCTGACAGAAGGACCAGTTTTGGAGATATTAATTATTCCCCTTTTGGGGCTCCTGGCCACAAATTCCTGTGCCCAGCCTGGATTAAAGCCCCACGTTGCTGCAATCCTGGGCCTCCAATGCAGAGCTTTCCAACAACACAAAACCGCTGATGAGGCCATCCTGATGGAAGGCTGTGGGTCCCCCTCCCTGGACCCCATCCTGGGTCTTGGCTTTGAAATCCCTTGCAATGCAGTGGGGGTGGGGGCTGTGACTCTGACTGTCTGGAAGCCCCCTCCCCACCATGCTGCTGTTCCAGGAACAGCCAAGAACAGGGTGTGCTCCCTGGATAGGGCTTAGCCCCTCCCCAGCCTCCTGCTCTTGGCCGTTTCTGGGAAGCTCACTTTCTTGGTGGGAGCATGTGTTCCAGGCATCAGATCCCACCATGGGAACCTCACTGTCTGGGGCCACCTTGCCAAGTTGCACAAGCATTTACCACCCGAAGGCAGGCAGGGGGCATCAAGGGAGACAGGGCTCCGGTCTCCCCAGAAGCAGCTGTCATTCTGTGCTGTCTAGGCCTGGCCAGAGGCCACGGCAACACCTCAAGGACCCCTTCTCACACCCAGCTGGCCCACCCAGCCTTGCCTGGGAACTGTTAGGCTGCTGGGGATCATGAGATGGGCCCTGAGTGAACGCCCCATCTCCAAACTCAGAAGGAGCCATGGAGAGGCGTCTCCACAGAGCATCTGAGAAAATGCCGTCACTGACATAGGTGTGCCTTGACGCTGTACTCCAGGTGGCTGCCTTCTCATCACTTGAGGGACCTAGCAAAAGACAGATGCAGAAACCAAGCAGCGTAGGGGAGGCCCTAGGGGAGCCCTTCCTTATGACCTTCAAGGCCAATATCAAGTGTAGGACGATTTGGTTCTGGTGAAAACCCTTTTACTGGTTGCAGACTACTGACTTTTTGCTGTGTCTGCACTTGGGGGAGGGGGTGAGCTAGCTTTTTTTTTTTTTTAATAAAGGCACTAATTCTATTTCAGGTTGCCTTCCAAAGGCCTCGCCTCTTGAAGCTATCACCTTGGGCCTTCGATTTTCAACATATGAATTTTGGTGCAGGGGACACAAACATTCAGATCATGGCAATATTCTATTACTAGGGCTTCCCGGGGCGGGGGGGGGGGTGGTTAACCTGGTGAAGAAGCCACCTGCAGCGCGGGAGGCCTGGGTTTGATCCCTTGTTTGGGAAGATCCCCTGGAGAAGGGAAAGGCTGCCCACTCCAGCATTCTGGCCTGGAGAATTCCATGGACTATGCAGTCTATGGGGTCACAAAGAGTCAGACATGACTGAGCGACTTCACTTCACTTCAGGATTTATCCATATTGCTATGTGTTGCTCTGTTTCACTTAGTTTTTAAAATTTTAGTTTTAACTTAAAACAAAATATTGATTTATTTTTGGCTGTGTTGGGTCTTAGTTGCAGCATGCGGGATCGTCCCTGTGGCTCCTTTCCCCCATCTGCGGCACCCAGGCTCAGTAGCTGTGGACCATGGGCTTAGTTGCCCCACAGCACGTGGGATCTTAGTTCCTCCCACCAGAGATCGAACTCTCATCTCCTGCACTGGAAGGAGGATTCTCAACCCCTAGACCACCAAGGATGTCCCGTTCTAACTTTTTATTTTGAAATAATTTTAGGCTTACATCCAACTGGCAAAAGTGTACAGAAGTTCCATCTACCCTTCACCCAGCTTCCCCGGATAGTAACGTCTTATGTAACTACAGAACATAGACCAAGACTAAGAAGTGAACACTGGTGCAATCTGTAGTAACTAAACTACAGACTTTATCTGGATCTCACTAAATCTTTGCTCTCAGAGAAGGCGATGGCACCCCACTCCAGTACTCTTGCCTGGAAAATCCCATGGACGGAGGAGCCTGTTGGGCTGCAGTCTGTGGGGTCACTAAGAGTCGGAAACGACTGAGTGACTTCACTTTCACTTTTCACTTTCATGCATTGGGGAAGGACATGGCAACCCACTCCAGTGCTCTTGCCTGGAGAATCCCAGGGACAGCTGACCCTGGTAGGAGGCCGTCTATGGGGTCACACAGAGTCGGACACGACTGAAGCGACTTAGCAGCAGCAGCAATCTTCTCTCTAACGTCTTTTTTTTTTCTTTTCTGTTCCAGCAGCTAACCTGGGATGCCACACTGCATTTCGTTGTCATGTCTCCTTGGGCTCTGATCTGTGACGGCACCTCTCTTGTTCACTTATTTTGACAACCATATAATATTCCACTCTGCAATTTCATCATGTTGATTCATCCATAGTGGAGCCTTTGGGTTGCTTCTGAGGTTTTGCTCTCATGATGAGTGCTACTGCAAAACCACTTGTACATGTGTCTTGCTATACAAGAGTTGCAAGAGTTTCTCTTGGGTGTATACCAGGAATTAAATATTCTGAATCATAGGTTTAAATGTTTAGCTTTAGAAATAATGCCAAAGCTTTCCAACCAGAAAGCTCAATCTTTACAATAAAGTGTATCAGTCTATAAGTCTATCATGGTTTATGAGCCCTTCCTTATTTGATGTGGTCAGACTCATTAATGTTCACCAATTGCATGGGTCTAAGTAGGCTTGAGGATGAGATGGCAGAATGGCATCACTGACTCAACGGACGTGAATCTGAGTGAACTCCGGAGTTGGTGATGGACAGGGAGGCCTGGTGTGCTGCAATTCATGGGGTCGCAAAGAGTTGGACACGACTGAGCGACTGAACTGAATTGAACTGAACTGAAGTAGGTTTTACTGCTCTCAGTTCTTTGAATACACCAGTGTCTTTCCCCCTCAAGACCTTGGGTATAGCTGTCTCCCTGTTGATATGCCCCTCCTTTCAGCCCCCTCTCTCTTCTTGCTCTTCAGACTCCATGGAGGGCTTCGTACTACACCTATCCAGCCTCCCCTCATCCCCTTACTGCATCTAGCATCTAGTGTTTTCTCTCTGACCACAGTGTCAGCTCCAAGAGGGCTGTGATCACATCACTCTTCCCCATCCATGCTCACCAGCTGGGCACAGTGCCTGGGACCCAGTAGATGTTCAACATGTGTCTGTTAAATGAATGAATGAGTGAATGGAACTTGTCTGTACAGGATGCTTCCTATTGGGAATCACCCTGGCCCCACAGCCAGTAAAAGTAAAAACTTCATCTGGTTTCCAAACCCCAGCCTCCTGTTTTCACCAGCAATAATTTGCTGCAAACCCTGCCAGCAAAGGACAGACCATTTGGGATGCATAAAGCAAAATGGAATCATGTGCAAAATCTTTGGGGTGGGCTGTGCTGCTTGTCTCGAGTCTGGGGGGCCCTAGAGGCAGGATTCAAGGCTGGAGGAGGAGCTGGGTAGGTTAGACAGAAGAGTTGAGGGAGAGAAACACACATCTCCTTGCTGGCTTCTTTTCTCTCAGTTTGAGACATGTGAGAGCTTGAGAGTGAGCATGTGCAGGCCACACAGACGGTTCGGGGATCTTCCACTTCTAGTGGGAACTTCACTGATGGTGGGTGGTCTCCTGGGCAGCTCCATGGAGGGGATGGCTTCTCATGATTGGAAGGTTGCTGGGCTGCTGGGAGAATTTTCAGGGTCCCATCAGGGATTCTTGCTGATCTTTTATTAGAAAAATTACTTGGGCTTCCCTGGTGGCTCAATGGTAAAAAAATTTGCCTGCCAGTGCAGGAGACATGAGTTCGATCCCTGATCCAGGAAGATCCCTCATGTCTTGGACAACAGGGCCACGACTCTTGAGTTTGTGCGTTAGAGCCTGGGAGCCACAACTACTGTGCCCACATGCTACAGCTACTAAAGCCCACACACCCTGGAGCCTGTGCTCTGCAACAGGAGAAGCCAACTGCACTGAGAGGCTGATGATCGCAACTAGAGAGTAGCTCCAGCTTTCTGCAGTGAGAGAGAAGCCTGAGCAGCATCAAAGACCCAGCAGAGCCCAAAATAATAAAAATAAAATGTAAATAAATAAAATCAAAAACCATACTATTGTACTGTTGGTTCTTTCTGGTTGTAAATGTGTACAATTGTAGAAAAGAAAACAACTAAATCCTTGACATCCATCACCCAATGATCTCACTGGTTCCAGTAAGATAGTTGGCAGTTCCAGCTGCCATATTTCTTTCCTGTCTTTCTTTTTCCTCCCATGTTCACTTAGGAGAGCCTGGGAAATTGAGTGATTATGAGTGATTAAGAATATGGGTTTTGCACACTGACAGCCTTGATTCAAATTCTGACTCTGCCTCTTGCTAGCTGCTTGTGTGTATGCTTAGTCTCTCAGCTGCATCTGACTGTGACCCCAAGGACTTAGCCCACCAGGTTCCTTTGTCCTTGGAATTCTTCAGGGAAGAATACTGATGTGGGTTACCATTTCCTACTCTAGGGCATCTTCCTGACCCAGGGATCAAACCCATATCTCTTGTGTCTCTCGCATTGGCAGACAGATTCTTCCCAACTACGCCCCCTGGGAAGCCTTGCTAGCTGCATGACTTTGGCAAATTCTTTAACTCCTCTGTTTTCCAATCTGCAAAATGGAGCATTAGCCACCCATAGTGCCTGCCTCTTAGAATGGTTCTAAGGACTTCATTCCCTATGCATATAAAGCACTGGCCCATGGTAACTCCCGAATAAATGTTAGCCACTGTCGTGTCAAACTCATTCATTCATTCAATAAACACTGCTTTGAGCATTCACTATGCGCCAAGTACCGTCTGTAGAGCTAGGCATACAGCAGTGAACAAAGCAAGAGTGTTGCCTGTCTTGAGGGAACTTACAGCCTCTTTGGGGTAAGCATGGAGGGCTACGAAATAACATGTTAATGAGTTTATGATCATGTGATGCCATGAACCTCATAAAGAATGGGTGCTCTGAACCATCTGAAAAAGTTACATCTCAGCCAGATCTGAAAGACAATGAAAAAGATGCAGGGTGGGCGTGGAGGGAGGGGAGAGAGGCAGAACGTTGGGGAACTTGCTTGGTTAGAAGGATGTTTGAGTGTGTTGAGGTGCTGACAGCAGCCTCTGTGGGTGAACCCAGCTGAACAGGGGACAGAGGTGGGGCTGGAGGGGCAGCTGGGTCCCAGTCTGTGGGGCCTCGTCAGTGTCCTTGAAGATTTTTAGTCTAATTTCCATGCAAACAGAATATAAATTATAGGCAAATGTGTCTAAAGGCGATCACACATTGTCCACCATCCTGTGCCCTATTCTTCTCACACTTAGCCTAGACCCCAACTTCTCTAAAAAGGGATCCTAGACATCATTTTGAATTACTGTGTAGGACTCCACTGTGTGTATGGGCATAATAAGGCATTTCTCTGTTGTTGGAGGTTTGGACTGTTTCCAGCTGAGAGTAGCCAGTAGCTGCTCTTCACGATCCCAGCAGTTTTTCCTGGGGACACGCTCCCATCCCACTATGGCCCAGGAATCCCCAGTAAACAGGAGGGAAGGGGCGTGCAGAGCTTTCTCCCCGCCCCTGGGCTGGCCTTTGATGTCATGGAAAGTTGGCCGGCAGCTGTTGGCTCTCACCAGCGCTGGCTGTAGCAGGCTGGCATTCACCCTTGACCACAGCGTGGAGCCCATTTAGGCTCCACCAGGACATGGAGCCTTCTTGCTCTCAGTCTCTCCTTTCTCATTTCATCCCTTTGTTCTGCAGCCCCCGCCCCGCACCCCCCCCCCACCCCCCCGCCCAGCCCTACCTCCAAGGGATGAATGAGCTGGGGAGGGGTCTCTGGCCTGTTACTAATTATTTCCAAAAGTCCCTTGTGACTAGGCAGGTCGGGCTGGGACAGGCGCCAGCTCTTCTCCCTCCGTCCTGCAGCTCATGGTTCAGAAAACACAACTTTGAGGAGGAAGCCAGGTAGCCCTGCACCGGCGAGGGGCATGGAAGATTTCTCTGGAGGGACACGTTAGGGGCAGGTCCAGAAGAATGATTGATGTGGGATGGAATCTGCTGTGGGCCACTGGGAAGGCTCTGCACCAGAAGAAATGTATGTGGGGTCACTATTCACCTTGTTTTTCCACTCTCAAGGCCATCCTGGGAATGTGGGAACCAGAAGGGCTCCTCTGTGTCTGACACAATGTAAGAACTTGAAAAGGGATTGCACGAATGAGGGAACGAAACAATCAATGGATTCAGAACCCCAGAAGGCACATAGGAAGGACACGTTGAGATCACCCAGTTTTGTGTGCTTCATCTCTGTGGGGTCAGGCTCTTTTTAGGAGAATCTGATGAAGGCTCTGGTCCTTTTCTCCAATCTTCTATCCACACACACTCAATACTTTTAATATGATTTAGAGGCTTCCCTGGTGGCTCAGTGGTAAAGAATCCGCCTGCCAGTGCAGGAGATGCAAGAGACCTGGGTTTGATCCCTGGGCCAGCAAGATGCTCTGGAGGAGGAGAAGGCAACGCACTCCAGTACTCTTGCCTGGGAAATCCCATGGACAGAGGAGCCCGGTGGGCTATAGTCCATGGGGTCTCAAAGAGTCAGACACGACTGAGCACGCACACACGTGTGACACTGTGCCTATCTCCTTGGGGCTGAACACCTCTGAGCCTTAGAAAAGTTCCCACATTTGGGTTTGGGATGTCACAAGCAGGCTGTGGCTTAGGACTTCCATCTTCTGATTGATGACATTGAATAGGCACTGGCTCAAAGCTCCTTCCAGGATTAGAATGCAAAAAGCTGGTTTCTTTCCAAAAAAGACATTCTCTCACCCTCTGAGGGAGTCACTTGCCCCGGTCAGCTGGCCACAGAGACGATAGAGAGACAGTGACTTGACAATCCCTCTCCTTGGGGGTGCATGGGAGTGGGCAGAAGGAAGTGTGGCCAAGGGTCTGCTGCAGCAACTGACAAGGACTCAGTGACCTTGAGTCTGGACTACAGCAGGGGAGAGTTCAGTGAGGGAGACTGTCATTGTGACAGGAGGTGGCCAGGAAAAGTTGTGGAGCTTATAAATAATGTGAGATAAAGTCTAGAATGTGGGACCCTCTACCTACCAACAACCAGGCTCTTGTCTTACAAATGGTCTCCTCTGTTCTGACTGCAGGCTTCATGATTTGTGTCCATGAAGACAAAGATTTGTGTCTGAATTGCCCTTTCAACTCTATATAGGGCCAGGCACAGAGTAGGTGTTCAAAAAATATTTGTGGAATAAATGAACCAACTGGGCTGCAGCAGTAGAGACTCTCCTGACCCCAGCCTCAGGCTGAGAGCCTTGTTAGGGAGAGGAAAGAGGCAGCTCCAAAGACCAGCGGTGCCCGGGGGCATCTATGTAGTCACCGCCCTGCTCCCAAACCCCTTTGACAAGCCTGCTGGCATTTGGCACGTGAGGCATCTTCTGGACCACAGAGTGCTTTCCCATGCGTGAGGCCCCACGGAGGCCTGAGGGAGCCAGGCATGGTCCTGCCCAGAAAGCTTCCACTTGGGTCATTAATAATAGTGCATTTAATTAAGGAAAGCGGGCTTCAAAGAGCTGTGGGCTTATGGGAAGAGACTTGGATGGAAGTCATTATTCTTTCTGCCCCATCTCGCCCCTCATTCTGTCTCCTCTGTCTTCCATTCAGCCCATGTTTGATCTCCTGCCTGGGCTTTCTTCTGCCGGCTCGGGGTCCAGGGGGAATGGGCTATTGTGTCCATGGCAGGAAGGATGGGGAAACACTTTGAACTGGCCTCTGGTCCAGAGGAGTGGCCACCCTGGTGGGGTCGGGTGGGGGAGCTCTGAGAGGTGTCTGGGGGTGTGAACTGAAGGCAGGAGGCAGTGGTGAGGACCTGCAGAAGAGTTCTCTGCCAGATCAGGTGAAGGAGGGGCTCTGGTTTGCAAAACGCCTGCTTGAGAAAGAGCCAGAACCTTGTGTTGCACCCTCCCTGAGAGATATAATAGCAATCACAGTGATTAACATTGTTCATTCTCACCAAGAGCTCATGGTGTGCCAGGTCTGTGCCGGGCAGGGGCATTGTTTCATCTTCACAACAGCAGTCCTTGTTTTACAGATGAGGAAACAGACTCCACTGCCCTGTCCCTTCTCCAGTCACACAGCTGACATCACTCATCTGTGTGACCTGAGTCACCAAGGCTCACCTCTCTGAGCTTCTGTTTTATTCTCATCTGCCAAATGGAAAGACGTGTATCTGGTTCTGGGGATGAGACATATGAACTCTGATGTCATTTTTGTCTGGTTATGGCAGGATGGACCATATTTCAGCAGGATGACTCTCAGGTCCCAGGGGAGTTATTCAGGAGGTGTGTCTCCATAGCAGGTGAGAATCCATGGTGATAAAGCTGTGTCTTGAGGATGAGTTCTAGTCCTTACTTTATAATTTGTTGGATGTGGCTCTTGGGGAAGGCCTCCTAAAAAGTCACGGACTGCAGCCCCCCGGAGGAGGATGGGACCTCATGGATAAGCCAGAGAGTGTGGGCCCTAACTTGGAGAGAGAGAAGGAGGGCGATAGAGATAGGGGAGAGATAGATACCGACAGAGATGTAAAGAGAAAGATAGAGACACATGGCTTTACAGAGAGTGAGGGAAAGAGAGTGACTCGGAGAGACAAAGAGAGAGGGAGAGGAAAACGGAGAGAGAGGCAAATAGAGAATCGGAGGCAGAATAAGAGAAGAAGAAAAATAATACAAAGGAAGAGCCAGAAGAACGGAGAGTCTGAAGCGGGTAGGAGTGGAGGCTGCCCAGGCAGCCCGTGTGGGGTTGAGCCGAAGCCTCCTGTCATGGCGGTTCTTTTCTCCCCAGGACAGTAGCTGAGAGGCAAACGCCAGCACACGCCAGAGAGCCGCCTGGGCTGAGGGCCCGGGAGGCAGTGCCGAGATGCGAGGCCTCCGAAGGCGTTGGGTGGGGGGAGAGAGAAGACTGCGGTTCTTTTGGTTAAACCGAAATTATGATCGCCCAGCTCAATTTCAGAAGTGCGCGAGGGCCCTCAGAGCAGGCCTCGCGCTCTGTCTGTGTTACGGGTGCGGGAACATTGTGGGTGTTAAGCAAACATACGCTCTCAAGTTCAATCACGGAGGGGAGCTGGATGGGAGCGATTAAACAGAGCAGCTCTCACAGCTGGAAAAACAAATCCATGCGCTGAGGCATCAGCCAGCGGCAGGAGCCGCGCCGCTAACCCAAGATGGCGGAGGGAGCCCGTCGGCTCTGCGGGAAGAGGGCGCCCGGGGTGGCCCTGAGCCCCGGTCTTCCCGGGAACTCTCAGGCTCATCGACGGGCAGACCCAGACAGGCTCTGGGAAGTGAACGATAACAGCACTGCCTTCCAGGATATGACGAGGCCAGTCCCAGCTGGTGCCTTACAAACATTCTCTTTAGCCCTCACAGGAGCCCTCCGAGTAGGTCCTGTCGCTTAACCCACTACCTCTTTGCTTGTTCTTTATGGGGCAGCCCCATTTTATAGGTAGAAAAACTGAGTCCTGCTGTCTGTCTGAGATCACATCTAGCAAATGGCAAAGTCAAGACTTAAGCCTCCTATCTCCCGCTTTCCCAGCCACTGCTGTCCAGGTGAGCCCTGTGAGATACTGCGGCTTCCTCCCTCAGGGAAGGTCCTGGCCGCCGCCACAGAAGCCCCCAAGGGTTGGGGACAAAGAGCAAGGGGCCAGCTGGAGGGACCCCGTCTCCTTCCCAGGTCATAACCTGGAAATGCAGACTTGCTCTTTTTTCCAGACCCTCTGTAAGCAGCATGTACCCCAAGAAACCCTTTTGGGGGAGGTGAACGGGATGGGCAGATGGCAGAGTGGGAGAGGGATAGCTCCTGACTTGTTGGCTCAGCATGTTTTCATTTCTCCTTTTGCTGGTGACTCACTTTACTTCTGGAGACCTCTCCTCCTCTATTCCATTTGATTCTAGCAGAAGTTTCCCAAACATTCCCCTGCCCTTCATGCTGCTGCTGCTGCTAACTCGCGTCAGTCGTGTCCGACTCTGTGCGACCCCAGGGCTTGCATATGACTCTGTGTCTCTGTTAGGAGCACTTTCACCTGTGAGTAATAGATTGCACACCTACCAGGAACTTCAACAACAAAGACATTGAATTATCTCCCATAAGGGAAAAAATCTGGAAGTGGAAGTTTCTACGTTTGGTGTAACAGCTAAACAATATCATCAAAGACCAGATTTTTATCATTCTCCTGGTATTACTGTACTGGACATTTTTCTTTGAGCTTGTTGCCTTATGGCGGCAAGATGGCTATAGTGACTTTTGTATTATGATTCCATCCAGAAGCAAGGATGCAAGAATCTTTCCTCTTGCTAACCTGGCTTTTATCACAGAGAAAAAAACTTTCCAAGAAGACGCTAAGGTACTTTCCCTTATATACTAGGGGTGTGTGTGTGTGTGTGTATTAGTTGCTCAGTTGTGTCTGACTCTTTCTAACCCCATGGACTGTAGCCCACAAGACTCCTCTGAACATGGGATTTTCCATGCAAGGATACTGGAGTGGGCTGCCATTCCCTTCTCCAGGGGATCTTCTGACCTAGGAATCAAATCCTGGTCTCCTACATTGTATGTGAATTCTTTACTGTCTGAGCCACAGGGCTCTTATATATAGTATATATCTTAAGTTGTTTATCTGGACATCTCTCTCTTTCCTTCTCTTAAGTTAAAGTCTACCAGGTCTAACGTCTGAATTCTTTATTTTTGACATCGTTATAGGTGAAAATCCAATGGTAACTTGCCCTGTGGTAGAATGACTCTCATGAAAGTGAGTATAGAATGAAATGTCATGGAAGTATGAGGATGAAAGGGCAGTGCATGGGGTTGCCTTCCTTAGAGATCTCTTAAAATAGGATTCTATTGGTTTTCTATTCATGAAAAGCAATTGACTACACTTAGTAGCTTAAAACACACACACACTGACACACTCATTTATCATCTCATGTTTTCTGTGGGTCAGGAGTCCAGGCATAGTTTAGCTAACTCCTCTGCTTTGGCTTTAATCCAGGTGTTGCTGGGCTGAAGTCTCATCAGAAGCTTGACTGGGGACTGGTCTACTTGCACATGCACTCGAGATGTTAGCAGAATTCATCTCCTTGTTGTTGTGGTACTGAAGTGCCTGTCTTCTTTATACCTGTCAGCTGGTGGCTGCTGGCATTTTCAAGAAGCCACCCACAGCTCCTTCTTTGTGACCCTTGCACAACAACACGGCAATGTACTTCTTCAAAGCCTGCACGGCCATCTCTTTCTGTAGTCTGCTAAGATGGAGTCTTTTATAAAGAAACGTAGCCATGGAAGTAATATCCCTCTGTGTTTGCCACATTCTGTTGGTTAAAAACAAGTCACAGGTTCTGTCCCACACCAAGAGGATGAGCACAGATACCCAGGCAAGGGGGCAGTGTGTCTGGAAGAGAGTGAGGAGTGGTGGGGAAAGAGAGGGGAGAGGTTGGCAGAGCCTTCTAGCCACTGAGGGACTTTAGATTGTATTCTCTGTGATGATTGATTTCCCAGATGGTGCTAATGGTAAAGAATCCGCCTGCCAATGCACGAGCCTGAAGAGGTGTGGGTTCGATCTATGGGTCAGGCAAGATCCCCTGGTGAAGGGAATGGCAACCCACTGCAGTATTCTTGCCTGGAAAGTCCCATGGACAGAGGAGCCTGGTGGGCCAGTCTGTGGGGGTTGCAAAGAATCAGACACGACTGAGTAGGTGCACACAGTTGCGTGATGATAGGGTCCAGTTTGCACAGCGCTGTCCCATCTCTTCTCCCAGTTGATCAGAACTGCTCTCTGCGGGGGTGGGTGGTGGGCAATAAGGTACTCTCTCCATTTCACATCTGGGAGACTGAGTCCCAGAGAAGAGGAGGAATTTGCTAAGTACTCCCAATTCAGGAGAGTTTGCCCTGTTAGCCCAAGAGCTGAGGGAAACCTCCTCCCGTTCCCTATTTGTGTGCGTTGTGGGAGGGGGTGCATGAATGGGAGAGACGGCCCCAAAGGGTAGACACCCCTGTGGTTAACCAAGCCGCGTCAGGCACGCCCCAGTGCCAATCCGTGTGCCCACCAGAAAAGCAGCCACCCCCCCCCCCCACAGTATGATAGGGACATTCCTCTCCCTGGGTTTCACCAGCCTCGAGACAGGAAACCAAGTGGGTTTGCGGGTTTACAAGCTGATGAGACAAGAGACAAAGGCTCATTAGCCCACTCCTCTCAGTCCTCTGGAGGGCTGCATTCATCAGTCTCTCGTCTCACATTTCGTTTCTCCTGTCCTCTCGTGGCCATTCATCTGCTGGCTTTGCCAAGGCTCTCAGGCTCCTCTGTGCCCTCAAGGCCTTCCTAGGCACCTCTCTTGTCCTTCCCAGGAGACTTGGCATTTTCCCTTTTTCATCCACTCATCCATCCATCCTTAGAGTTGTCACCGTGTTCTAGGACTTATAACGGTAGACATGGGGCGGCCTGCCCTAACAGGCCTTGGTTATTGTGATGGATCAGCAGCATGAAGAGAAGGGAAAGTGCGAGGGAGGGCTGGAGAGGACTGGAATAACGACTGTGTGCGGCTCAGGCACTCCATCGGCGCTCAGTCTCCAGGAGTTAGAGTTTCAAAGGCAGGCACTTGCTCCAGACAGTCAAAGGGAGATATCTAAGGACCTTGTGGATTTCACATGGTCCTTGGGCTTCTCCTCTGAACTGGCAACCTTTCGTGTCAGGGAGAGGAGTTATAGCAGCCCTAAAGCCTTAGGAAACGGAAATGTCTCCTAACCAGCCTTCTGTCTCAGGAGCCCACCCGCTCCGTCCATCTACAGAGTGATCTTTCTAAAGCACAAATCTGACCACATCCCTCCCTTGCTCAACGAATTTCTGTGGCTCTCCAGTGCCTTTAGGCTAAAGTCCAAGCTTCTTTGCTTGGCCCAGAGTCTTTTCCCTTAGAACCCTCTGTTCTAGCTTGTTTCTTGTTTCTCTCATGTCACTTCTTATGCAAGTGATGTGCTGGTCAACCAACTCTCTGGAAGAAATCAAATTAAAAAGCCCTGATTTGTAGCATTTGCCAATTTCTGTGGTGCAAATTCTCCCACCCTGGCTGATTGCAAGCTGCCGACCTGATTCCACTGAAGGCAGAATAGGAAAAGAGATGACAAGAATGGGTTCTTGGAAGCCCTTCCCTTTGCTCCACCTGATGTAGGACAGTGTCCAAGGTAAGCATGCTACATTCCCAGTATCCCCCTTGAGTCTGTGTGACTTGGGTCAGCTACTTAAGCTCTCTAAACCTCAGTTTTCCTTAATCTAAAATGGGGACAGGGACAATGTCTCCTTAATATGCCATTATAAGAACAAAATGAGAGGATGCATCGGTGTGGCTAGTACAATACCTGACACACAGCGAGTACTTAATAAACTGTAACCATCATCTTTATCTGTGATTCTTCCCCATCCTTCATCCTCAGCTCAAAGCCACCTCTTCCCTGGAGCCTTCTGTGATTTCATCACTGAACTAAGTTACAGATTTTCTACACCAGAACGCTGGCAAAGATTGAGGGCAAAAGGAGAAAGGGGCAACAGAGGATAAGATGATTGGATGGCATTACTGACTCAATGGACATGAGTTTGAGCAAACTCTGGGAGACAGTGAAGGAAAGGGAAGCCTGGCATGCTGTAGTCCATGGGGTCGCAAAGAATTGGACATGATGTAGCTACCAAATCACATTTTACCTTGTAACACAATTATTGGTTCTATAGCCCCACTGATGTCTGGTGCCTAATTCATCTTTGTTTTGCCAAGACTGGCACACAAATCTCTCTTCAAGGACCACTAGTGAGTTTGTTCATGAAACAGGTAGATGTGTGTTGGGGCGCCAGAGCTGGGTGGGAAGCAGGAATGTGGGCGGAAGTGTGTGCCAGTGGTAGGAGGTAGCGGGGAGGGAGGCTAATCACCTATGTTGGATGGACCAGTGCGTGTACATGACAAGGATGTCTGGCCAGCTGTGCCCACCCGGAGACCCAGGCAGTCCTCATGCCTCAGAGCCAAGAAGGTCACAGCCATCTCCGTTCAGTGGAAGAAGCCAGCTCCCAGGAATGGGCTTGTCTGTGATGGTGAAGCCGGCAGGCTGGTTGTTAGAGAGAAGCCAGCACGGGGCCGTGACCCAATGGAAAAATAAATCCACATTGTGCCAGACGAGCCTGGTTCCAGGCTGGGCAAGTTAATAAAGTGGCTCTGAGGTGGTTTGGAGCCATGGTGGAGGGGCTGGGGAGGAATTTTCTCATTTCTCGTAAAACCTTAATCAGTGTTAGTCACTTCAAGTGATTACGAGGACTTAAAATAGCCACCAGCAGCGAGCCTGAAGGACCGGGCCGAGGCCGCTTGGTTTTGCTTCTCTGGGAAGCAGTGCTGGGCCTGGGAGGGACACACGTCTGTCCCTCACTGGACCACGAGCACTCGTGAGCTTACTGAGGGCAGAGCTGGGCCTGGCTGGCTGGCCCGTCCCCACACCTGGCTCAGCTCCTGGGACAAGCCCCTGCAGGGAGCCAGCCACTGGCTGAGGGGGCCGTGCAGCTCAACACCAGTCTCAGGGCCACTGCTGTCTCTCCAACACGTCTTCCCCCTTGCTTGCTTTTTCTTCTGTTTTCCTCACCAGAATATCAGTGCTTTTCTCACTGCTGAATCCCCAGTGCTTTGAGCAGTACTTGGTAGGTGCCAGGAGCTCAGTGGAGGGACAGAGGAGATGGGAAACCCCCTTCCAAAGACGCCACTGGGACCATCACGAGGTCACTGGTATTGCTGTGCCCACCCTGCCCTCCCCATCTGGCTCAGGCCAGGCAACAGTCTCCCCTTCCTGCCCACCCTGGGGCCTTCTGGTAATGTCTGGAGGCACTTTTGAATTTTATAACTGGCTGGGGAGAGGGTGGGTACTGCCGGCACCTAGTAGATGAAGTCAGTTTTGTTTTGTTTGAGTCGCTTTCCATCCCATGGACGGTAGCCCACCAGGCTCCTCTGTCCGTGGGATTTCCTGGGCAAGCATCCTGCAGCGGGTTGCCTCTTCCTCCCCCAGGGTATCTTCCCAGCCCAGCGATAGAACCCACATCTCCTGCATGGCCGGCAGATTCTTTACTACTGAGCCACTTGGAGATGTTGCTACACAACCTCCAGGGCACAGGACAGCCCCCTGCGATGAACCCTTATCCAGCCCCAAGTGTTCACAGTGCAGAGGCTGAGAAACCTGCTCCATGTGGAGTTGGTAGTGCGATGTACAAAAGACTAGAAAATCGTTACTTTCAGATGACATAATAGTGACTAGAGTGTTTCATTTACAAGATAAACCTCTACCTTTTTGTTCCAACAATACAATACTGGGCCTGAAAGAGATGACAACTCCCTAGGGGTGGGGTAGGCCTGTGTCTGTGAGAATTCAATGGGCATTCAAGGCCTTCAGCATGACAGCCAAGGGGCCCTTGGACAGTAGGGAGATCAAACCAGTCAGTCCTAAAGTAAATCAACCCTGAATATTCATTGGAAGGACCGATGGTGAAGCTGAAGCCCCAAAACTTTGGCCACCTGATGCAAAGAGCTGACTCACTGGAAAAGACCCTGATGCTGGGGAAGATTGAAGGTGGGAGGAGAAGGGGATGACAGAGGATGAGATGATTACATAGCCTCTCCAGTTCTGCAGCTGGTGTATGCAGCCCATGAGGTCACCCAGAGTCGGACACCTCTTACTGACTGAACAACAGCAACAACCGCCGAGGGGCCCGCGGGCCACAGGGAAACTCTTCTCATGTTAGCAGGTGGCTTCTGCCTCGTCCTTTCTGCTGCCTGCTCTTGACTGCGTAGGGAGCCAAGAGAAGATGCTTATAAGGTTGGGACCTGGGCTGTGGGGAGGATGCTCCACCCTCGCAGGTGAGAGACAGGGCTGGGAAGCCAAGACTGTACAGACTCAAGTCCCATTCAGCCCTTCCTGCCTATGTGAGCTTCGGCAAATTTCTTTAGTCTTTCTGTGGCTCAGTTTCCCTCGCTAGGAACCGCAGCTCCCCGAACAGGCTGTTGTAAGGACGAAATGAGATGATGAGAGTGTTGCTTAAGATCCTGGCTGTGGCGTCCCAGTGACTGGAGTGTGGTGTCCCAGCGCTGCCGCTCACTGCGTGACTCCAGGCAAATGGCTCGACTTTCTGGCCTTTTCTGGTTTCCTTTTCTGTAAATCAGCGGACCTGGAACTACCTGCCTCAGTGTGTGGGTCTGAGGATTTCACTGCGACAGCACACTGAAAGGAGCCCAGCCCATAAGGAGCGCTCAGCCTGTACCACTGGTATGCTCCCAGGTCCTAGCCCAGAGCCCGGCACACAGGAAGTGCCCTGACTGTTAATTCCTTCCATCCTCGCCCGGGTCAGGCACGGCCCCTGGGGGGAGCCTTGGTCCCTTCTGGGACCTTTCTGTTTGTGCAGCCTGCCTTCTGCCCCAGCCTCTGCCCGGGCGGCCACCCTGGGTCAGGGCAGGGCCTGGAGCCAGGCAGGCCTTCAGCTTTCAATTTCTGTCACTCCCCCTTCCCTGCCTTGGCCCATTCCATCTCGATTAGCTTCCTGGCCCGCCCCATCTCTTCCTCTTCCCCTTTGAAATCCCTGCCGCTGTCCCGGGTCCCTCCAGACACTGCACAAAGGCGTCTTGGATTCCAGCGTCAGCCCCAGAGGCCAGCCCAATAATTCAATTATGGTGGGGAGGCTTTCTCCTTTCTTCCCCCTCTCCCCGCCTTCCTCTCGCTTCCTTTCTTCCCGTCTTTTTTCTTTTTTAGATCAAAACCCAAAAGACAGACATTGTGACCCTCAGAAGATGCTGGGACTGAAAATTCCCTTCTCGGCTCCAGGCCCTTCAAATGAAATACCAAGAATTTTCTCCCCTCAGAACACGTGTGCGGCATTTGATGTGTGTTCTTTGTCTGGGGCTTCTTTCTGGGGCCTCCCGCCCAGTGCTGGGGACCCATACAAGTTTTCCACCAGAGGAACGGTGGTGGTGCCCTTTGTCTACCTAGCCTAGACTCAGGCAGCCCTTGGCTGGGCCCAGGAAGGGATACCGTCTCCTATAAGGCATTGCTCGTTTCTGAGCTTGGCATGTATTTTTTTTTTTTTTTTTTGCAGCCTTCACACATGTGAAGTGTGTGGATGGGAATGTTGCCTGGAAGAAAGCAGTTTGGAGGGATGGGGGACAGGGCGGTGGTCCCGGCCTGGATCTGGCTCTTCCGTGCCGGTTGATGGAGGCAGGTCACTGGCTCTTGCTGGGTCTTGCCCACCGGTGGACTTCAGTTCTGTCTGCAGGTCAGCAGATGTGGGCTTAGAGTCCACCAGGTTCCCAGCTCCATGCTGGCTGGGATCTGGGGACAAAAACCTACCAAAAAAAAAAAAAAAATCCCATGTCCCAGACCCCCATGAATTTGGAGAAGATGGTCTTGGAAGCCCTTTCTGGCTCTGATGCCCTAGAAGCAGCCAAGAAAGGATCAAAATAGACATTCGAGCTGACTTAGCCAGGTGTTCCCGGGGAACCAGGTAGACGATTTCCTGTTGCTTTTTAAAGTGAATTTTCAGGAGCAAATAGAGTCTTAGAGGCAAAAGGTCTGTGTATTCAGCTGTCCCAGTTCCTCTCCAGTGCAGAAAGTCCTCAGAAACGTGGAGGTCAGGTGCTCTTCCCACCTTGCCTGGGAGAGACTGGCGCCTCTAGGGGGCAGGCAGCACAGAGCACGGTGGGAGAGCTTGGCCTCTCTGTACCCTTGTCGCTCACCTTACTTCTCCCCACAAAGGGCTTCACAGAGAGAGTCCGATCCCTGTTTCCCCAGACAGGTATGGGAAGATGGTGATCCTGTATTTATACAAGATCTAAGGAGGAGGACGGAGAAGGCAATGGCACCCCACTCCAGTACTCTCGCCTTGAAAATGCCATGGATGGAGGAGCCTTGGTGGGCTGCAGTCCATGAGGTTGCTAAGAGTTGGACATGACTGAACGACTTCACTTTCGCTTTTCGCTTTCATGCATTGGAGAAGGAAACGGCAACCCACTCCAGTGTTCTTGCCTGGAGAATCCCAGGGGCAGGGGAGCCTGGTGGGCTGCCGTCTCTGGGGTCACACAGAGTCGGACACGACTGAAATGACTTAGCAGTTAGCAGTAAGGAGGAGGATCCCTTCCTTTTCCAGTCTCAGCTGCCCCTTCACAGGTCCTGATTCCTGCATTCGGGGCTCCCGAGGGGAGCAAGAATGACCAGAATTGGAAAAACAACAGGCTGGGCAGGGTAGAGTGGTAAGCAGGAGTGGATCCATGGGATAGCTTAAAGATGCAGGAGAATGTTGGGGGTCCAGATCAGAATACCCCAGTGGAAGTCGTTCTCCAATCCACCGGATTTCCCAGGCAAGAATACTGGAGTGGGTTGCCATTTCCTTCTCCAGGGGATCTTCCTGACTCAGGGAATGAACCCAGGTTTCCTGCATTGCAGGCAGATTGTTTTTTCTTTAGCCATGGACTTTATAGTTTGAATATTTGCAATTATTATTCTATATACAAATGTTAATTTCTTACAAAACTCTGTATTCCATATTGCTAGGTCACTTCACTCTTCATTTTATGTCACATTTCCACCAAGAACTATTTCCCCAGATCACAATCTGCCTGATTGTGTGTTGTTGTTGTTCAGTTGCTAAGTTGTGTGTGACTCTGCAGTGCCATACACTATAGCCCACCAGGCTCATCTGAGATTTTCCAGGCAAGAATACTGGAGTGGGTTGCCATTTCCTTCTCCATGCAGGCAGATTCTTCACTGTCTGAGCCACCAGGGAAGCCCACCAATATAGAGGATGGCAGAAAAGAAAGGCTCTGTTTGCAAGGGAGAAGGAGGTCCAGAGGACGAGGAGCCTCTGCCTTTTTCTGCCTCTGAGCTTTTGCTGAAGCTCTTTCTTTCCTTCTGAAACACCCTCCCCACAACGCTGCACACTCACCCCTTTCCTTGTCATCATTGGCACCTCTTCCATGAAACCCGCCTAAATCTCCCAGCTGGAAGTTGCTTTTTCCTCCTTCAAGCTCTCATTGCATTTTGCCTGGACTGCTCAACAGATCATTTCATTTCATTTCATCCTCACACTACTTTAAAAGCTACAGACTATTGTTTAATCACTTTGCAAAGTAGGAAACACAATCCCAGAGGGGTTCTATACTTTTTCCAAAGTTGCAAAACTCATTTATTGTACAGCTTCTTCTACTCTTTTACCGTGTAGCACCCTGCTCATTATTCGTGGCCCAGGCAGTGTTATTTTAAAAAATGCTTGGTACTCATTCCATTGAGGATGACTTAAAATTTTTTAGTCCTTATATATTTGCATTGATGTGTTGTAGTAAAAATACAATCAGCACAGTAGACCTATTATTTTATATATGCTATTGCATAAAATGGAGCCTAAAGAGGTTAAGTGAATTTTAAAAATCCAAAGGATTATTGTGTGTGTGGTGGGGGAGTGAATTTTAAATACTAATTAAATAGTATACACAACAAAACTGTGGACGTGGTTGAGAGATGACTGAAGTTTATGAAACACTGGTTTAAGTACATCCGTGGTCTACCACGGTATTTTTTAAAACTTCAAACAATAAATTATGAGGAACAGTAATTACATATTAATTGGAGAAAAAGTTGGCAATTGAGATAAGCCAGGAAAGGTAAAATCATCCTCCACACCACAGGGAGATGCTGTGTACAGCTAGCCTGTTAGCTTGGTAGGAGCCCATGCTGAATGTGGGCGGCAAAATGGAACTTCCCTGGTGAAGGTTCCTCGAAGCTACACTTAGCACCTGGCCTCGGGCTGACGCTGAGACCTTTGACTCGCTGGTAACGGCCTGCCTAGTGGCTTGGAGATGCCAACTACAATGCTGCAGACAGTGGGGTCATGCTTTGGTTTCTCCTATCCCCTGCCCCACGTGTTCAGTGTAGTCCCCTGAAGCTGGTGCAAACGCCTTCCTTCTGCCCTTGCCCTTTGTCAGCTCTTGTACATGAGTTTATTTACATGTATACCATCCTCCTCCAAGCCCTTAAAGCTCTCAGGGTCTGAGGCTTGCAGTGCTTTGCATACGGCTTGGCACAGAGATTCTGAGTAAAATTTTGCATCAGTGCAATCCTATCTGGAGACCACTGCAGACCAGATGGCTCCTAGAACCCAATAGGATCAAGAAAAAAAAAAACAAAACCTGAAGAGTCTTTACTCTCTGCCCCTGAGGCAAATTGTCTCTGTTTCTTACTGTGTGGTTTTTTTTGGCTTTTATCTTTTCCTAAAATGTAACCACTGGATATATATTAACTATCCATCTATCTATATCTATTTATCTAGATCCATACAGAAAACAGTATTGTTCCTTTGGAACTCCTGGGCAATGAAGGCAAATGGGATAATTTATTATAATGAGTAGCTATTATGTTTCTTTACCAAATTAGTGCTTCTTCCAATTTATCTCTTTCAATATTCACACTTGTCTTGAGATGTCAGATATTCTTCTTCTTCAAGGAAGAGGAAACTGACTCTCAGAGAGAATCAAGACTTGTCCAAGAGGACTGTGCCGATCATGAGTGAGGTTCACCAAATATTTTTTTGTTGAGCTCCATGCCACGTGGTAGGATTGTACTTCCTTTGGAATTTGCTTTAGCCAATAAAATGTGAGTGCCTCATCTTCTCCCACTGCCCAGGCAGGTGATGGCATTTCAGGTGGCGGCAACCCCATCAGTCTTGGCTCTGGAGGGAGGATATTGGGGAGCAGAGTCTCTGACTGATTTGGAGTGGGCTTGTAGTGTGAGCAAGACATTGTTGTAAGCCCCTGAGCCTTGAGGATGTTTGTTACTGCGTCATAGCCCAGCCCTTCCTGAAGCAAACAGTTCCAAAGCCAGTGAGTTGGCAGGGCTCGAATTTGAATCTCAGACTTTCTGACCCTAATGCTATTGCCGTTCCTACTGTCTCCATAGTTCCTGACACCGTGTTTTGAGGCCGCATGGACTGTGTGATTTTGAGACCTCAGAACTTCTGGTGTATTGATAATGTACACATTGAAAAAGTCACCTCCCTGGCAAGCTCTAAGTTTTCCTGATTTCAGATGAGTCTGCTGCAAGCTCATTTTAGTAGGGAGGGTTGAGTGAATGACTGACAATATAAAAATAACAATAATAAAAGAAGACCACTAAAGTGAGTGCTTACAACACATCACCTATTGTGTTGAGTACTTCATCTCTTTATCACCAGCTTCTGCAGTAGTTCCCATTTCATAAAGAAAACTTGAGATTTAGAAAGGTTAAGTAACTTGTCCAAGTTGATACATCCTTGCAGCATGGAATGGCTTCCTAGCTGTCAAGGCAAAAATAGAAAGCAGTGAGTTATACACTTTTCATTGTCTGTTGAAAGGAAGCCTATTGGCATTTAGTACCAAGGAAAAGTCTGATTTCCCCCAAGAAAACGAAAGTTTTTCCACGGATCATTTCATAAGGAATATTGTGCAGTGCATGACTGTTTATAAAATCTTTTATTGTGAGTAACTTGAAAATTATTTTTTTTTAAAGTTGCAAGGATAGAACGAAGAACCCCCGTTACCCTTCATTCAGATTCACCCTTGTTAACAACATCTACCTCGTTTGTTTTATCGGTCTCTCCTTCTGCTCATAGGACTATTAGTTCTCCAAGCCATCCAAGAATAAGCTGCAGACACCATTCTTCATTCATACTCCAGTCCAGAGTCACACATTACATTTAGTTGTCATGCCTATCTGAATTCCTTTAAGCAGTCCCTAGATCTTTCGTCGACATTTTCCCAGAGCGGATTATTTGTAGAGTATCCCTCAATATAGGTTTCTCTGGTATTTCTTTCCAGGTAGGTTTGAGCTGTGCATGTTCGACAGGAATGTCACTGAAGTGATGCTGTGTGCTTCTCAGTCCATTATCTCAGGAGGTACATAATACCTGTGTGTCCCATTCTTGTGGATGGTGAGTTTACCCTCTTGAATAAGGGGGTGTCTGCCAAGTTCCTTCAGTGCCAGGTTACTAGTTTTCTTGTTGGAATAGGTAAGTGATTGTGAGGAGATACTTTGAGAGTATGCAAATATCCTATTAGTTCTTAACTTTCACATACTAGTTTTAGCATCAACTGATGATCTTTAGTGCAATGTTTTAAACAGTGGTTTTATCAAAGATAAAAAAAAATTCTTTCGAAAACAGTTTCTTATTCAGAACCACTGTGGACATCTGGGATAGCACTTCTGTTCAGAAAGATCATTATCACTTTGCAGGACTGGCTGAGGATTCTTGATATTCCTTGACTGCTAACTTGTCTCAAGAGCTGGAGGGGTGAGGGGAAGACTTGGGAAAACCTGGAGTAATTTAAAGCATTTGGGGATAAGAAAAGACTTCTACTCATTGTTGGAATAAGTGACAGAGGAAAGAGAAGTTCACGTTTAGAGAATCAAACCCGATTTATTAATTCGCAAGGGTTGATGTAAACAAAATCCCAGACTGAGGCTTAAACAACTTAAATTTACTTTCTCAGTGTTCTGGAGTCTGGAAGTCCAAGATCGAGGAGATCTCTCTCCTTGGGTCGTAGGTGGCCGTCTTCCAGTGTGCCCCATGTGGCCTTTCCTCTGTGTGTACAGAGCTCTTCTTCATCTTACAGAAACATCAGTCATGTTAAATTAGGGAGCCACTTTCTGACTTCATTTAGCCTTAATTCCCTGTTTAAAGGCCCTGTCTTTTAATACAGCCAAATTGGGGGTTAGGGCTCCAACATATGAATTTGTTGAGGGTGGTGCACAACTCAGACCATAGCATTTGGATAGGGAAAAAACCAGGAGAACTAAAGAATGATGAAGTGTTGTAAGCTTTCTCTACCACCTCTGCCCCATGCACTCAGTGGGCTTGTTTATAACTGCCATGAAGGAGCAGTCCTCAGGACAGACCTTCACGTTCCTTTCTCCAGATAATATGTCCAACTCACTGGCAACCACATAGCGTGCAAACCCATCCTGTCTCCAAACGCTGCGTACCTGAAGGTTCTTCCATATCATTCTAGATTCAAGAGTGGTGTTGGACAATGGAGTCCAAAGGTGCTCCTTGAGGTATCTCTTAAGGAAAAGATGCCTTGATCTAGGGTCTGGGCCACACATTGCCCCCAATCCTGCTTGTATAGTTGTGTGTGTCCAGCAGGGCTGACTCATATCTATAGCAATATTAAACCTATAAGAACCAATCCCTTAGATCTCATAATGTTTCTTTCCTAAATCTGGCCCTTAGTTCTCTGCACACTTTGCCTATCTATAGCTTCTTGGTTGTAATGGGTCTGTCTATAAAGAGAAACCCATCAGATCTAGACACCATGCCTTTCTTCTTTGTTAGAAAGATTCCCCTTCTCACAAGTTCCACTGTCAGTGAGGTCCTCAGTGAAGTATGGTGGGGAGGGTCCTCTCCATATTTTTAGCTTCTTGAGTATAAAGGGTTCTCCAGTTCCTGAGTCCTGCTATTTTAGGGCTTAGCTGTCTTTCCCATGGCATCAGCTGCAGCCACCTCTGGCCATTTCCCTTGCTTCCAAATTCTGTTGTTCCTCCCTATAGTCCTCCACTGAGTCTGACACAGGAAGCCTAAAGCCCACTTGGGAGCCGTCCCAAGAGTTTTCTCTCCTTTCCAGACCCTCCAGGGTGGTGCCAAGTGGGAGGAGGTGGGGCGCAACTCTTCGCCTTCCTGCAACTCAGCAAATTGAAATTTATGAGTTTCAACCCACATGAAAGGGCCCCCAACTAAGTCTCTCTGGATTCATTTGGAATGCTGAATTAATTTGGAAAATAAAGGGAAAAACAACTTGGTTTCAGCCCAGCAAGGGATCATGACATTTTACCAAGTCCTGTCACCCCCTTTAAATTTTCTTCACCCCCTACTTGAGTACCTCCTTCCAGTCTGACCACAGGTAAAGTGGGGATGGTGACAAAAGTCTATCCTGTTGTGAGGGTCATGATTCACTCAAGACAGGGTGCACACAGAGGAGTCTGGACCATCACACATCTCTGCAGAGAGCAAGTGAGAATTCAGGGAAAGGACTCTCTCTAAGGGGAGTGTTCTCAGTGTTAGGTAAGCATGAGCCTTGAACTTTGAGGCTGAAAGACCAAGGTTCCAATTCTTCCTCTGCAGGAAATACATTTTTTTGACTGTTGCCTTTCCAGATAGCCTTGAGGGGAGGGCTAGGGGGAGGACAACAGAAGGGACAACCTCCAAAATTCATCCTGTATCAGCACATTTCTCTCCTGCAGTGATCTCACCTGAATTCACCGTAATCTTGCTACTTTCCTGTTGCAGTTAACACTGGTCATCCACTTCCACTTTTGCTACCCCTTCTCCCCATCTGCAAATCAATTTTTCAGGCAGCAGCCAGAATAATCATTCTAAGACATAAATCAGATCACATCTCCTCTCTGTAAGCCTTCCATTGCTTGTCATCACACTTGGATACAAACCAAACTTCTCACGGGACCTGAACTGAAGTGAACTGAAAGTCACTCTATCGTGTCTGACTCTGTGACCCCGTGGACTATAGAGTCCATGGACTTCTCCAGACCAGAATACCGGAGTGGGTAGCCTTTCCCTTCTCCAGGGGATCTTCCCAACCAACCCAGGGATCACACCCAGGTCTCCTGCATTGCAGGAGGATTCTTTACCAGCTGAGCCACAAGGAAAGCTCATCGGACCTACTAGGTAATAAAACCTGGCCCCTGCCTTCCCTTCCACCTCATTCCCTCTCCCTGTGCCCCACACTAACCAATCTCCTTCCTTCTTCACTGCTCCTCTAATCTCCAGGCTCATTTGCCATTGTCTGTTCCCTCTGCCTGCAACCTCTTCCCCCTCCACCTGTCTGGCTCCCTCGGGTCCTCCACATGCCCTGCAAATGCCCCTCTTAAGAGAGGCCCTCACTGAACCATCAGGGTAAAGAAATGCCCCTGACCCCCTGTTTTATTTTCACGGTTATTACCAGTTGAAAAGCCATCCCCTCTGTTTTGTTGCTATTGTTTTGCTCTATCGTCTGCCTTCCCCCCAGAAATGTCAGGTCCATAAGCATAGAAACCTTGCAGGTCTTGCATCCCCAGTGGCCAGTCTGGTCCATCGTGGCTGTTCAGTCAATGTTTGTTGAATGAATGAATGATGAGAGGAGTGCTGGCGGGCAATGAGACCTCCTCGTCGTTATCTGTTGCTTCATCTAGAACACGGGGATAGTAGTACCATGCTCATTAGGTTCTTTGAGGGTTAGATGAGTTCATAATGTAAAGTTCTTAGAACAGTGCCTGCGTGTGTGCTTAGTTGCTCAGTCATGTCCGACTCTTTGCGATCCCGTGGATGGTAGCCCCCCCAGGCTCCTCTGTCCATGGGATTTTCCAGGCAAGAATACTGGAGTGGGTTGTCATTTCCTCCTGCAGGGGATCATCCTGACCCAGGGATTGAACCCATGTCTCCTTCATGCGTTGGCAGGTGGATTCTTTACCACTGAGCCTCCTGGGAAGCCCCAGAACAGTGCCTGGTGCAGAGCAAGCACCAGTAAGTGATAAATGCCAATTTTTTAATTTTAATATTATTACAATTAGGGTTATGGATGTATTTCCTGACACTGTGTTTGAAGATTTAGTGTCTCGCAGGGTGCCACAATATCCAAGGGTATTCTTCTCTCTGAGGAGTGTCCTCAAGGGCCCACTGCATCTCCTGATCTTTGGGAGACCATGGTAGAGGCTTGGGAAGAGTTTGAGCTGTAGTCAGATGGGGACAAGTACAGGTCCCAACTCTCATTGTATCACCATTTGATTTTGAGCAACAAATAAGACCTCTCTGAGTCTCAGTCTCCTCAACAAGAAGATGCCAAGAATTCCCCATTGCTGGAAGGGTTAATAACATGAGCAGGTCCTCAGTAAAGTTCCGGGCCCACGGAATCCAACGCTGCCCCTGCTGGAAAAAGCATTGATCAGAGGGTGCTGGTCTCCCTGGGATGCGGGACACCTTGGCCCACTGCCCCTCTGTGTCAGCTCCAGAACTTGCCATATTGGAAGAAATCAAACATTCCAGGAAAAATGACTCTGGCCATGTTGTTAATGTTCGACTGCTGTCAGAATGCGGCAGGGCCTCCCCATCTCCTGACTGGAACTGGTTTCCTTCCCATGTCTCTACCTCTCCCAGCCCTGGTACAGGCAGGAGAGGTGGGAATCACATAATAAAGGCTTGCAAATAGCTACTTGCCTATGGCGAGAACTGGTTTATGCGTCACTGTGGACCACTGGGGCTTTCCTGGGGCCTCAGAGGATCAAGAACCTTTCTGCAATGCAGAAGACCTGGGTTCAATCCCTGGGTCACGAAGATCCCCTGGAGAAGGGCGTGGCAACCCACTCCAGTATTCTTGCCTGCAGAATCCCATGGACAGAGGAACCTGGGGGGCTACAGTCCATGGGGTCATCACCACTTGGTTGATATCAGTGGAGGGTGGAGAGTAAATTCTCTGAGGCTGAGCCAGGTATCAGGTTCAGATCCTAACACTACCATGTAATTGCACAAGCCCAGAGGGCTCCAGTCACATCAAATTCTACATCAAAGGAATCTGTGAAGCAGCGGTAACTCCGTAACTGAGGTGTTATATCCCTGGGCTTGTATGACCAAACTTTAGTTTCCTCGTCTATAAAATCGGTGGAGAGATTAAACCAGGCAACATGCAGAAGGAGCTGGGCATTATAGTGGCTCAATAAAGAGCAACCATGCTGACTAGTTCTGCTTCTTTCCCTCACTGGGTATTCTTGGGATATTTAGCTTGTGTGAGAGCCCCAAGGGCTCATTTGTGTCTGCCTAGAATCACTCGCGTCTGCCCCCACTTTGGAGCCTTGTTCTTGAGATCTTCATGAGTAAAAACCCACCAATATACCTTCCCAGGAGAAGATACTCAGGGAGGCTTCCAGATCTTTCTCTCTAGCTTCTTTCCCTCAATTCCTCTGACCATGAGGGGCAGAATGTCTCCAGTGGGGACCAGTGGTTCTGAATGCCTGGGGACGTTTGTTGCCCAGGGAGTTGGGGCAGCAGGGCCCCATGGGAAGCAGCAGCGGTTGTGCGGTGATGGGGTGGGCCTGATGGAGGCGGGAAGTGTGGTCCGTTTTCACTCCTTGACTCTGGCGACCCCCTCCCTTGCGCCTATGTGAAAGGTGAAGGGTTGGGGTGAGGGGAGGGCGTGACTTCCCTCCCTGTTTCTGGAAATGAATCCTTGGAAAATCTTGAAGTGCTATTCCCGCCTCTGGAGCCACTGGGACACCGCAGGCCTCAGGCTGGGGACTGGCTGTGGGAACACTGCAGAGCTGACAGGATCAAACTGACTTTTTGACACATTTCTGTGGGAAGGCGTCGCCGAGCGAGAAGTTAGCTCCCAGAGCCGACGCGGAGCTTTCATGTGGCTCCAGGGCTGACACCGGCCCCCTTCACAGGAACAGCGGGCTCTGCCTGCGCCGAGAGGCAGAGGCCCGACATGGACACAGGGTGATCCAGGCCCAGGCCATGAGGAAAAGGCTCAATCCCAACTTCTTTCTACCCCCAGTCCCGCGGCATCTGCCTCATCAAAGGCTGGGGCAGCAGCCTGCCTCCTGGGTTCAAATCTCTTCTATTCACCAGCTTGTGTGACCTTGGAACAAGCTCTTTAACCTTCTGGGTTTTCATTTTCTCATCTGCAAATGAGTCAGAAATGAGGCCAACCAGTGGGAAAAAGTAGTGTGGGTTACTGATTATGGCGATGTTCCAGACACTTACAGGGGCTACTATTTCATTAAAATATATTATTTTATTGATATAGGTTACGTATATTTTTATTTCATTGGATCAGGACAATCCTGCAGGGGAGAGATTATTAAGCCCATTTTACAGATGAGGAAACTGAGGCGGGGGCTTAAGGAACAAACATTCGGATGGTGAGGGGCACTGCCCAGGTGGAAACCAGAGCTGTTGGCCTCCAAAGCCTGGGTTCTTTTTACTACATTCAGAAACCACTCTGCCTCGTGCTATTAATGAAAATCTAGTTTGCATTTTGTTAATGAAGCTGATCGTGACCACCTGGACCTGACTGCATCCTCATAGCCCTGTCCTTGGAGCCTCTGGGCATCCCATGTGGTGGAGACAAATGTCCTCCTTTCATGGGGTGGTGGGGACACTGAGGCTCGTAAGACCAGAGAAGAGACCCAGCAAGGAAAGTGTATGGGCAGCAGGCCTCCCACTGATGGTAAGATGTCCAGTCCACTCTTCTTCCCTTGGAGCCATGCCAAGCCTGGGAACCAAGGGGCCTTTGGAGAATGCCACCTGGAATTAGGGTGGCCAGGCAGGAGGGATCTGCCCCTTGGCCTTCCTGCAGCCTCCACACACAGCTGGGGGATGACTCACATCCCGTGGGGCACTTCTCTAATCGTCCACATGTATGGAGGACTTTGCTGGTGAGCCTCCCAGGGACTTGATGGGGTCCAGGCCCAAGTGCAAGGAGCTGGGAAGCCAAGTGGCCCAGAAGAGGTCAGGGAGGGTGGCTGTTTTTGTGCCACTTGCCTGGGATCCCCAGGGTTCTGTTCGTCTGGGCAGGGTTGGATCAGCTGAGGCTCAAGCCAGGCCAGTGTCCTGGGGGCACGTGGTAGAATGCTGGGCTGAGGAGACAGATAGAATCGGCCTTGAATTCCAGTTCTGCCGCAAACCAGCTGAGAGACCTTGCCTAGCTGACTGTCACTAACTGAACCTCAGCTGCTGCTTCTGAGGAAAGGGGCAATAATGGTACACCCTCCACAAGGGTGTCAGAGGACCCCAAATTGATACTGCTTATTTGACAGTAAAGAGGTTTCCACATGGATGCACTCAATATTTGTCAGCTATTATTATCACCCTTTGTCCAATTTCCAGAACCTTCTGCCAGCTTAGAGCCACTCAGAAAAGTGGTGCCCTGGGCTGCTTTGATGGACAACCCCACACAGGGGGCCCTGAGGGTCTCTTTCCACCAGCATCAGCTCTTATTTGGGGACCTGAAGGACTTCTGGTCTTCGGAGTATCCCTTGTGGAGACGCCAGCACCTGTGAAGGGGCTTTTCATCAGTGACGCTTTCACTGGGTGATCAAGGGATGCGATGATGGCCTTCTGGGGAGGTGGAGTGGGAATGCTAGCTGGCAAGACTCCTTTCTTCTCTGAGGCCCTTCCTGCCAGCCAGAATCTGGATGGACTGAGGCCTCTATGCAGTGAGGTTTGGGGCCTGGGATTCAAATGACCCAAGCTGTGAGGTCCTCTCCTTGGTGGGTCCCTGGGGGAGCCCCCTCTCAGGACATGGCTGTCTTTGCTGCAGAGGTATGGTACCCTCCACGTTGGTAGAGGACAGTGGGGCTGATTCACAGTGCAGCTTGGGCAAGACGAGGCCCCTCTCTAAGCTTCAGTGTTTCCCTCTGAGCAGTGGGTAGAGCCTCCTTGGCTTCCTCTGCCTTCCTGGGAGAAGCCGAGGATGCAGAAGCTGGAGAGCATGCCGAGAGGGATCCAGGATGAGCTCCTGATTCAACCAGGAGACTTGATGGATCTTCAGGGCTCCCAGTGGGCAGGCTCACCCACACAACTGAGGGTGGTCAGCGCACACTCCAGGCCTCTGCCTGAGCTCTGTGTTGCCGGTGGCGGCTCCTGCTCCCTGGGCAAGGAGTGAAGATTAATTAAAGTTGTCAGAGCTTAAGTAAAATCACTGATGTCAATTTCCTCCCTCTGGTTCTTGCTGTCAGAATAAATTGGATGGTCATTACCTAATACTTGGCCCTATTTTCCCAGTACTTCATGGATGCTGAAGTGCTGATGGGAAACAGGGAAGCTGAGGCCCTTCAGAACAGGGCAGAGGGGCAGCTGCATGGGGCTGTGCTGTCTTGGCCCAGGGCCCCATCTCAGGCCTCTCTCTGGGACTGTGGCCTCAGGAGTGGGCTCAGAGGACAGTCCCAGGGGCCAGGGATTGGGCTCTGTCCATAGAGGTCACTGTTCTGATCCAAATGAGACCAAAGCCCCTCTGTTTGCTGATCCGTAGAATGGGGATGCTGTGCTTTAGGTCTGCCTATCTCCCCAGCGTGTTCATGGGCTCCACTACACCAGGGCTTGGGGTCATTTGCCTCTAATCCCCAGGGCCTAGGACACCATGAAGAGTAGGGATTTACTATGTATTTTTTGAACTAGCATATGCAATAAAATCAAGCATGGGAGGAAGGGTCCAGAAATAGCCAAAGTAATCCTGAGAAAGAACAAAACTGGAAGACTTACTCTTCCTGGTTTCAAAACCTGCTACAAAGCTACAGTAATCAAAACAGTGTGGTGTTGGCATAGAGACAAACATATAGACCAGTGGAATAGAACAAAGAACCTAGAAATAAAGGTTCGAACACACTGTTAAGTTATTTTTGACAAGGGTATAAGACCATTCACTGGGGAAAGACAGTCTTTTCAACAAATATGCTGGGAAAATGGAATATTCATCTGCAAAAAATGAAGTTGGACTCGTACCTAACACCATATACAAAAATTAACTCAAAACAGATTAAGGACCTAAATGTTAAATGTAAAACTCTTGGAAGAAACCATAGGACAAACATCTTCATGACATTGGATTTGGCAATGATTTCTTGGATGTGACACCAAAGGCATAGGCAACAATAAGAGAAAAATAGACAAATTTGACTTTGTGAGAACTTAAAAGTTTTTTGCATTAAATGTTACCAACCACAGAGCAAAAAGACAGCCCACGAAGTGGGAGAAAATATTTGCAAGTAGTATATTCGATAAGGGGTTAATATCCAGAATATATACAGAACTCTTAAAATTCAGCAACAGCAAAACAAACAGCTTGATTCAAAATGGGCAAAGAACTTGAACTGTTCAAGTTCTTATCTCCAAAGAAGAGAAACCAATGGTCAATGAGCACATGTGAAAAGATGTCTTCTTTTCATCACTAATTATTTAATAATCTTTTTATCACTAATCATTAGGGAAATGCAAGTCAAAACTACAATGAGAGTTTGTACACCTACGCTTCACATTAGGACCTCACATTAGAGACCACATCCATTAGGATGGTTACTGTATAAAAGGCAGATGAACAAACAGAAATTAAGTGTTGGAGAGGAGTAGAGAAATTGGAACACTTGTGCACTGTTGGTGAGAATGTAAAGTGGTACAGCTCTGTGGAAAACTGTGGAGATTCCTCCAAACCTGAAAAATGGAACTACCATATGACCCAGAAATTCCTTTCCTCAGTATATTCTCAGAAGAATTGAGTGTAGAGTCTCAAAGAGATATCTGCACACCCATGTTCATAACAGCATTATTCGAAACAGCTAAAGCTGTGGAAGCAACCCAAGTGACCATCAGCTCATGACCGATTACCAAAATGTGGTCTATACCTACATCATTCAGGCCTAAAAAGGACAGAAATTCTGACACAGGCCACTGCATGGGTGAATATTGAGGATGTTATGCTATGTGAAATGTCAGTCATAAAAAGACAAACACTGTAAGATTCCAGCTACAGGAGGTACTTGGGAGTGGTGGCGGTTTAGTTGCTAAATCTTTTGCGATCCCATGGACTGAGGCCCACCAGGCTCTTCTCTCCATGGGATTCCCCAGACAAGAATACTAGAATGGGTTGCCGTTTCTTTCTCCAGGGGATCTTCGTCAAAATCAGAGACAGAAAGGATAATGGTGGTTGCCAAGGACCGAGGCCGGTGGAGGGGCATGTTCGGGGAGTGTTAAATTGATGCAGAGTTTCAGGTTTACAAGATGAAGAGTTCTAGGGATGGATAGTGGCAATGGCTGCAGAACAATGTATTTGTGCCACTGAACTGTACGCTTGGCATGAGTTTGAGCAAACTCTGGGAGATAGTGGAGGACCGGGGAGCCTGATGGCCTGCAGTGGGTGGCATCACAAAGTGTCCGACACGACTTAGCAACTGACCAGCAACAAAGCACACTTAAATGGTTAAGAAGGTAAACTTTACGCTACATGTATTTTAACACAATTTTTAAAAAGAAAAAAAAATCAAGCATGGAAAGTGCTTTGTAAACTCTGAGACTAGGCCTATCTTGGACATTTCCTCCTGGGTTGGACCTTGAAGATAAATATTGGGACCAGCCCTCAGTTCACGGTGTAGATCGTGGAGCAGGCACCTCCCAAGCAGCACGAACATCTTAGGCAAAGGTAAGAAGCAGGAAAGGGGAGAAGCCCGCCGCGAGGGAAGTCTGTGTTTTTTCTTTCTGAACAGTTTGTGGCTCTAGGGCAGACACAGTGTCACCCTAGTTCCTGGGTCCAGCGGCACCACCCAGAGGGTCCCGCCTATGGGGGACAAAGACACGCCCCCTGGCTGCCTCTGGGAGGCCCAACTGGCTGCTCTCTCTGAAGTCCTCATCGTTCCCAGGGCTTCACAGTATTGCTTAATCCACCCTCCTCCCCAATACAAGCAGCTTTTAATTTACGGGGACTCAATCGTGGCCCTGGGGCCTGAGCTAGAAATCAAAGCAAACAGGCATCATTTACCATAAACAGGCCTTTCCCCAGCGGAGTGAGCAGCCCGGGGACAAGGAAACCCGGAGATCCTCGGGCACTCACAATAAAAGCCACCAGCACACAGGGCTGCCAGCCAAAGCTCTGATCGAGAGGTTCATGGGCTCCGGCTCCTTCGAGGAGCCTCGGAGGAGCTGGGAGGGGCCGTGGACAGTGGGGGGTGGAGCCCACCGACTGGCCAGCGGAACAATGGGTCTTGATCCGTTCTAGAGACTCCCCGGTTGTTCTAAGTACGCCCTGGAGATGGGGGCGGGGGTGGTGGTGGAAGGGGTTTGGCGGGGGGCACCTCTCCCCTCTTCCCCTCCTTCCCCCTGCAGCTCGTCAGCGTCCTGCGGGCCAGTGGCCCGCTTTTAGGCAGCTAACAACCAGTTCTGGAGGGGGTAACTCTGATTTGCGGTGTTTCCTGATTTCCATATTGTAAAGGCTCCCTCCAAAGGCCAATTCCGAGCCCCCTTTTGGTGGTATCGCAGATCGCAGAACTGGGAAGAGAAGAGGGGTGCAGACAGGACGTCACTGTATAGAGCTCCAGCCACGCCCTAAGCATAGATGTGAATAACCTCGTGGGCATTGATTGACAATAGTGCTACCAAAAAAGGTACTAAAGTGCTTTAGAAAATAAATGAGCTTTGAGTATTTATTACCTTTGTTTTTAGTATAATGTGTTTATTTAGCTAGGTTCCTATTGTTGGTTGCTAAGTCATGTCCCATTCTTTGTGACCCTATGGACTGTAGCTCACCAGGCTCCTCTGTCCATGGGATTTTCCAGGCAAGAATGCTGGAGTGGGTTGCCATTTCCTCCTCCAGGGCATCTTCCCAACTCAGGGTTTGAACCCAGGACACGTTCATTGCAGGTTGTCTCCTGCACTGCAGGCAGATTCTTTACCAAATGAGCATCACTAACTGCTTCGGAAAGCCCCGCTCTCGAAAGTACCCAAAACGTGACAGTGAGTCGCGTGAACTGAAACAGCTTTGTATGAGTCAGTGCAGTTCCTGCGTATCACCAAGGACGGGAGACCTGGGCCAGGCCTGTCCCAACCTCCTCTCCAGCCTCTGCACAACACTGAGCAGCACCTGACCCTCCAGGAGGTGAGAGACTGCCCTTGGGTGAAGTCTGGACGCTGATGGGGATGGGGAGGGGAGAAGCCAGAGTGGCCGCTGCTTGGGCTCCAGCCCTGACACCCCTTGGCCTGGGCAGCCTGCTCCTTTTCCAGAGTCCTGCTAAGGTGGGGCTCTGCATGACCCCAGCCTCCTTTGAGGGGTTCAACTCCTCCTGCAAGCCCCCCTTTGGCAGCAGGGTATCTGACAGAGTTGACCACAAGCCTAGCCACTTGGCCATGGGTAGTTCTGACAGAATCATGATTCCACAGCTTTACCACAGTGGAAAACCTTTTTATTAAAAAAACCCCACACATTTATTTATTTATTTGGTTGTACCAGGTCTTGGTTGTGGTATGCGGGGTCTTCAGTTGCAGCAAGTAAACTCTTAGTTGTAGCATGAGGGACCTAGTTCCCTGACCGGGGATCGAATATAGACCCCCTGCATCGGAAGCGTGAAGTCTTAGCCACTGGACCACAGGGGATGTCCCGGAAAACTTTGGGCTCCTCTGGTTCTTCCGGTATCACATTCTGCCCACACCACCCCTTTCCTGCTTACTGCTAACAGAATAACTCAGTTATGTTGATGTTTACTAAGCTCCGTGCATCAGGCTACCACAATGCAGCCTTAGGCGGGAGGAGCCTCTCCTATCCCCATTTTTGTAGAGGGACAGAGTGGGGAAGTCTCTTCCCCAAGGGCACACAAAGACTATGCTAATACAAGCCGAAGTCTGTTGTTGAAAGCAATAACAGACAAATTCTACTTATATTTCCTAAAAATAGTTAGTCCTCTTTTTGTGTGTTTGCACAATTGATCTTCCATTTGTCCATAGAAATCTTGGTTGGTGATAGAGTCCTGGGTTGGGGGACAGAGGAAAGCTTTGGGGATGAGCAGAGGGCCACACATACTAGGAACAGAAATTAGCATGTTGACCAAAAAAAAAAAAAAAACAAACAAACAAGGAAGGTATTTCGGTCTTTCTTCCTCTGCCTGCTCCCCACTCAGGACACCGTTTCCCACTGGGGAAGTGGGAGTATTTTGCAAGAGACCTTGATCAGTGATAGGTTTGAATCCTAGCTCCCCCCACTTCCCAGCTGTATACCCTTGAGCAGGTCAGTTTTCCTGTCCGAGTCTCAGTTTCTTCATCTGTGGAAGGGGAGAGCTTAATTCCAAGCAGTGAGGGTGGTGATGAGAGTTAAAGCAATGCTCACTCAACACAGTGATGGCAGGCGCCTGTCCATCGCTTATTTATTAATATCAATAGTTTTAGGGTCCAGATGACCTGGGCTTTAGTCACTGCAGCCTGACTGCACCCCTGCCCTGAGCCTCTAGTCTCTGTGGACACCACTTCACTGGCACCACTAGCAGACTCTTTTTCTGGTCTTTTGACAGCAAGATTTAAAGCCCCATCTGGGTGCGTTTGTTCAAACTATGAATGAAATTCTAGGGGAGCAGCGGCCCACCTCTCCCCTGCTCTGGAACTGCCTGGTATTGACGGAATAAATGGTCACGTTTCCTGTGCTCTCCGTGGGCTGTGGACTCTGTATCTGATGACTTTAAAAGGACCTGATGTAGACGATCCAGGTTCAGAGGCTGACAGGGGAAGGAACACAGAAGATCACGCATCAGGTGAGATTGTCCTGGGGCCCAACCAGGCCTTGGAGCAGGGCAAGCAACTCACACTGGCCTGGGGCATCTCGGCAGACGCAAACCAGGCCTGGAGATGGGTGAAGGCGGCCAGGAAGCCAGCCTGGTCAGGTGCCAAGGAGGCCTGGGGGTCCCTGGGGGCTGCCCCGGGTCTCTCTCCTCCACAGCTGCCACCCTGCCCTCTGGGTGTGAAGCCACACCCGTCACCCAGGGGGCCGGAGCGGTGAGGGGAACAGAAGCCGTGAGCACAGTCTCTCCCCACAGCTGTGCCAAACAGACGCCCTCACCGCAGATTTGCAACGTCAAAGGCTGAGCTCGAGTCACCCTCACAGCCACCTTTGGGAGGTGAGTGAAAGGCCCACTTCACAGATGGAAAAGGAGAGGCCCAGAGAAGGCCACTGGCTGTGTGGGTGGCGGCCCAGCTGTGAACGTAGTCTCTCCACGTGTTCCAGGCCTTCTGATTCACAGGCTAGTGCTCTTGCAGCCAGGCTGCCACGGTTCCCACGAAAGTGACTGGGTGTGTGGCACTGGGCAGAGGGCGAATAACTCTGTCCTTCGGCAGTGGCTCTGACCACCCCAAGTCTGGCAGATTTACAAGAACAGGCTTGTAAACTCAGCAACACCCCATAATCCTTTTTATGGGGACTGCTGCGGTAATGGACATTCATCAGCTCTCCCAGGCTAAGCGTGGTGGGCCTTGGGGGGCGAGGGGCAGAGGGGAGACATGCCGGCCCTCTACCACCCCCATCAGTGGATCAATCATCCCGGGATACCGCAGGACCAACAGGTTTCTGATCAATGCCAAGACCCTCAGCTAGGGGGCGCTGTGCAGCCAAGGTCGGAGAGAAAGCTACAGAGGTCAACACAGGGTGGAAAACACCTGGACGCCTGCCTTGGCTTCATCTTTACGTTCCCCCAGGAGCTCGGGTGGGCCAGGAAGAGGGGAAGTGCTGTCTAACGTGCCAATTCCCAGGCTTCTCTCCAAACCTCCTGAATCAAAATCTCCGACGATGGCCCGAGGAACGTGCCTTTAATAAGAGCTCCTGATGCAGCTGCCATCTCATATTCACAGGTTTAGAAGAGGCAGAGAATAATGGCAGAAAAGTGCGAGGTAGGTCAGATTTCTCATTTACTCGCTCAACAAACATTCTTCCAAACCTGGCCCTGGTCTCGGACGGGTGAGGCTGCCCTCTGCCTCCTCGTGTGTGGGATCTGCCTTCACCTTCACCTGTACAGTGAACTTGGACCCTGCCCTGCCCCCTCTGGCCACTGTGTCATCCTCCGTCAAATGGGAGGAGTGTCTGCGGTCCTTTTCAGCTCTGACACTGTTAGATGGTTCAGTCGGGCTGTAAATAATTAACCAGGATGGCCTTGTTATCAGTTAGCATCTGGGCTATTTAGGGGACTGAGGACAGATCCTGGTAATATGCTCGGACTCCCGGCTGAGGGCCTTTCACACCCCTTTTCTGCCTGCCCAGTCTCCCTGAGGGTGTGAGCTGTGCCCTTCAAGCCAGGGAAGAGCATGGTGGTGCCTCCCTCTGTCCACGTGAGCTCAGAAGGCCAAGCACTGGGAATCTGTAAGGCCTGAGGTGGACTTGACCATATCTTGAGGCCCCCTAAACAGCAGTATTGCTTGTTGGGTCTTAGACTGGGTTCTGTTTAGTTAGATTTGGGTTTTAACAGGTTGCTGAATGATAAGTCATACCTGAGTACTGTCTGTATCATTATTTACTTCATACATTTCCTTGAATCCATTGATTTTCGTTTACTTAGGGAAATTTATTTAAAAGGGAAATGTTATTAATATTACTGTAAGTGTAAAAGTAAAATTAATTTTATGAAGAGAAGAGAGCAACAAAAGTTAATACAAGGAAAACAAAACAAGGTGATTAAAACCTAGGCAGATCTAGAGTGCAGTGGCGGCCGCAAGGGTCTACACTTGACAAAGTGCCACACAGCTCTGCATGGTGGTGGTCTAGTTGCTCGGTCATGTCTGGCTCTTGCGACCCCATGGACTGTAGGCTATCAGGCTGCTCTGTCCATGGGATTTCCCAGGCGAGAATACTGGAACGGGCAGCCATTCCCTTCTCCAGGGGATCTTCCCAACCCAGGGATCCAACCTGGGTCTCCTGCATTGCAGGTAGATTTTTTTATCTGCTGAGCCACCAGGGAAGCCCGTACATTGTACCAATGTTGATTTCCTGGTTTTGACATTGTACTTTAGTTATGTAAGCGGTGATCACTGGGGAGAACTGGGTGAAGGGTTCACAAGACCTCTCTCAATCATCGTTGCAACTTTCTCTGAATCTATAATTATTTAAAAATAAAAAGTAAAAAAAAAAAAAAAAAAAAAACGAACTCTATAGATACTTTCTTTTAGCCTGAGGCTGGCTCTCTCTCCTTTTAAAGAGGGATGGGTAAGAGTTGATGTCAGATATCCTAACCCCATACCAAGATTTTCTCCTAGACTAACCAGAAGGTTCGAGAGAGCTTCTGGAAAGAACCAGCCTTTCTCACTGTGGGGGTCAAGGTCACTAAACACTAAACCATCTCACATGCTGTGAGTGGTGTGTGTATCTACTTGGAGAAACACTGTCCCCAGTTTTGCCTCTGCTGGCCGCCCTGGGACAGACAGCTCACAGCCTTGCTACCTGGCTGAGAGAAGCTGCTTGTAGAGTATCACAGAGCTGCAGGCCCCAGCCCCACCCGGTCAGTGGTTTTCACGTCCAGGAACCCACAGTTATGGGCCATGCTGTTACCAGGTGCCTCCCATGAGCTGGCACAGAGCTTCCTGAGATCAGGATGCCCGGGTCTCAGTTGCAGCTCTAATCAAAAAGTTACTCTGTGGTTCCGGGCAAGCCCCTCTCCTTTCTGGATCACTTTTTTTGTGTGTCTGTTATATGGGATCTGGGTTTCCCCAGCTAAGAATCTTGAGAGGGCACCAAACCTCTTCAAGTTATAAGGCAACTACTGTCTGTGCATCGTTCCAAGGGGACGGTCTAGGGTTATGCTATCCAATCTAAGGCAACCAACCATCCAGGTTTGCCAAGGACCCAGGGGTTTCCCAGGGCAAGGGACCATCACTGCTAAAATCAGGAGAAGCCTGGGCAAACTGGGATAGTTGGTTACCACAAACATAACGGCCAGTAGACACGTGTGACTACTCAGCACTTGAAATGTGGCTAGTCCAAATTAGATGGGCTCTAAGTGTAAAACACACAGCAGATGTTGAAAAAGAATATAAAGTGTTTCAATAGCTTTTAATTGGTTATATGTTGAAATGATAGCATTTTGGATACATTTGGTTAAATAAAATATAATACTAAATTATTATTAAACTAAGTCTGTTTCTTTTGATTTTTTTAAAAATGTGGCTACTTAGAGAATTCCCTGGTGGCCCAGTGGTTCCACGCTTCCATTGCAGAGAATTCCCTGGTGGCCCAGTGGTTCCACGCTTCCATTGCAGAGAATTCCCTGGTGGCCCAGTGGTTCCACGCTTCCATTGCAGGGGGCACGGGTTCAATGCCCGATCAGGGAACTAAGATCCCACAAGACACGGCAGGATCAAAAAAAAAAATATGGCCACGTAAAATTTTCACATTCTATTTGGGTCTCACATCTGTGTCTCACGTTGCATTTCTACTGGACATCACTGCTCTAGAGCCTTCTGGTTGTGACTGCCAAAATGCTCCAGCCCTTCTTGATTGAAAATGTCAAGGTTCCTTCCAAGTTAGTGATGGCACTTTGTGCTTTCCTGAGTAGCTGCCAGGCCCTTTTCTCCTGGAAAGCCCTTGTGTGAAGGCACGCGCATGCGTGTACGTGCACACACACACACACGTGCCCGTGGGCCACCACCCGCCCCTCGCCTTTCCCGATGGCCCCCTTACCCTCGTCCTTTGGTTGAAAGGCGCTCCTCCTAGCTCAGGCTGCCTCTCCCCCAACTCCATGTGAATTCCATTTGTCTAATTAAAACTAATCTGATAAAGGCAGGAATGGCAGAGATGCGTAAAAGCTCCAGTGAGCACAGGTCATGGCCTGATCTAAAGAGGGGGTCTTTGTCTCCCCACCCCCAGGCAGCAGCCAGCTGGGCAGCGGGTTACCCGGGGGAGCCAGCAGAGGAGCCGAGACCAGGGAGGGGGCTCTTCTGGGACAAACTGCACTGACATCACTGGATTGACCATTTGCAAACACAACAAGAAAGAAGCTAAAAAAGGAGAAAAAGTCGTGTAAAAAAGAGGGGTGCTCAGGAGTTAACTGTGGGCTAGGACCCTGGCTTCTCATGCCTTCGTCTTTCCCATCTGGTCAGTGGCAACGTCTATGAGAGAGGAGGGGGGTTAGCCATTGCTCTGGGCAAAAAGAGGAGAGTCTGGTATGGATGACATGGGTCTGGTATCATATATCCAGGGACACCGAGCTTCCTCGGAGCCTTGGGATCTCCCCAGATCCACCCCTGGAGCCATCCTCCAAGGGCTCCCCTCAAAGACACTTCTTCCAGAGTTTGGACCCTGGAGTAGCCCCTCTGACAACACAGAACATTGTGACACCCACCCACCCTCTCTCTCAGATCATGGGGAATCCAGAGATGAACTAGACAGGGTCTGGAATATCTGAGATGTTCTGTGTTTGTTGTGGCGCTTCAGTTTAAAACTCTCTACTTCTTCTTTGGTTGGTGAAGGTAGTCCAGGAGGGGAAAACCAAAGATGCTACTGATGAGAGAATTAACCAAGCTAGAAGCATTTATTGAACAGTTGGTGGGTAACCGGGCCTCTGATGGAAATTTCTGATGGAGACAAGGAGGTCACACTTGCACTGGGGAGGCTGCCCTCATGTACAAGAAAAACAAGGGAAGAAGATAGACCCACTCAATGGTCAGGCTGAGCAGAGCCAAACAGGGGTCTTGGGGGTTAGAGTGGGGAGACAGCCAAGGAACCTCTGGTATCAGGTGGGCATGAGATGAGGGCAAGACTAACGGGAAGAGGCCTGTGCTCTAGTTAGGCGTTTTTACACCAACCCTTTGAACCTGGGCAACCCAACCCACTCCCTGGACCTCACCTTCCTCATCTGTAAAATGGGGGTGATCCCCAGGTCTGTCTCTTTACTGAACGTAAAATTCTAGGACTGGAAGCACCAGAGAGGATTGGGTGAGAATTCCAGGTGGGAAGAAGGGTTGGGGCACTCCTGGTAGGACCAAGACAGCTGTCAGTAGGGAGGACCCATGGTCAGCAATGCTGGGAGGAGCAGCTCTCCAATGCTGGGGGAAAGTGACCCAGCCCTCCTGCTCATTCCAGTCCATCTCAGGGCAAGGAAGCCCCGTGGCCTCGTTGGGGTCTCAAACAAGCAGCTGTATTGTGTGTGCCCAGCTGGGGTGCCGGCCAGGGCGCGTGTCATGGGAACGGCCCCTCTGCTTCTGAAGAGAGGAGCGAGACGTGGCCTCAGAGGCCTTGCCCGGCGCCTCTGTTCTTTGCTGACAGATGCAAGGCCACTTCCCTAGAGCCCCTTCTGGCCTTCGTCATCTTCCCAAGGCGAGCAGAACCCTGAGTCAGAGCTGACTGTGTGAGGAGGACCGGCAGGGAGGTCAGATCTGGGTTCTAGCAAAGTGTTAAAGATGATTTCTGCCACCTCTAGTTCCTTCCTGCTGGAGCTCAGTCAGGCTATAGACCCTGTCACCCCAGTGTGGATTCCACTCATGAAAATCAGGAAGTTCACCGATGCAAACAATGGTGGGCTTTACTCCTTGCCTTGTTCTTTCAACTGACCAATCTGTAAGTGGTTGTGAAAGGCTGTCGTGCACCCAAAATTGTGCCACAGTGTTTGCAGACGTGCATAGCTTGCTCTTCTAACGTTGGAAGATACTCCGTATGGACTGCACCCCAGATACAGGTCTTCTCTGCAAGGTGTCTGGGGTCAGGTGTCTCCCTCCCATTGCATGGCCTTGCTTTCTCTTCCTTACAGACTCAATGCTATCCAGCGCTATCTCACACATTGACTTACTTGTGTATCTGTGTACTGTCACCCAAGCACATGGCTTCATGAAGAGCAGCCCTGAGCTTGTCCTGTTTCCCTGCTGGATCCCTGACCCCTAAGAAGAGGCCAGTCACCCGGCAGGCAGTAAAGAGACGTTTGGTGAATAAATGAATATGGAGACAGGCGTGCTGCTCTCTTGTGGGACATTCTAGAACGGTAGGAATGTGTGATTAAGCAGAGCTATTATTTGGGCTGGCATCAGCCATCGGGCAGGGATCCGGTGGGAAACAAGGGACAGACTTGGACAGGTTAGTGGAGGTCAGTTGACCCAAGGGCTGTTAAAAGACCCAGTCAGTGTCAAGGGCATGGAAAGGCAACAGAAACCCAGGGGTGAGGGAGAAAGGTGTGACCCCGGGGACACCAAGGGCAAGGCGGGATGGGTGCGGTTAGTAGAATCCCGGCAAGGGTAGCCTGGTGGGAGCTGTAGCCTTTGGTTGAGAGTTAAAGATGACCCTTGGTGACCTCGCAGGGTGGGAGTCAGGGAAGAAATGCCCAGTGTCCGCTCTTCCTGTTCTTTCTCCCACACCTGTGGGCTGAGCCCAATCAGAAGCCAGAAGCCAGCAGAGCCGTTCACACAGGAAATGGGGTCAGAGGGAGAGTCAGCCTCATGGGGCCCAGACGGGGTAAAGGGGATCTGGAGGGATAAACAGAGAGTGCCCAGCCCAGCTGGTAGCGGGGGACACGGCTGTGCCTGTGACTATTGCTACATAACAGATCTCCCCAAAACTCTGGTTGGAAACAACTGCCATTAGATTCGTATCTTTCATGGTTTCTGTGGGGCAGGGATCCAGGAAATGCTTTGCAGGATGGTTTCAGCTTGCAGTGGGCGGTATGGGAAGGGCAGGGGGGCCTCTTACAGTTACAGATGGACAGTGACTGCAGCCAGGGTGGCGAGGGGCTAGAAAAACTGGGAGGGAGCAGGTATCTCGGATTCTTCTAGAAACCTCTGGCCTCTCTGTGTGGTCTGTCTGTGGGAGCTAGATTGGGCTTTGTTGTAGCATGGCAGCCTCATTGTGGAGCAAGTCTGGCCCGGGACTCAGGGCTTCAGCTGGAGCCTGCTTAGTGAATCCAGCATAAGCACCGTCACACTTGCCCCTGAGTCAGAAGGTGTCGTGTAGCCTCACTTCTGCCACGGTCTAGTAGTGACGAGTCTCTAAGACTGGTCCAGAAGCAAACGGGGGAGGCCATAGACCCCACCGCTTAGTGGGAGGAATGTCGAAGTATTTGAAGAAATGTTTCCAAAGGTTAGAGAGGGTGGGGGCACTTGAGTTATAATTGAGTATCATTTGGGTGTTTGCCAGAGAAGGCTATGAGACGGTGCTTGGTGGAGACAGGGATGGGGTGGAAAGTTCCAACATGGATAGGAAGTTGGATCTGTTGAATTTCTCCTTTTCAGGTGCTAAAGGACAGGTCTAAGAGCATCCAACCTGGGGAGGCAGAACCCTTCCCTTAGTCTCTGGAGATTCTGGGCTCCCTGAAAGGGGAAGTTGGGTGGTATGGGCAGAACTGGCCCCCACAGGTCTCTAGGACTGCTCATCCAATGCTAGAGAACCAAAGCCCAGTTGCTTTTGGCTCATTTTCCTCCCACATTCCCCTCCCAGACACCAGTAGCCTCCCTCCCTGGAAGGAAGGGGGAGAGAAAGGCAATTTGGAGACTATCAAAGTGAGTGGCTTTCACTTTCAGGGAGCAGGCTGGGGAAGATTGCTTCCAGGTGCCTCTCGGGGCCCCTCCCAGCCCAGCGGGAGCCAACGGTGGGCCTGGAGGCAGGGGCAGCAGGCCTGGGGGCTGGGTGAGCTGCTCCCCGGCCTGGGTGTCTTTTTCCAGAGCTGTCAGGGCGGCCTGCTTCTTAACCAGGTCTCAGCTCAAAGGCCCCCTCCTCTTGGAGGCCTTCTCTCATCCCCTCAAACAAATCAGCACCTCTGGCTCAGTGGCTTCCTAGAGGAGCAGCCCTCAAACCCAGTTCAGATGGCCACACTCGGGCCTGACTTCTGGGGTGAGGAGTCCATGGCCGAGGTGGTATGCCTACCTGGAGAACACACCTGCCCATCTGGACAACACTCAGGGTCCTGGGAATTCTAGATTCCCCATCTGAACATCCTGAGCCTGCTTCCCCAGGTCTGTCCTCCGAGGGCCAGCTCTCCTCCTTGTGTGGGCACCCGCAGTCCTGCGGGGTAGCCCAAGGGTGGCCCTGTGGTGTGTATGGCGTGGGTGCTGGAGGGCAGGGGCAGAGCTTTGATGGGTCCATACACACGCACATGAGGCCCCTCAGGATTTGGAGCAGAGATAGGGTAGGAGAGAGGGCGCATGGACGAGGACCTGCCTTTGTACTAGTGCTAGGCCCACAAGTACCAGGGGTGCTCCTGGATTTCTGTCTCGTCACTCTGTTCCATTTATTCCTAGTGCCTTCCACTGTCTGACATCCATCACTCCTTGTCATTTTTTCCATCCCCTTCCCCAGCTGGAATACATACCCAGTAGGAGCTGGGGCCTTAGGTTGCATGCCTGCTTGGGAACTGGAGTCCCTTCTTCTCCTTCGCATGAGGTAGATGTTAGTCTATAAGAAGGTCCCAGCAGGAAGGAGTTCAGTTCAGTTCAGTTCAGTTCAGTCACTCAGTTTTTGTCCGACTCTTTGCAACCCCATGGACTGCAACCAGGCCTCCCTGTCCATCACCAACTCCTGGAGTTTACCCAAACTCATGTCCATTGAGTCAGTGATTTCATCCAGCCATCTCATCCTCTGTTGTCCCCTTCTCCCTCCTTCAATCTTTCCCAGCATCAGGGTCTTTTCAAATGAGTCAGCTCTTCGCATCAGGTGGCCAAAGTATTGGAGTTTCAGCTTCAACATCAGTCCTTCCAATGAACACTCAGGACTGATCACCTCTAGGATGGACTGGTTGGATCTCCTTGCAGTCCAAGGGACTCTCAATAGTCTTCTCCAACACCACAGTTCAAAAGCATCAGTGCTTCAGTGCTCAACTTTCTTTATAGTCCAACTCTCACATCCACACATGACTACTGGAAAAACCATAGCCTTGACTAGACGGACCTTTGTTGGCAAAGTAATGTCTCTACTTTTTAATATGCTGTTTGTTGGTCATAACTTTCCTGAATCTTAATTCCAAATCACCCAGTTTTACAGATGTGCAAACTGAGGACCAGGGAGACAAAGGGACTTGCTCAAGGTTACCTAAGTAGTATATATGTGTGCTTAGTCCCTCAGTCGTGTCTGACTCTTTGCAACCCCATGGACTGTACCCGCCAGGCTCCTCTGTCCACGGGATTCTCCAGGCAAGAATACTGGAGTGAGTTGCCATGCCCTCCTCCAAGGGGATCTTCTGGACCCAGGTTGCCTGCATTGCAGGCAGATTCTTTACCGTCTGACACCAGAGAAGCCCTAAGTAGTATGTGGCATGTCACAGGTGATGATGCTGACTCCTAAAAGCACTATGTTTATTTTTCGGCCAATTGACTGAGTGGTCCCACTCAGATCCAACCAGTGACGGGGTCTACCTCTAGGCAGGCAGCTCCCAAAGGGGAATGTGTTAAAAAATACAAGTTCCCTGCCCCGTTTGTCTTGATGCAGGATGTCTGTCCTGGCACCAAGAAGTCTCTGCTCCCAGCATGTACCACAGTGAGAATGGGGGATGCCCAGCGTTGGGAGGGAGGGCAACGCTGGGCTTCACAGCTGTTGGTGGCAGAAAGTCCTTCCAGAATCCAGTCCCATACCTTGCTCAGTCTTTTCAGGGAGGACATGACGCTATCAGATGAGGGTGCCTGTCCCCAAGTTCCAGGTCTCAGAAGGCCCGATGCCCCCAGGAGGGCAACAAATGGGCGCGGGGAGGTGGTGGCCTCTCTCGCAACCCCTGCTCTGTCTATCTGAGCTGTTTTTATTTTTGTCATTATTGCATCCTCTTCTGAACACTTTTTCCTCTTCTGGTCTGTATTTTCATCTGATGCTGAGTCAAAATCAACACGGAAAAAATCGACCTTTTTTCCGTGTGTAAGAGATGCCCACTTGATAAAGGCCCCATCTCTCTTTTTCCTTCTCCCCAGCTGCTGCCTCACACCCAGAGGAGTACCATGCTGTACAGAGAGGGCAGGGAACCTGAGTTTCTGACCCCAGCTCTGCCATGAGTGTGTCGCTACATTTTCTGCAACCTTAAATGACAAATAGCAGCTTCTTCCCTCCCAATGATGGTGTGATGGGTGCGATCATGAAAGCAAAACTTCCTGGAGAACCAAAGATGCTGCCCATCACAGGGATGATGCTTCAGCTTAGCAATGACCCCCCTGAACAAACACATCCGACTCGGCTCCCCACTTTGAGTGGGCATCCCCGATGCGTGGAAAAAAGTAAATACATGGATTTTGACTCAGAATCGGATGAAGAATGTGGACCAGAAGAGGATGAAATAACGAAAATAAAAACAGCTCAGATGTACAGAGTGCTTACTCTGTGTCAGGCATGGTTGTCAATGCTTTCCAATTCCATGAATCAGGTCCTATTAAACACCCATTTTACAGATAAGGAAGCTGAGGCACAAAGAGGCCACAGAACTAGTAGGTGACAGAGCCAGAATGTGTATCCAGGACAAGCCAGGCTGAGCAGGAGTAGCTGGGCAGGAGAGGTGGGGCCAGTGCCCTCTTCCCAATGGTGGGGCTCAGAGAGGCCCTTGGGGGATTTTGCTAAATGAGTGGGAAAAGGCAGCTCTTGTCTCGGCCCCTGAATAAAGATGAGATTTGATAAGGCTGATGGTGTCCTTCAGGGTGGAATCTGGCAAAGTGGAAGTGATTCCCTGATTCCTCATGCCGGGCATAGCTGCCATGAGGGATTCCAGGCTTCTCCAGGTCCCCTGTGTCACTAAGCCTTGTCTTGTTGGAGGCTGGGACTGGCCTTTTGTCTTTGACTCCCTTTTCTGGTAGTGTCCCGCCTGGTTTGACATACCGTAGCTGCTCACAGAATACTCGCTGCCCTGGGAACAGGCTCTGTGGGTAACGGGTGCCTTTAAACGGGCACAGGGCTTCTCTGGAATCTCAGTGCTGCCGGGAGACTGTCCTCCGTCCCGGCCGCCCTGGCCTCTTGCTGGCCGGCTTGCTGCCTTCTCCCCGCTCCAGCAAGGCCCTTCCGTTCCCCCACCAAGACATCCCAACAAAGCATCCTCTCCTCTGAGTGAAAGTAGGGACCAGAGGTAGGCAGGATGGGAAAGGGACACCCAGACAAAAGACTGTTTCTTGGACAGGTGGTGACCAGCTCATCCTTGCCTTTGAGCTTCCTCATCCCAGGTGGCCTTATCAGGACTGCATCTCAGATCCTGCCTCCAAACTTCCCCAGTAGAGGCCACCTCCTCTGCTGTCCGACACCCACACTGCCTAACTCACTTCACTGGCCATGGTAGGAAAACACTTATTTTTGTACTTTATTTTTTTAATTGTGATAAAGCATATATAAACATTTACATGTATATGCTACATATATGTAGCATTTACCATTTTATACTATCTTAAAATATGCAGTTCAGTGTTGCTGCTCTTATTATTTAGCCTCTAAGTCGTGTCCGACTCTTTGTGACCCCACGGACTGTAGCCCACCAGGTTCCTCTGTCCGTGGGATTTCCCAAGCGAGAATACTGGAGCGGGTTGCTGTTTCGTTCTGCAGGGATCTTCCCCATCCAGGGATCGAACCTGGGTCTCCTGCATTGGCAGGTGGGTCCTTTACCACTGAGTCACCAGGGAAGCCGCGTACAGTTCAGTCGTAGTATGCATGTCTACACTGTTGTGAAAGCGATCTCTAGAACTTCGTCATCTCACAAATCTGAAACTTTATATTAAGCAACAACTCCTTTTGTCCTCCTCCCCTCAGGCCCTGGCAACCCCCATTGTATTTTCTGTCTCTTGAACTTGACTGTTCTAGATGCCTCGTATAAGCAGAATCATCCAGAATCTGTCTTTCTTGTGACTGGTTTATTTCACTCACGTAGTGTCCTCAAGGCTCAGCCACGTTGTGGTAGGTGTCAGAATTTCTTCCCTTTGGAGGCTGGATGGTATTGCGCTGTGTGTAACGCCACATCTGTTCATCGGTTCATCTGCCAGTGTGCCGCTGGGTCGCTTCCGCCTTTGGACTATTGGGAACGATGCTGCTAGGACTTTGTTGTCCAGATACACAGCACTGTGCCAGTTACTCACAGAGAACCAGGTTCTTTATGTATCTTTCTAAAAGACTATTTTTCCCTTTTACAATGGAGGAACAGTCACTTGGAGGCTTAGAGGCTAAACAACAACAACAACAACCCTGAACTGTATATTTTAAGATAGTATAAGATGGTAAAAGTAGGTCATTTGCTCCAAAGCCCACAGCAAGTAAGTGGCAGAAGCTGGCTTTGAATTCATACTGATGCCAAACCTCACCCATCGCTCCTGCTTTCTGCCACCTCCTTTTCTCAAGGGCCTTTGTTTGCATCTCTTATCTGCTGGGGAGATGTCCAGGCTGCATGTGCCCACCTCTGAGGCTCGGGGCCAGTGCTTGTACAGGACAATATAGTACAATTGTTAAGATCAAGGCTTGAATCCAGACTGTACAAGTTCAAAATTTGACTCCTAGCATTTCTTAGCTGTGTGACTTTCGCCAAATTACTTAACCTCTCTGTGCCATGGTTGATTAGTGATGCCTGCCCCAGACTCAGGATGGGGCCCATATGTCTCTCAGCTCCTTCGACAAAAGTAAAATCTCCCCTGAAACCACACCTCGCACCAGGTTCTGTCCAGATTCTTAGTCTTGGAAGCAAAAAGGTTACCTACAGAACTGTAAGCAGAGAGACCCTGAATGAAGATGGGGCAGGACTTGCTCCAGAGGGATTTGGCTTCCCTCAGAGTGGGAGTGTCTCCCCTGGCTCCCAGTCTATTTACCCCGAGGCAGTGGGCTTGGCCCCCAGGCCTCGTGGCCAGCAACTGGGGGAGATTAGACTGCATGGGGCTCCCCTCCCCAGCCTGTCCTTTGAACCCCCTGCATACATTACTGATCCCTCAGCTGTCACTGTGGCCGGGCCGCATTTCTAATTTGTTTACAGGGTTCCTCGTGGTTCCTTCCTCCCCAGAGTTTCTGAGGCCCTCAGTTTTCTCTGCTTCTCTACCCGCCACCACCCCCGCTCCGCCGCCGCCCCCCACACACATTGTCACAGCCAGTTTTCATCTGAGACCCCAGGAGAGATAGTGTGAGAGCTTCAGCTTGGTGGTGTCCTGAACAACCTCTGCTGACCCCAGGCCTCTGAGTGGAAGGGGAGCTGTGCCTGGCAACTATGGGGCCAGTGTGTGTGGGATCAGGCATGACTCTGGGGGGATGAGAAGAGCAATTAACAGGACATCTGTGGACTCCCCTGGCGGTCCAGGGGTTAAGAATCCGCCTGCCAGTGCAGGAGACGTGGGTTCAATCCCCGGTCCAGGAAGATCCACATGCCTTAAGGCAACTAGACTGTGGACAACCACTGAGCATCCTTCCCCTGCTTGAGCTGGTGCTCGGCCACAGGGGTGTAGCTCCCACTCCCTGCAGCTAGAAAAAGCCCATGTGCAGCAACGAGGACCCCAAATAAATTAAATTTTAAAAAATGGCATCTGTGAGTGCTGCCGTGGACAACAAGGAGACAGATGGAGGTTACAGGTGGGTGATGGCGTGAAGAAATGGAACCACTGTGGTTAATGGTGAGGGGGAGGGGTGACAGGTGACCCCATACATGTCACCATGAGTGACTGACAGAGCTGGCTCCATGGGAATTCGTGGGGATGACCTTGCACCTGGGTGATAGTGGCAGCGACGCGGTGTTGGGAGACAAGGGAGCAGCTGAGAATGCAGGCTAGTGGCGGGTGGGGGACCTCAAAGGGTATTGGGAGGGTGGCTGGGTGGCAGGCGCCCAGACTCCGGGCTGCCTGAAGCCATGGTCGGGGGCCTCCGGCTTGTCTCTAGGGGACATTGTCCATGCCGGAAAGAGAGGAGCGAATGTGTTTTCTCTGCCTGTTAAAAGTGATTCTGAGCGAAGGGGCTCGCGTCCTGGCCGGCGTGAGCCTGACTCCGCCGTGTCAGAAGCTGATTTTTCACAGATGCTGAAAAGTTAGGAAGTGTAATTACGGGGAAATTGCACTCAGGCAAACGAGTACAAGCCAAGGGCTGCCAGGCCCCATTCCTCACCTGAGCCCCCTGATTGCGTCCGACAGCCCCACATCTGTATGTGCTTTGCAGCCGGGAGAGGAAAGAAAGAGGGAAGCAGAGAGGGTTTGGGGCGGGGAGGGGGGTTGCGGGGACCTTGGCTTACCCTGCCCGTTCCTCCCCGCACCTTCCTCAGGGAGGAGCTGATGGAGGGCGAGTCTTGGGGGCGCATTCCTGGGTTCCCAGGGCCTCCTGGGGTGCCCGCGACTCCTGGGGATGATGGAAGAAGCTGGAGGAAGACAGGAAGCAGGCTGAGGCACTTTCCTTCCAATGTCCTCATCTCATCAGCGGGGCAGCAGAGACGGGTCACATGGGGGGGTCAGCAGTATGCGACCCTCCACCTCCAGACCAGCCAGGGCTCCTGTCACACGCTCACCCCCTCCTCAGCTGGGAGGCACAGGACTGACCACGGGGCTGAGCCCACGTGTGGCAGGCAGCCCCTGCCCTCCGCCCAGCCTCTCCGCAGAGCCACCCAGCTGCCTCGGCATTCCTCAGATTCCTCTCTCTCATCTTCTCACTCGGTTCCTGCCCCTTGGCACCTCCCTGCTGAGGAAGCTGGGAAGCTCCCTGCCAAGGGGTGGTGATAGTGGGGCCCCCCAGTTCCTCCCGTGCTGCAGAGACCACTGCTCCATCCCACGCGCCCCACCCCCCCAACCGGCTCCTTGTATTTCGCTCTCCAGCTCCTGGGATGGCCCCAGAGAGTGGGGCAACCTGCCTTGTTTAACCCCTCTCGGGCTGACTCAAGGGCACCCGGATGCTCACAGCTCCCGGCTCCTTGCCCGTCCCCCGATAGGGAACTATTCTTGCCACCAGGCACAGAGTTTGTTCCCTAGCTCCATCCTGGTAACCAGCTCCCTTCCCCCGAGCCTCCGAGGTGGGCACAGGCAGACCCTGACTGGACCAATCACCCCACCGTCCTCCTGGCCCTAGCCACTGGGTCAGGGGGTGACCAGGGGAGCCCCACAGGGGAGTCACTTTCAGCAGGAACTGGCTTCATTCCCGCTGGAGCTGAGAGGTTGGGAGGCTGTGCATTTGGGATTCTGAGGCTCTCCTTCTCCTGTACAGAAGTCCATCTGCGGGGGACGGGGTGAGGGGATGATGGAGGAGGGGAGGGCGGAGTAGAAAATCAGCATTTTTGAACTCTGGATTCAGCCCTCTCCGCATCCCCACAGCTCCCAGTTATATTAGCCAATGATTCTCTTCTCTTCTACTCTACTCTATGAGCTTCCTAAGAGGCGCCAGATAAAGAACCTGCCTGCCAATGCAGGAGATAAAAGAGATGCTGGTTCCAATCCCTGGGTCAGAAAGATCTCCTGGAGGAGGAAATGGCAAACCGCTCCACTATTCTTGCCTGGAGATTCCATGGACAGAGGAGCTTGGCGGGTTACAGCTCATGGGGTCACAAAGGGTAAGGAACATGACTGAAGCGACTTAGCACGCAGGCACATTCTATTCTTTTCCATTCTGTTTGCTTTCAGTACATTCAACCGGATTTCTGTCACTTGCAATCAAAAGAGACCTGATTCATGTAGCTGCCTCAGAGCTGGAGCTTGGGTGTCCCGGGAGGTACTGATGGGTACATTGGCAGGAGTGAGGTAGGACCCGTGCCAAAGAGCATGGTGGTCACCTGTTGGCTGGGAGGGCCTTGGTGGGGGCAGTGTGGCCTGGTAGAAATTTGCTAAGGAGTAAGTGGGCACAAAGGAATGACACAGCAGAACCCCAACAGAGAAGCAAACGGAGAGCTGAAGTCCAGCTGCGGCTCCTGGAGAAATGCTTATCTGGGGGAGAGAGAAATCCCCCAGTCCCCAGAGAGAAAGGACGCCTGAGGGGAGGGGCCTTCCGGGCCACGCTCAGCCCAGAAGGCACACATTTACTGCCCAGCTGATAGTGGACGCTGGGATACTCCTGTGGCAGCTGTATTGGGAAGGGAAGAGCCAAGAGCAGCCCAGAGAAGGTCTGAGCAGAAGGCAGCCCAGCGTCACAGTTCCCCAGCCTGGATCTAGGCAGAAGTGGGCTAGTCCGCCCAAGCGTGAGAAACACCACGGAGGAGGACGTGACCTGGGGCTGAACGCCCCCTTCCCCTTGAGTCTGGGATCTCAGGAACTGCAGTCAGAGAAACGACAAATGATGTGAGATACCGGATGTGGGCCGGCAGGCCCTGAGCAGGACCTCATGGGTTTCTGGCAGCCCCGGCTAACCGTTGCCAAACCCCGAGTGAAGAGGGATTGGGACTAACCTCGGCTAAGCAGCTCTTTACTCTCAAGGAGGCTGTTGAGAATCCTTCGTGTCATTTGTCAGGGAAAGTTCCCTTACCCAGAGGCAGCATGGCCTGGAAGGAAGAATCAGTGTTTAGAGACAAACATTAATTGACTTGGAGTCCTGGCTCTGCCACTTTCAAGCTCAGAGACCTTGAGCAAGTCACCTGATCCCTCTGAACCTCAATTTTCTCATCTATGAAATGGGAATAATAGTATCTTCCCCATGCGGGATTAAATATCACAGATCTAAGGTGAATTAAATGAAGCCAATATATATCAATTTCAGGCACTCCCCAAACACTCTCCTTTCCTTTTGTTTGCTGTGGTTTAAGCAAAAACCCTTGAGTTATAAAAACCACCTTGGGAATTGTTAATCCAAGGTAGAACTAGAAAAATGTTTACATCACTCCTCAGCACTCAGCTTCAGCTGATCGAGCAAGTAGCTTCCCTCCCCTCCCTAGCCCTCACCAGCCAGTGTTCAAGGCAGAATTCTTCTTGGGAAAGCCAAGGTTACCAAAATGGCTCAAGACACAACATCTTGAATAAAGTAAGATGACCTCGCTTGATTTGGAGTTCTTCAGGGTCAGTTATTAGCACCATCAGCAAGCTGTGCGGTGGGGAATTTTGTGGTGGTGAGAACCCACCCTACCTTACTTCTCATTGCTCCAGTTCCTCCCATACCCCTCAGCCCCAAGCATGCCACACTCCTGCTCTGCAACCTTTTATGGCTCCCTCTTCCTTTGGAAATAAGTACAATTTTTTTTTTTTAAACCTGGTATTTTATGGTACCCACTGTCTGATCTCAGCCTACCTTCGAGCCTTATCTCCTGCTACTCTGCTTCTTACCCCTTATCCCCTGGTCCAGCCGAACTTCTCTTTTCCTGTCACACCCTGTGCTTTCCAGCCTCTATGCCTTTGCTCAGCTTGTGCCTGCTGCCGGGTTTGCCCTTTTCCCCTCAGCCTTTGGAAATACGATTCCTTCTTCACAGCATCCAGCGAATCCCATCTCCTTTCTGAAGTTCCTCTTTTACCCGGAATCAGATGTGATCCTTTCCACCTCCTTTACACACGGCATCTCATGAAATTCAGCTTCCATAGTATGGAAACATTCCTGCCCCAAGAAGGACTGATCTCTTCCACTCGGGGTCTGCAACAGCTGTTCTCGGTATGTGGCTAGGATGAATTGTTCAAGTGCCTGCGTCCTCTGTCAGGCCACAGAGAGGAGGACGCCTGGCCTTGCCCGTACACCTCTGCGCCCTTGCTTATGGATTCCAGCATACTCAACCACAGGACACTGGCTAGTCCCATTCTCTGCATATATCTAACGTGCCTGGAAATAACAACCTGAGATTTGCTCTAAGCATAAAGTCAAGTCCACCCCTCTGCTCCCGGCAGCCAGGGGCCTTCATGTTCTGTTTCCCCTTCTTGCTGTCAAAACTCCTCTGCCACCAAGCAGTTAGACCCTGGATAAGTCACCTCCCCATCTGAGCCTTGATTTCCTCCACAGGAAGATGGAGTTTGGCCAGAATCATCCTTAACATCGCGCTCAGGCTAACAATTCTCCTGGCAGACTCTTGTGGAGGGAAAGCAAAGCACATGACAGATATATAGTTAATAATATTATAGTTAAAATAGTTGATAATACTTGAAAGTCGTTAAGAGAGTAGATTATAAATGTCCTCACCACAGAAAAGAAATGGTAGTTGTGTGATGGAATGGAGGTGTTGGTTAAGGCTATGGCAGTCATCACTTTGCAGTATGTTGGTGTATCAAATCAACACGATATCCACCTTACGCTTACACCATGCTGGGACTTCCCTGGTGGCCCAGCGGCTAAGACTCCGTGCTCCCAATGCCAGGGGCCGGGGTTTGATCCCTGGATGGGGAACTAGATCCCATATGCTGCAGCTATGGGTTCACGTGTCTCAGCTAAAGACCCCGCGTGCTGCAACTAAGACCTAGTGCGGCTAAATAAATAAATGTTTTTAAAATTATACAATGTTATAAGGGTTTCCCAGGTGGCACCAGTGGTGAAGAATCCACCTGCCAATGCAGGAGACACAAGAGACACAGGTTCGATCCTTGGATTGGGAAGATGCCCCGGAGAAGGGCATGGCTGCCCACTCCAGTGTGCTTGCCTGGAAAATTCCATGGACAGAGGGACCTGGTGGGCTATAGCCCATGGGGTCACAAAGAGTCAGACACGAGTGAAGCGACTTAGCATGCACACAGGCATACAATGTTATATGTCAATCATATGCCAAGAAATCTAGGGAAAACAGTGTTGGATAAATGCCTCAGTGGTGGAGTTCTAAGCACCTTGACAGACATTTGAAGCAGACAAGGGTGACCAGGTTGGTGAAGGTATAGACAATGTTGGTAAGATTTATCTTTATCATTTATCGGGTATTACTGTGTGCGAGGCACTTCGTGTAAGCTATCTTGAATCCTTCCAGTAAATCTTTGAGGGAATATTAAAACTCACTTTATAGATGAGGAAACTGAGGTTCAGAGAGGTGATGTGACCTTCTCATTACTCCATCAGCGAGCAGCCAAGGCAGAACTTGGAGCCAGGCCCACTGGGCTCCCTCCCAGACTCCTCTGGTGCATTTCAGGCAGGCCCAAGAGGCCAGAGCAGGCCCTGCCTGCCTCCCCTCCTGCCCTCTGCGGCTGTTTCGTATCCTGCTGGATTCCTGACGTGTCAGGCCTCATTAGGGCCTGTGGCCCCAGCAAGCGCGAAGAGGCAGTTGACAGGTATACAGTCTGACCGCGGCTCTCTTCAAATTATCAAGCTGTCTTCAGGCAGGAACGTGCCGGGAAGCTGGGCAGAGGCCCCTGGCTTGGCTGCATAATCTGATGCACATTAAAAACATCTTTTCGACGCCTTTTCCCTGCTCATTCTCACTCTCCCAGCTTCTCTTTTCCTCCATCCAACAAAAGCTGATGAAGTGAGCTGCCAGTGCAAGCTCTCCAGCCCAAGCAGGGTCTTGTTGATTGGATGGCCACCCAGGAACAGCTGACATTCTTGGTGTTTGGCTGGCATCTGGGTGAGAGTGCCTGTGACATCCGGCCACACCCAAGAGACTTATGACGGGGAACAGAAGCGCTGCCTCCTTCTCCAGTTCCCGGGAAGGGCTGCAATTTTACCACAGGCTTCAGTAAAAAGCCTGGACTAATACTAATCATGAGTGGCATTGGATGAATGCTTGATTTGACGGCTGAACCTCTTTTTGAGTTCGGGGTATTCCCCACCCCATGAGTCAGGGCTGGAGGAGGATGGCCCGCCTTCTACCTAGACCCTGAGAAAGGCAAAGCCTTGCTTTCCCAGGGGCCCTTGCCATCAGGAAGTGGGCACGTGACCAGAGCCAGCCAATCTGATGCTCCTGCCCAGCGCTAATTCAGCCCAGGAGCAGAGGAGGGTCTGCTGCACTGTTCTGGGGCGGCCGGGCCACAGGCAGCGGGCGTCTGGTGCACAGGGCTGGGGGTGATACCCGGAAAGCTTCACTGAGTGAGTTCCATACGCTACTTTGGACTGCGGTTCTGCCTGCTAGTTCTGCCCTGTTTTGGCATTTTCTGACCCTAGATTTCCAGCCCTCCAGATGACTCTTCTGCTTAAAGCGGCACAAGGGCAACTTCTGTTGTTTTAATTAAGGTTCTCTGGATAGAACTCGCATGATGGCTGGTTTAATTCTTACAACAACCCTTGACATAGCTCTACTTATTTAGTCCCATTTTAAATATGAGGAAAGTGAGTGAGGCACAGAGTGATTCAGTAACACGGGCCAGACCCTGAGAAAAAGCAGGCTGTGGATTCAAACCCAGGCGTGAGAGCCTGGGCTGTCAGACACTTGGGGAAAGAGCCTATGGTAGGCTGAATGATGGTACCTAAAGTGTTGGATATAATTAGGTTAAGGATTTTGACGTGAGGGGATTATCCTGGATTACCTGAATGGGCCTATTGTAATTACATGAGTCGTATAAGAGAGAAGTCACTCAGTTGTGTCTGACTCTTTTCAACCCCATGGACTGTAGCCCTCCTAGCTCCTCCGTCCATGGAATTCTCCAGGCAAGAATGCTGGAGTGGCTAGCCATTCTCTTCTCCAGGGGATCTTCCTGACCCAGGAATTGAACCTGGGTCTGCTGCAGGAGATTCTTTACCATCTGTAAACAGATTCTTTATATTCTGAGCCAAAAAGAACTAAGGACAGAGCAAAGGTCAGAGAGGAGAGAAGCTGCCACATGGCTGGTCTGAGGATGGAGGGAGGGGCCACGAGCTCAGGCATGCAGGCATCCTCCAGAAACTGGCAAAGCCAAGAATACAGATTTCTCCCCAGAAGGAACCCACCCTCCCAACAACTTCTTTCTAACCTAGTGAGACTAATTTTGGACTTTTGACCTCCAAAACTGTATACAGATTTATGTTGTTTTAAGACACTAAATTTGTGGTAATTTGTTACGGTAGCAGTAGGAAGCTCCCCAGAGCTATAAAAATGTTTACACCATTTGTAATTTCTGTTGAAGGTAGGCTCTTGAGAAGATGGAGCTCCATGAGAAGTGACCCCAGAACCCCAGGGCCCAGCAGAGTACCTGGTTCAGGGCTGCTGTTCAGGTTATTTAAACAGTGGAACTATGGTTCCTGCTTGAACTTGCTTGTAAAGTTCCTCATTCAGGCCCTCTGTGCAAGAGACAGATTTGAGAAATCTGTGCCTTGGCCAAATTTTTGTTTCTTCTTATATTGTTCCCATGAAAGTGAAAGAGGAGAGTGAAAAAGTTGGCTTGAAACTCAACATTCAGAAAACTAAGATCATTGCACCCAGTCTCATCACTTCATGGCAAATAGATGGGGAAGCAGTGGAAACAGTGTCAGACTTTATTTTTGAGGGCTCCAAAATCACTGCAGATGGTAGCAGTAGCCATGAAATTAAAACACACTTGCTCCTTGGAAGAAAAGTTATAACCAACCTAGACAGTATATTAAAAAGCAGAGACATTACTTTGCCAACAAAGGTCTGTCTAGTCAAAGCTATGGTTTTTCCAGTAGTCATGTATGGATGTGAGAGTTGGACTATAAAGAAAGCTGAGTACCAAAGAATTGATGCTTTTGAACTGTGGTGTTGGAGAAGACTCTTGAGAGTCCCTTGAACTGCAAAGAGATCCAACCAGTCCATCCTAAAGGAAATCAGTCCTGAATACTCATTGGAAAGACTGATGTTGAAGCTGAAACTCCAATAATTTGTCCACCCGATGCAAAGAGCCAACTCATTTGAAAAGACCCTGATGCTGGGAAAGATTGAAGGCAAGAGGAAAAGGCGAGGGCAGAGAATGAGATGGTTGGTTGGCATCACTGTCTCGATGGACATGAGTTTGAGTAGGCTGCGGGAGTTGGTGAGGGACAGGGAACCCTGGTGTGTTGCAGTCCATGGGGCCACAAAGAGTTGGATATGACTGAGTGACTGAACTGAACTGATATTGTTCCCATGAGGTCATGGTTGGTGGGAGTGTGCCCTGGAATAGCTAACGAAGTGAATGCCTTTCATGGGTTCATTCCCTTTGTCTTATTTCTGGGAAATAGCATGGGCTTCAGGCAAATGTTACAAAATCCAGGAGGTTCTCCCATCCCTGTCATGCTCAGAAGCTCCAGTGCTTAAAGCTGTGCCCTGACAAACTCCTGTTTATCCTTCAAAACTAAGCTGACTGAATGCCACATGATATCCTGGGTTGGATGCTGGACTGAAAAAGCTGCTGAAATTCCAACAGAGATTGTAGTTTAGTTAATAGTTAGTTGCTCAGTCGGGTCTGACTCTTTGCAACCCCATGGACTGTGGCCCTCCAGGCTTCTCTGTCCATGGGATTCTCTGGGAAAGAATACTGGAGTGGGTTGTTATTTCCTTCTCCAGGGGATCTTCCTGACACAGGGATTGAACCCGGGTCTCCCACATTGCAAGCAGATTTTTTTTTTTTACCACCTGAGCCACCAGGGAATCCCAGTTTCACAGAATGGTACCAATATTCATCTCTTAGTTTTGACACAAGCAGCTTGATTATATAAGATGTTAACCTTAGGGAAAGCTGGGGGAAGAATATATGGGAACTTTCTCTACTACCTTTGCAACTTTTCTATAAATTTAAAATTATTCTGTAATAAAACATTTATTTAAAAAGAAAACTGTCTTCATCTAGGCATGGCCAAGAGTAGAAGGCCACAGAGAACAGACTTCCTATCACGGTGAGGGGGAAGCGGGGAGAAGGAGAGGGTGGAACCAGCGGAGAAAGTACCATGGAAGCACATACCCTACCATATGTGAAATAGATAGCCAGTGGGAATTTGCTGGATGACTCAGGGAGCTCCCACCGGGGCTGTGTGACCGCCTAGGGCAGTGGGATGGGGTGGGAGGTGGAGGGAGGTTCAAGAGGGAGGGGACATAGGTATAACTATGGCTGATTCATGCTGATGTTTAGCAGAAATCAACACAATGTTGTAAAGCAATTATCTTTCAATTAAAAAATAAATATTAAAAAAAGAAACAAACACAAACAGAGTGGAAGCCCCTGCGGCCAGGCAGAATCCCTGCCACGTACCCCTGCATGCTCTGTTCTCGTCCCTGTTGTGGCTGAGACATGTTCATCTTTCTCCTGGAAGCTCGTGAGGGCAGGCGCTGTGTCTTTCTGCGCCTTCTGTGACCGTCACAGAGCATTTACAGTGTGCCTGCCACTGTGCTAAGTGTTCTACGAACTTTCCATGTATTAACTCCTTTAGCCCTTACCGCAGGCTTGGAGGCAGGTTCTATGGTAATCCTCATGTGATGGGGATACAGATGGACATACTGAGGCAGAGAGAGGTCAAATAACCAAAGTCCCACAACTGGCAAGCAGCAGGGCCAGGACCAGGATTTGAAGCTCCCATAGGACGCTTCCAAAATCCACATCGTGCACCCTCTGCCGTGGGAAGCCGTATAGTTTCAGGGCTGAACAGACCTTTTGCATCAGGTTAGCATCCCAGCTCACCACTCACCAGCCGCGTGACCCTAGACAAATGGCTTAACCTCTGAGTTCAGTTCCCTCATCTGTGAAATGATGAGAAGATAACGACCTCCCAAGGAATACATGAGACGTGCAGAGCGCTTCTCCTGGTGCCAGACACATAGCAGCTGTGATGATGATGGTAAATGGTAACCATGGGCATGATGATAAAGGTGGTAAATGGTAACCATGGTGATGACAGGATGAGCATGGTGACGATAGTGAGGATGATTTCATGCTTGCTGACTGAGCGAACATTGCAGGAGCCAAAGGGGGACTATTCTCAGCTTCTGGAAAAGTCAAGACACAATCGACTGGGTGTCGGAGGAAGAGTAGATGCCGGCAATGACTATCGATCCAGAGGCCAGAGAGGAGAGAGTGAGGGGGGAGGTCAATTGCCAGGGAGCAGCCAGCGGAGAGCAAAGGAAGAGAAAACGGTCCCAAGCCTGGACCAGACGTAGGTGCCTCTGGCTCTGCCAGTGGGTGAATGTGTGCACCACGACCTCCTGTGCTGCTCCAACCTGAGAAAAAGCAAGTGGACCAGGCCTCGTGCCTGGGCAGCCTTGCTGCTCCCCTTGCAAGAAAGGGCTCGGTCTGTTGTTTGCTCCACAACCAGAAGCAGGCTCTTGTCCCTGCCTGAGCAGGAAGCTTCTCTTAGAGGGAGCAGGAAGCGCCAAGGGACCCTGGAGAGGAAGCTCTAAGACTGCATGCTCCGGGGTCCTGCTCCAGCGCCTGCCAGAGCCCAGGTGGGCGTGGGGGCTAAGGAAGCCCTTGCCACCCAGAGAGCAGGGCTCAGAAGACTGGCGCCCGCCGGAGAGGTGGCGGCAGTCAGCACCGAGAAGAGCATTCCAGGGCACAAGAATAGGCCGACCGCAAGACAGGGAGGCGCTGTCTCTGCAACCTCGCCTTCCTCCCTGGAGCAGAAGAGGCCACATGTTGGGAAGCCCCAAGGTTTCCTGGAACTGTGAGGCGCAGGGACCACTTTCCAGGTGGGCCACTTTCCCCCGAGGATTCCCAGAGCCCTGGGCACAGGGTGGGCACCCTCACGGACAGGGTCCCATCTGTGCTTGTCCCCCTTCTGTAAGGACACCCTCCCCCACAGCTGATGTCCTAATGAGAGGGCGCCCCTCCTGCCATCACCCAGCAGAAGGTGGTCCATGCTCTTATTGTTCATGTGAGACCCTCTATGAGACAGTGTTGGCAGAGCCTGGATCCCACCATGAACACAGAAAGCGTATGCAGACTTCAGCCTACCCCTGCTCACGCACCCTTGTGCGTTTAATTGTTTGCCTCTTAAACAGCGGTTGAGTGCCTTTGTGCCAGGCCCCGTTGGAGGAGCAGGGGCGTGGGGGAGGGGTGGAATGGCAAACAAGTCCCTGTTCTGGGCCTAGCGCCAGGGCAGGACATGACTACAAAAGAGGAAAGGGATAGTAAACAGCAGATTCTTTTGGATGCAAAGACCCTGAGTGTGGCTAGGAGATGCAGATGTCTGGATCTGGGTGCATCGAGCAGCTGCTTCAGTCTGGCAGTCAGGGAGGCTTCTCAGAGGAGGTGACCTTGGAGTGGATCCCTTGGAGGTGAGAAGCAACCAACCATGCAAAGATCTGGGTGGAGAGGATTTTGAGTAGGAAACAAAGCAACACATCAAGCTGCAAAAACCCCACCTAAGAAAAGGGATGAGCGGTCGAAACAGAGCAGGGGCAGGGGGAGCTAGTGGAGGCCGGGTTTGCAGACGCAGGGCCTTATAAATCAGGGGAAGACATCTGGGCTGAATTCTAAGGGAAATGGGAAGCCATCGGAGAGCTGTAGACAGAGGTGTGGTGTTGATCTGGCTGTTGTCAAAGCCCGCTCTAGCAGGGTGAGGAAAGTGGATGGTAGAGGTGCAGAGGGAGGAAGCAGGGAGACATAGCAGGTCTGTATCAGTTGCAGCCAGAGAGGGTGATGGCTCAGACTAGGAAGGGAGGGCAGTGGACAGAACGAGGCTCTACAGTGTTCTGGAAGGTTGAGCTGATGGGAATTGATGATGGAGTAGATGAGCAGTGATAGAAAGCAGAGGGTTAAGATTAGGACAGGAAGCTTCTGTCGGCCGGAGGAAAAAGAGCCGAGGGACACTGGAGAGGAGCCCCCAATACCACATGCTCCGAGTTCCTCCTGCGGCACCTGCCAGAGTCCAGGTGGGCGTGGGGCTTGAAGCTTGAGTTGGTGCTTGAATTGATGGCTGGGTGACAAAGGCCATTTGTTGTGTGGAGAACAGGTTATGGGGTGGGGGGGTGGGTGTCGGGTCAAGAGAGCAGCACTTTGCACAGGAAGCTGAACTTCGAGGGATTTGGGCTGAATTGGGGTTTTTATGGGGTGTTTAGGAAAGCGGTTCAGGTCTATGGAGCTGTCACAGTGTGTGGGAGATTGTGGGAGCAATCAGATCTCAACGAAAACACAGCAACTCCCGTTTAATCTATTTTGTAGATTAAAAATTTTTACGGATTCAGGAAAAAAAAAAAACACTTCATTATAGCATTTTTCATAGAAGCCAAAAAGTAGAAATAACTCAGGTCAGTTCAATTCAGTCTCTCAGTCGTGTCCAACTCTTTGCGACTCCATGAATTGCATCACGCCAGGCCTCCTTGTCCATCACCAAATCCCGGAGTTCACTCAAACTCACGTCCATTGAGTCGGTGATGCCATCCAGCCATCTCATCCTCTGTTGTCCCCTTCTCCTCCTGCCCCTAATCCATCCCAGCATCAGGGTCTTTTCCAGTGAGTCAACCCTTCACATGAAGTGGCCAAAGTATTGGAGTTTCAGCTTCAGCATCAGTCCTTCCAATGAACACCCAGGACTGATCCCCTTTAGAATGGACTAGTTGGATCTCCTTGCAGTCCAAGGGACTCTCAAGAGTCTTCTCCAACACCACAGTTCAAAAGCATCAATTTCTCAGCGCTCAGCTTTCTTCACAGTCCAACTCTGACATCCATACATGACCACTGGAGAAACCAGAGCCTTAACTACTCAAGTGCCCATCAATAACAGATGAATGGAAAACCAGAATGTGGCATATACATACAATGGAGAATTTTTCAGCCATAAAAAGGAATGAAACTATGACACATATTACAACATAGATGTACCACAGAAATGTTATACTAAGTAAATACCCCAGATACAGAAGGACAAATATTGTATGATTCCATTTACATGAAGTACCTAGAATAGGCAAACTCATAGAGACACAAAATAGAACAGATGTTACCAGGTACTGGAAAGAGGTAAGAAGAGGGAGTTTTTGTTTAATGGGTCCAGAGTTTGAGCAAACTCAGGGAGATAGTGATAAACAGAGAAGCCTGGCGTGCTGCAGTTCATGGGGTCACAAAGCTGGACGTGACTGAACGACTGAACCAAGTTTTTGTTTAAGATAAAAATGATTTGGAAACGGGTAATGGTGATGGTTCCTAACCTGCCTCTTGAGAAATCTGTATGCAGGTCAGGAAGCAACAGTTCGAACTGGACATGGAACAACAGACTGGTTCCAAATAGGAAAAGGAGTACGTCAAGGCTGTATATTGTCACCCTGCTTATTTAACTTCTATGCAGAGTACATCATGAGAAACGCTGGACTGGAAGAAACACAAGCTGGAATCAAGATTGCCGGGAGAAATATCAATAACCTCAGGTATGCAGATGACACCACCCTTATGGCAGAAAGTGAAGAGGAGCTAAAAAGCCTCTTGATGAAAGTGAAAGAGGAGAGCGAAAAAGTTGGCTTAAAGCTCAACATTCAGAAAACGAAGATCATGGCATCTGGTCCCATCACTTCATGGGAAATAGATGGGGAAACAGTGTCAGACTTTATTTTTTGGGGCTCCAAAATCACTGCAGATGGTGACTGCAGCCATGAAATTAAAAGACGCTTACTCCTTGGAAGAAAAGTTAAGACCAACCTAGATAGTATATTCAAAAGCAGAGACATTACTTTGCCGACTAAGGTCCGTCTAGTCAAGGCTATGGTTTTTCCTGTGGTCATGTATGGATGTGAAAGTTGGACTGTGAAGAAGGCTGAGCGCCGAAGAATTGATGCTTTTGAACTGTGGTGTTGGAGAAGACTTTGAAAGGAGATCCAACCAGTCCATTCTGAAGGAGATCAGCCCTGGGATTTCTTTGGAAGGAATGATGCTGAAGCTGAAGCTCCAGTACTTTGGCCACCTCATGCGAAGAGTTGACTCATTGGAAAAGACGCTGATGCTGGGAGGGATTGGGGGCAGGAGGAAAAGGGGACGACCGAGGATGAGATGGCTGGATGGCATCATGGACTCGATGGACGTGAGTCTGAGTGAACTCCGGGAGATGGTGATGAACAGGGAGGCCTGGCGTGCTGTGATTCATGGGGTCGCAAAGAGTCAGACAGGACTGAGCGGCTGAACTGAACTGAACTGAATGGTGATGGTTACACTTGATCCTCTGTGTACCTGGGTCCTGTACTGTGCTTAGTCACTCAGTCATGTCCAGCTCTTTGTGACCTTATGAACTGTAGCCCACCAGGATCCTCTGTCCATGGGGATTCTCCAGGCAAGAATACAGGAGTGGGTTGCCATGCCCTTCTCCAGGGGATTTTCCCAATCCAGGGATCAAACCCAGGTCTCCCACACTGCAGGCAGATTCTTTACTATCTGAGCTACCTGGATCCAGGTCCTTGCAGATTTGCATTCCAGGAAGGGTGCCCTTAGGTGGAGATTCACCCAAATTTACCTGTCTCCAGCCACCTGTAGGATGTCTTCATCTGATGCTCCAGGTTGCCTTATCTCAGTCAGCTCAGGGTGCCATAACAGAGCATCATAGTCTGGGTGGTTTAACAACAGACACTTATTTCTTACAGTGCTGGAACCCGAGAAGACCAAGATCAAGGTACTGGTCAGCTTGGTTCTTGATAAGAGCTCTGTTTTTGGCTTGCAGACCTTCTCAGCGTGTCTTCACATAGGGGAAACGGGTGCTGGCAGAAAGGGAACATTCTAGTCTCCTCCTATAAGGACACTAATCTCATCCGATCAAGGCTCCACCCTTGTGACCTCATTTAACCTTAATTACTTCCTTACTCCAAACACAGACAGCCTGGGAGTTAAGCCTTCAACATATGAGTGAATTATTGGGGTGAAGGGATCACAAGTCAGTCCATAGCAGGCTTTAACCAAAGTGTGGCCTGATCCAGTCTGCACTCCTGCCCCCAGATCAGCATCTCCTTCTCACTTCTCCCCTCCACTGGTGGCAGCTCTATGCTCCAAGTCATTCAGTGGCCCATCCTCTCTCTCTCCGCCCATGACCCATCTGTCATCTGCTGTCACAGAGGTCTTTCTGAAACGGGAAAGGGGCCATACCATCCCTTCTCTAGCCCCATCATGTATGCTCAAACACCCACAGTGGCTCCCCACTGCCAATTAGATAACAGTTAAACCATTCACCCTGGTATTCAAGTTCATCCTATGGAACCATCCAAACGTGTCTTTCCCTGTTCTCTAGTCTAACTGTTATTCTTTTCCACTCCTAAGGGGGAATTGGGCCTCCCTGGTGGCTCAGATGGTAGAGAATCTGCCTATAATGCAGGAGACCGAGGTTCAATCCCTGGGTCAGGAAGATCCTTAGAGAAGGGAATAGCCACCCACTGCAGTTTTCTTGCCTGGAGAATTCCACAGACAGAGGAGCCTGGTGGGCTACAGTCCACAGGGTCACAAAGAGTCAGACACAGCTGAGTGACTACCACTTTCAGTTAAGGGGGAATTAATCAGCCTGTATGTCTGGAAAGTCTAGGCTTGGAGAAGATTTCAGAAGTAAAAATATCAGGACTCGGTTGCCTTTCGTCATTCAGCCCTTCAGGTCCGTAGGGTTTCCTTCACTCCTTCCTGTTACAGACGGAGTCCCTCCATGCAGTGGGGGGAGAGAGAACCTGGTCACAGGCAGCCGCAGGCTCCCACATCCCAGTGTCGTGGCCCCGTGGGAGTGAGAGCATCTGCCTACCAGCCTAGGGAGTGATTCTGATTGGTCAGGTTTGGGCCATGTGCCATTCCAGGTCAGTCACTGAGACCAGAAGAATAGGGCGTGAGATTGGCCAGGCAAGGATCACATCACCACGTGGTGGGCCAGAAACATGGGCTGTCAGGATTGGCACCTTGCCGGTGATGGAGCAGGGGAAAGGCAGCTTCCCAAAAAGGTGTGTGGCAGACAAAAACGATAGCCCATCATACCACTTCTCCTTATTACATAACTGTTTGTATTTGATTCCCTTTGCCTGTGTCTATGTGCATCTCACACGCCACATTTAAACTCCCTGGGGACAAGGGTATGGGGCTTTTTTTTTTTTTTTTCTAAAGCTCCACACCTGGCATAGGGTTTGACCCATAAGTTTTCAATAAATGCTACTAGCTGTGCAAAGCAGAGAAGGCAATGGCAATCCATGCCAGTCCTCTTGCCTGGAAAATCCCATGGACAGAGGAGGTTGGTGGGCTGCAGTCCATGGGGTTGATAAGAGTCGGATACTGAGTGTCTTCACTTTCACTTTTCGCTTTCATGCATTGGAGAAGGAAATGGCAACCCACTCTAGTGTTCTTACCTGGAGAATCCCAGGGATGGGGGAGCCGCATGGGCTGCCATCTATGGGGTCGAACAGAGTTGGACACAGCTGAAGCAATTTAGCAGCAGCAGCTGTGCAGAGTGTCCTCTTCCCCCATGCTGACCTTTCAAATGGTCTTCAGTGAGGGAGAGGAGATGAGCAGACTGTACCCTTCAAATGGGATCGCCTGGTTCCCTAGGGGTTCTGGATGCCTCCCCAGGGACCCCACTGGGAAGGACAGTGCATCATCAGGCTTCTATATCGTCCTTTCCCTGGTTTTCTCTCTTCCGTATAAATTGAGATTTCTTATAGAAAATTTTGTCGTTCAGTCGCTCAGTCGTGTCCAACTCTTCCCATGAGCTGCAGCATGCCAGGCTTCCCTGTTTTACAAAACTTTTAAAAAAATGTTTGAAAACCACTGTTCTGGAGAAGGAGACAGATAGGCTATTGGTTCTTTGAGCTGCCCCTCCTTGAAGGATTCTGTGGTCAAATGAACATGGGAAACTTAATTCACTTTAGCCCCTTCCTGGTGAAAAAATAATGCACATTAACTTATTAAACGTGCTGAGAAGTCCTTCTAGAAAGAATGTGTTTTTGGATTTGTTTAACTGGTTAATCCTCAAGATGACTCAATCATAAATTATACTGTCTGCTAGTACCATTAACACCCTGCAGAACCAGTGTCCCGTAGAAAACAAACTGGAAAATCCTGGCCTGGGGATCTCTAAGTTCGCTTCTGAGCCTGCTGTTCTTGAATCCCTGTGAGAAGTGGCTGATAGACCTGGAGGCAAAGAGACTGAATCTTTTCTGAAAGATCTGTCATTGGACCAGGTAGCTATTTTGCATGATGGATCCCCCGCAAGGAAGCCTGCCTTAAAAACTGAGCTCTCTTAACTTACTGGTGATGGTATCACATGGATCAGATTTTTTTTTTTTAAACATCATTTTAGAAACAAGTGTCCAAAGTTTTAAAAAGACATACCTCCTTTGCATCAGTAATTCTATTCCTGAAACTATCTGAAGGAAACAGTGGCACAGATGCACGGAGATGTAAGTATGGACAGGGACATTCACCAGTTACTGCTTATTATCTTGAAAGCTAAAGACTATTTGGAGATCCAGCTTTAAGGTCTGGTAACAAATCTTCAGGGCATCCATGGAAGCCAGCAGCCACTAAACACGGTATGATAAGGTAAGGGAGACACAGTATGAACATGAGGTGGGATGTGAACCCTTTTAAATCAAAATATCTGTATTAGTGCTTCTCAAACTAGCCATGCTGAAGGACTGCTTTGCAGTTTTCAAACTGCTGCAAGTCAATAGTTTGTAAAACACAATATATAAAAACGTGGTGTCCGTGTCAAATTGCTCTGGGAGTTTTCTAAGTGCTTACTCTTGTTTTCCACACTCATCTCTTTAGGCACCAAGAACAAACAGTTCCCAGGCTATACTTTAAATCGCCCTGTTTTATATCTTATATAAAAGTCTGGGAGGAAAGGCAACACTAGGTCAAGAGTGATTTTTTTTCTCTAAACAGTTGAGTTTGGAGTGGTCATTCTTTTTCTTTCTTTCTTTTTCTTTAGAAATTTGTATTTTGGCTTTGCTACAAGGAAAAGCTCATTTCTTGAGTAATAAAAAAGTGTCCAAGGTGGGGCTGGATGAGCATTTAAGAAGGAGGCTGTACAGGCTGTCTGGGGTGGGGTGGGCAGCGGGGAGGGGATGGCCATGGCGCCTTTCAGAACCCAGATGAGACCTGTGGCTGCCTTTGAAGCAGGAGAACGTTTATGAGTCAGCAGCTTCCTTCAGGCAGAGTTGGGAAGCAGCAGGGGAATTCAGTCCTTTTCTGAGTCTGGAACATCGTTCCTGTTCCTCATCTGGGCTGTGCCCAGCACTCCATCTGCCCTGGACACTGAACTCTCCGGCCGTCCTGCCAACCTCTCCCCAGCCTCGCCAGTGGGAATACAGAGCATCGCGGACCTCACCTGCCCAGCGCAGGCCCGCCCCGCCCCGCCCCGCCCGCGCTGAGCCGCCAGACATCACGTCAGGGCGTCCCAACCGGGAGGCTGAGCCGCTTGGAGCCCAGGCCCCTGCCAAGGCCCCGGGGCTAAGTCTGCTGGCTCCTCGGCTCCTCCGGGGAGTTTTCCCAGGGACCTCCACCCTGCCAGCCCGCCAGCCAGAGGCGGAGGGAGGGTGGGCAGGAGCCCCGCAGTGTGGTTAGCCTGGCAGGGGGAGGGGGTGGAAAGAGCCTTCTCCGCTCGCTGCCATTCCTGCGGGATGGAGGCAGCGCTGTCCCCCAGGACAGGAGTCTGGCTTTGTTGTTGCTGTTTCCTCAAGAGAAGAAAGGGCAGAGATGGATTTCCAGACGCCAAGAATGGGGAAGAATGTGAACCCCTGCTGGGATGACAGGCCCCCCGCCTCCGTGGTACCCAGACCCTGTGGATGCCTGGGGGCGGCGGGACCGACCGCAGCAAACGCAGCTGGCTCCCCAGAGCCACCACTCGCTCCGGACCCCAGAGGGCGGGTGGGGTGACTGCAGATGTCTTGTACCTGCCCAAGGGCAAATCGTGCTGGTCGGGGGACAGATCTAAGGATTCAGACTGTTCCAGAGTTTCCCCCGACCCAATGAGACAGGTGTTATTGTTATCCAGTTTTACAAATGAGGCAACCGAGGCTCAAAGCCATAAAGTGGCTGAACTGCCTAAAGCCACAGAGTTGGGAAGTGGCAGAACTTGGACTCGAGCCAGGTTAACTCTAAGGCATCTGCCCGGGCATTCTGTCTCCTAAGATGGTTAAAAAAAAGTGTGGTCTAATTCTGGCTTGTACCCCCTCCTCCCTCCAGACAACCTCACTGCATCCAGAGCTCCTAAGGCATGGTATGTAGATTCTGCTTCTTAGTAGCCTCCATCCCTGTTGGAAGGTGCCGAGAAGCCAGTCGCTGTCAATTTGCTCACTGCGATGACTCAGGAAGCTTTCATCCCAGAAAGATGAATATTTTCAGAGTAGACTCTGGGAAATCCAAATCAAGGCCCAAAGGAATGAATGTCTAATGGTGGAATTTCAAACACCGTGGCGCATCTTTGACTGTGGAGTCCTCCCTGGGGCTTTTCAAGTTCTCCTCTACCCTGCGTATAGCCAGCCATGCCCCACATGCTATTGCAGAAGACCTAGATTCTCACCTGAGTTCTGACCCCCATTAACTGTGTGACACTGAAAAATCACCTGCCCTCTCTGAGCCTTAAGAAACTGAGGAGGGTATAGCAGAAAGTGACTCAGGGCCCACTTGTATCAGACTCACTCATGAATGATGTGATAATTGTAGGTTCTTACGCATGCTGCCCTCCCCCAGCCCTAATGGATGAGCCCTTCTGGAGGTAGAACCAGGAATCTGCCTTTTGAATACATTTCCCAGGTGACTTTGACAGGCGGTAGAGTTGGACAAGCACTGACACAGAAGATGTCTGAGGTCAATTACAGGCTCTGTATGTGACCCTAAGGTTCATGAACAGTATCTTTCTCTCTGCCTTCCCACTCCCACTCCCACCCAGATGTTCTGTGCCAAGGAGAAGCTGCTGGGGAAGAACTGACATGCATGCTGCTGGAGCTTAACCAGCAGCTGCCGCAGAACAGCAATGGGTGAGGGGCTGAGGCCTGGGTAGAGCCAGAGCTCTGTCCTGGGGACTGCAGGCTGGATCTTCACTCCAGGGCCAGCCTGGCCTGGCCCCAAGTCCAGAAGTCCATGTGAGCTGGAGCCTGGGTGTGGCCATTGCTTCAGCCCACATTGTCCTGGGCTGCTCCAGATCCCACCCTCATGCCACAGCTCTCTGGTTAGGGACTCCCGCCATTCCAGGCTCTGGAGGACTTGCCAGGGGCCTGGATCTGTCTGCCCACATTAAAGCCCTGCTGAGTCAACCTAGATAGCATATCCAAAAGCAGAGACATTACTTTGCCAACAAAGGTCCATCTAGTCAAGGCTATGGTTTTTCCTGTGGTCATGTATGGATGTGAGAGTTGGACTGTGAAGAAGGCTGAGCACCGATGAATTGATGCTTTTGAACTGTGGTGCTGGAGAAGACTCGAGAGTCCCTTGGACTGCAAGGAGATCCAACCAGTCCATTCTGAAGGAGATCAGCCCTGGGTGTTCTTTGGAAGGAATGATGCTAAAGCTGAAACTCCAGTACTTTGGCCACCTGATGCGAAGAGTTGACTCTTTGGAGAAGACTCTGATGCTGGGAGAGACTGGAGGCAAGAGAAGGGGATGACAGAGGATGAGATGGCTGGATGGCATCACCGACTTGATGGACATGAGTTTGGGTAAACTCCGGGAGATGGTGATGGACAGGGAGGCCTGGCGTGCTGAGATTCATGCGGTCACAAAGAGTCAGACATGACTGAGCGACTAAACTGAACTGAACTGAACTGAGACAACCTGGTCCTCTTTCAGAGGTGCTTCTGGATGATGTCAGAGTCAAGCGCCAGGTGTGGGGTTGGGAGCCAGTTCAGGGTGAAATGCTGTGCTGGGTCATCCCATCTGACACAAACTTGGGAAAATGAGTAGAATTCTACAATGCTGGCTGAGTTACTAAAATAACCAAGAATTCAGATCAAATCCTTAGAAAGATCATCAACAACAGTCAAGTGAAAAAAAAATTTTTTTAATAGGATTTGTAGAACTATCACATCTTTGCAAATACATGTACTTTAATGAGTGTTTATGTGTGAATCTATGTCTGTTTCCATATGGACCCAGAGATGGGCCAAACTTTACAGATTCACAACATGGTCTTTCACAAACTGTCCTCTCATCAGCCACCGGGGCTACCTGCACTTCAAACCAGCTGGCTCTGAGATCCCCATGGACTCCCTCAGGTTTGACAATTCACTAGAAAGACTTACAGAACTCAGAAAAACACTATAACTATGATTACTATTAAAAGGACACAAATTAAAAGATACACATGGAGCTAAGTCTGGGAGGGTTCCAAATACAATGCTTTCCAGGACCGTGTTACCCTCCTGGCATCCACATATGACAAAGAATGCTCCAACCAAGAACCTCACCAGGACTTCAGTGTCCAGAGTTTTCAATGGGGCTTCATTGCATAGGGATGATTGACTGAACTCAATCGTCAGCACCTTCCCTTCCCCAAATGTTGGGCTGATACTACGTAGCTCAAAGCCTTGATCCTCTAATCCCAGGATTGCCCTTTCAGGCACAGCCAGCTCCTGTCCTGAGCCATCCTGTTAGGAGTGGCCCAGGGGTCCACCAGGAGTAATCATGCACTCCCGTTACCCAGCAAATTCCAATGACTTAGAGATTGCCTCCCAGGAACTGGAGACAAAGACCCAGTCAAATGCTTTATTACACAAAATGTTCACAAAATTAAAAAAAGATTGGAAGGAGCTCCCTCAAAATGTGAATACTGGTTCTGTCAGCATGCTGAAGGTTGGATTATGGCAGACATTATGATATATTCACCAGAACCCACTTCTTTGCTTCCTGACACACAGTTAGACTACATTCCCCAGCATCCCTTGCAGTCAGATGTGCCCATGTGACTGAATTCTGGCCAATGAAATGTGAGCGGAAATAATGCTTGCCGTTTCCAAGCCTAACACATAAAATCTTTACCCTTTTTCTTTTTTCCCTACCTACTGGATAGAGACAAAGAATTCAGGGCGTTAGAGGATGATGGAACCATATCATGTGAAGGTTCTGGGTCCATGAATCATCCAGAGAAAGGTCATGGATCAAACACTGTCATTGGACTTTTGCATGAGCAAAAACAGTCTATTATTTTAAGCAACTGAGATTTGAAAGTTGTTTATGAACATCAGGTACCCACCTTAATTAATGTACAGGCAAATTTCCTTTCCTCCCCACTTATGTTCATTTTCTTAACGTGCTGTAATAAATGTTATGCTTAAAAAAGCAAACACCAAGGTTATATTTTTAATGACAACATACAAAAAATTAGGTAGTTAGAGTGGAGAGTGTCTGAATGATTTTAAAATGTTTTTGAAGAAAAAAAATTAAAAGAAACATTTGATAGCACAGGAAGAAAAATCTTTATTCTTCTTGAAACCCTTAACCCTGAGGATCCTCTTTCTCAGTAACCCACCCAGCAGGCCTTGAAGTTGCCTCTTTTCTTGAGTGCCCCCAGAGTTAAAATCATATTTCCCCCAGAGGACTTCTTCCCAGCCTGCTCTTTGGGTTGCCTCCCGGGAGCTGCTTCTGGTCCTACTCTGTCCTCTCAGCTTAGGGATGTGGCCCAGGGATGTGGAAGAGAACTCAGGCTAGGACCCTAGTTTTCTCTCCATCCACAAGTTTTCTCCCTTATAAGGTGGGTATTTCTTTATAGAGAACAATCTGGGCTCCATAAGGATATCTCATCAACCTTCCTATCTTGATGTTTCATCAAGAAGGAGGTTTCTTATTTTTTCTTTTTCCCCCTCTGCTGAATCTGCTGTGGTTTCACAGAGTAACCAGACCCAGGTGTGGGGCCTGTCCCCAGAGCACACCCCTATCATGTCTTAGAGCTTGCCCAGGGTCTGGGGCCCCAAGGATGTGCTTCCTGGGGGTACATTTCCAGTTCAAATCTAGAGAATTTCCCTTTGCTCACTTTTCACCCATGAGGTGGTTGGTGCTGCGTGGGTGTGCTTTTCATAATCAACAAATACAGGATTTGTATTGAGATTCTCCAGAGAAATAGAACCAATAGAAGGTGTGTGTATACATAGAATGTGTGTGTATATTATCTATATATGTATCTATATATATATACATATATATGTGTATATATAAACATTTTTAGAGAGTGAGGTTTATTTTGAAGAACTGGCTCATGTGATTACAGAGGCTGACAAATTCAGAATCTACAGGGTTTCTCACCAGGCTTGAGACCCAAAGACTAGTCCTTATTGCAGTTCAAATCCAAAGGCCCTCTTCTGGCAGGATTTCCGGTTGCTTGGGGGATTCAGTCTTTTGGTCTATTCAGTACTTTGACTGTTTGGATGAGGCCCACCCATATTTAGGTACTTCCCTGGCAGCTCAGACAGTAAAGTGTTTGCCTGCAATGCGGAAGACCTTGGTTCAACCCCTGGTTGGGAAGATCCCCTGGAGAAGGAAATGGCAACCCACTCTAGCACTCTTGCCTGGAAAATTCCATGGATGAAGGGGCTCGGTGGGCTATAGTCCATGGGGTTGCAAAGAGTTGGACATGACTGAGTGACTTCACTTCACTTCACCCATATTTATGGAGGGCAATCTGCTTTACTCCAAATCCACTGATTTAATTAATTTAACTAATTTAATTAATTTAACTGTTAATTTCATCTCAAAAATCCTCACATAAACATCCAGGATAATATCTGACCAAATATCTAGGCACCATGGCTGGGTCAAGTTGGCACATACAATTAAGCATCACAGTTTCCTTGAAAACCCAGTCTTTAGGTCAGTTTTCCTTGACATCTAAGATTTCATATTCCAGGAGATTTTCAGCTCATGGAAATTATGAGAAACAGCTACCTGCTGAATGCTATGGACTCCTCACCATCCCCATCCCCATCACTACCATCATTGTTATTATCATTATTCCCACTTTACCAAGCAGGTACCCAAAGCTCAGAGAGGCTCAATGACTCATCCAAGATTTCATAGCTGGGAAAGAGAGGAAATGGATTTGAACTCAGATATTCAAACCAAGGCTATGGTCCATGTGATCAGATTGGTTAGTTTTCTGTGATTGTGGTTTTCAGTCTGTCTGCCCTCTGATGGAGAAGGATAAGAGGTTTATGGAAGCTTCCTGATGGGAGAGACTGGCTGAGAGGGAAACTGAGTCTTGTTCTAATGGGCGGGGCCATGCTCAGCAAATCTTTAATCCAATTTTTTGTTGAAGGATGGGGCTGTGTTCCCTCCCTATTATTTGATCTGAGGCCAAACTATGGTGGAGGTAATGGAGATAATGGAGACCTCCTTCAAAAGGTCGCTCCCAGGATGCACTGTTGCTCCCAGTGCCCCCGACCCAGCAGCAGGCCACCGCCAGCCCACGCCTCCACCAGAGACCCCTGGACACTCATGGGCTCAGACCATGAGCTCCTTATTGCCAAACTCAGATTTAAATTGAAGAAAGTAGGGAAAACCACTAGACCGTTCAGGTATTGTTATGCCCAAGTCAGAAATCTCCCTGTGACCACCAGGGAGCCGGTATTGGATGCAAAAGCAAAAGAGTTTTTATTACCAAGCTCGAGCTAGGGCTCCCACCATTACCGACACAGCAGCTAAGGAGAGGAGCCAAGAGTTTGGGTTACACTGCTTATATAGGGAATATTCAGGTGAAAGGGTAACAAAGGGGATATTCAGGCTGAAGGACTACTGATTGGTTACCCTCTTCTATAGGGCTGTGTGTGGATTTCTGATTGTTTTTTTTTTACTTCCACGGTAAATCATTACTTCCAAGGTAAATCACAATGGTAACTCATTACTTCCAAGGTAAATCACAAATTCTTGAACTTAAAGTCAGGAGGTTTAACCTAAGGGCTGATTGGCTTGCACACAGTGGGGCAAGTTTAGGCAATATCCAAAGTCTAAGTCTGTTTGTACCTTTGCAAAATGGAGCTCTTTTACAAGATGGAGTAGCTTAGGCTCTTCAGTATGACCTAAATCAAATCCCTTACGATTATACAGTGGAAATGACAAATAGACTCAAGGGATTAGATCTGATAGACAGAGTGCTTAAAGAACTGTGGTTCCTGACATTGTACAGGAGGCAGGGATCAAGACCATCCCCAAGAAAAAGAAATGCAAAAAGACAAAATGGTTGTCTGAGGAGGCCTTGCAAATAGCTATGAAAAGAAGAGAAATGAAAGGCAAAAGAGAAAAGGAAAGATATACCCATTTGAATGCAGAGTTCTAAAGAATAGCAAGGAGAGATAAGAAAGTCTTCCTCAGTGATCAATACAAAAAAATAGAGGAAAAACAATAGAATGAGAAAGACTAGAGATCTCTTAAAGAAAACTAGAGATACCAAGGGAACATTTTCATGCAAAGTGAGCCCAATAAAAGACAGAAATGGTATGGACCTAACAGAAGCAGGAGATTTTAAGAAGAGATGGCAAGTATATTCAGAAGAACTATACAAAAAAGATCTTAATGACCCAGATAATAACGATGGTATGATCACTCACCTAGAGCCAGACATCCTGGAATGTGAAGTCAAGTGGGCCTTAGGAAGCATCACTATGAACAAACTTAGTGGAGGTAATGGAATTCCAGTTGAGCTCTTTCAAATCCTAAAAGATGATGTTGTGCTGCACTCAATATGCCAGCAAATTTGGAAAACTCAGCAGTGGCCACAGGACTGGAAATGGTCAGTTTTCATTCCAATCCCAAAGAAAGGCAATGCCAAAGAATGTTCAAACTACTGCACAATTGCACTCATCTCACACGCTAGCAAAGTACTGCTCAAAATTCTCCAGGCTTCAGCAGTACGTGAACCAAGAACTTCCAGATGTTTGAACATCTGGATTTAGAAAAGACAAAGGAACCAGAGATCAAATTGCCAACATCCACTGAATCATCGAAAAAACAAGAGGTTTCCAGAAAAACATCTACTTCTGCTTTATTGACTATGCCAAAGTCTTTGACTGTGTGGATCACAATAAACTGTGGAACATTCTTCAAGAGATGGGAATACCAGACCACCTGACCTTCCTACTGAGAGATCTGTATGTAGGTCAAGAAACAACAGTTAGAACTGGACATGGAACAACAGACTGGTTCCAAATTGGGAAAGGAGTACGTCAAGGTTGTATAATTGTCACCCTGCTTATTTAACTATTATATACAGAGTACATCATGAGAAATGCTGGACTGGATGAAGCACAAGCTGGAATGAAGATTGTCAGGAGAAATACCAATCACCTCAGATATGCAGATGACACCACCCTTATGGCAGAGCGCCACAAAGAACTAAAGATCCTCTTGCTGAAAGTGTAAGAGAAGAGGGAAAAAGTTGGCTTAAAACTCAATATTCAGAAAACTAAGATCATGGGATCTGGTCCCATCACTTCATGGCAAATAGATGGGGAAACAATGACAGACTATTTTTTGGTGCTCCAAAATCACTGCAGATGGTGATTGCAGCCATGAAATTATAAGACGCTTGCTCCTTGGAAGAAAAGTTTTGACCAACCTAATCCAGTCCACAGGACTGGAAATGGTCAGTTTTCATTCCAATCCCAAAGAAAGGCAGTGCCAAAGAATGCTCAAGCATATTAAAAAGTAGAGACATTATTTTGCAAACAAAGATCCATCTAGTCAAAGCTATTGTTTCTCCAGTAGTCATGTATGGATGTGAGAGTTGGACTATAAAGAAAGCTGAGTGCCGAAGAACTGATGCTTTTGAACTGTGGTGTTGGAGAAGACTCTTGAGAGTCCCTTGGACTGCAAGGAGATCCAACCAGTCCATCCTAAAGAAGATCAGTCCTGGGTGTTCATTGGAAGGACTGATGCTGAAGCTGAAACTCCAATACTTTGGCCACCCGATGCGAAGAGCTGAGTCATTTGAAAAGACTCTGATGTTGGGAAAGATTGAAGCAGGAGGAGAAGGGGATGACAGAAGATGAGATGACATCACCAACTCAATGGACATGAGTTTGAGTAAGCTCCTGGAGTTGGTGGTGGGCAGGGAGGCCTGATGTGCTGCAGTCCACGGGCTTGCAAAAAATCAGTCATGACTGAGGGACTGAACTGATTGACTGACTGATTCAAACCAAACCTAGCACTTTTCATTATGCTGTGCTGTCTCTCTTCGAGCAAATACAAGAGCATTTGCAGCAGGGCCTGGCACCACTCTGGGCATTGATACTATTCTTGTCCTTAGTCTCTCAGTTGTGTCCGACTCTTGGCAACCCCATGGACTGTAGCCCACCAGGCTCCTCTGTCCATGGGGATTCTCCAGGCAAGGACACTGGAGTGGATGGCCATGCCTTCCTCCAGGGGCACTTTCCAACCAAGGGATCGAACCCAGGTCTCCCTCATTGCAGGCGGATTCTTTACCGTCTGAGCCAACAGGGAAGCCTGATAGTATTCTTACCCATCAAATTTCTACAATAGCCCTATGACATCAGCACCTCTAATAACCCCATTTGGCAAATGAGAAAAAGCAAAGTGCAGAGGTGGGCTAACCAGCACCACAGCAGAGCTGAGATTTGATCCGGGCAGTCTGACCCTGGAGCCCACAGCTAACCACAACCTCTCTCTGGTGTCCTTCTTTCCTCTCCACCCCTCAATTACCTATATTTTAAAAGAAATTTTATAGAAAAGAAGAATCTGAAAGCTCTTTGCATCCCTCCTAACTGAGCCTTTGGGAGACAAGGACTAGGTCCCATGGTGTGCCTGTCCTCAGCCGTGCTGGCTGCCCAGCTACGCATGAGAGGCAGGTCCTGCTCTTCCCTGGTTCACTGTCCAGCCAGGCAGTATAACCATATCCTCTCCAACATGCAACTGACTTCCAGGACCCCATGTTGCAACCCCTGGCCAGTCTGCACCTTATAAGTCAGCCTCCCAGCCTCCAGCCCGCCGCCCAGTGCCAAGGCCTGGCCTCTCAGACGAGGTGGCATCTGGTTCTGCTTTGCTTGGGAAGACAGCTCCATTTATAGATATTTGGACCATGTAGCTCGTCTCCCCAGTCAGCCTCAGCGTGGGCCTCAACATGAAGCCTTCCTGTAAGGGACCTGAGACAGGTTTACTGCCTGGGAAAGCGGAGGTCTTTGCTGAAGTCATCATTTTCTCTAATGGAAACTGCACTCCCAACCTCCTCCCCTGCAAAAAGGGGAGGGCTGCTGGTGGTCTGGAGGCCATGGATGGGCAGTATTTCCAGATAATGGGGTTGGGGTGGTGGGGCTCACTGCCTACCTGCCACACTGAGACACTGGACCCCTCCCTGTGACCCCTCAACAAAAGGCCTTCTGGTCCCTTTTCTCATTCCATCCCTCTCAGGATTTCCCTCCTGCCTTCTCAGTTCTGGCAGCAAGGTTGGCCCCCCAACCCCAGCACTGCAGCACAGTGGCCTGCAAAGCTGGTGTCCTGGGAGCAAGGGTCTGGCCCTATAGAGACCAGGGAGGCTTTTCGGGGGGTGGCGGGTGGCGTGTAGTGCCGTGACAGAGCTGCGTTTCAGCCAGGAGTCTCCCCTGAGGACTCACAGGCAAGAGACAGAGCTGTTCAGAATTGCCAAGAGACATGATTCATTCATTCACCAATTACTGAGTTCCCACTCAATGCCAGCTCCAAGCTAAGAACTGGGTGGGGAGCAAAAGCAGACACAGCCTCTTCCTTCCTAGGAGGTGGGAGGTAGTGAGAAATAGTGATGAATGAGAACTAAACTAACGGAAGGTGCTGAGGAAAAGAGGAGACTGATTCTTTGAGGCCTGATACAAAGAACCAGATGGGAGTCTGGGAAGACTTCCTGGAGGAGATGAGGCTTCACTTTTGCTCTGTCATATCAGTAGGAGTTAACCGAGGAATGGAGCAAGAGTGAGGATCCCAGGTTTGGGTGAGCAGCCAGTTTTGAGGAAGTATACAGAAATCCTGGTTAGCAGGAAGACAGAGATGAGGGGAAGGTCATAGGGGATAGGCTGAAATGCCTTGGGCGAGAGACGGAAGAGGAGGCAGACCAGGCGGGGTGTTGAAGGGTGTATTAGGGACCTGGATCCCTACCCCTCATCCCCCAAGGGGCAATCCGCATCTTCACCTGGGTCTGTGTGCCCGTTGGGCAACTTGCCCAATGACCAGAGTGTCTAATGTCCATCACTCGCTGGAGGATTTTGATATCCATATACACTTGTTATTATTTATTTCTTTTTTAAAGAAATGCTAAATAATTTATCCAAGTGATGAAAAATTGTTAAAACATTAAAAAAATGTTGCCACAACAATGTTTAAAAATCCTATTACAGTATCCACAGGAGACTGGTTCCAGGAGCCCCTTCATGCACCAAAATCCATGGATCTTCAGATCCCTTATACAAAATGGCCTATTAAAATGAATATAATGGTCCCTCCATGTCCATGGATCTGAAACCTGCCAATATGGAGGGCTGACTATATATTTATTGAAAAAGATCCGAGTATAAGTGGACCTGTGAAGTGTGCACTCATGTTGTTCAAGGGTCAACTGTGTTTATAAAAGTTTAATTATTGAACTGGAATCAAGATTGCTGGGAGAAATATCAATAACCTCAGATATGCAGATGATACCATCCTTATGGCAGAAAGTGAAGAGGAACTAAAGAGCCTCTGGATGAAAGTGAAAAAGGAGGGTGAAAAAACTGGCTTAAAGCTCAGCATTCAAAACACTAAGATCTTGGCATCCAGTCCACGTCTATCTCCCATGACATGATGGGACCAGTAAGGTTACTGTTGAGGCTAACAATTAAGAGCAGGCACATCTGTACTTGTGCCCTCTTTTCTCATTTGGAAAATGGGAAATTATTTAGTTCACAGTAATATTGGATAGTTAAGGAGCAAGTGTAAGCACACGGCAGGTACTTTGTGTTCGATTCAGTTCAGTTCAGTTCAGTCGCTCAGTCATGTCTGACTCTTTGCAACCCCATGAATCGCAGCACGCCAGGCCTTCCTGTCCATCACCAACTCCTGGAGTTTACTCAAACTCATGTCCATCGAGTCAGTGATACCATCCAGCCATCTCATCCTCTCATCCCCTTCTCCTCCCACCCCCAATCCTTCCCAGCATCAAGGTCTTTTCCAATGAGTCAACTCTTCGCATGAGGTGGCCAAAGTACTGAAGTTTCAGCTTTAGCATCAGTCCTTCCAATGAACACCCGGGACTGGTCTCCTTTAGAATGGACTGGTTGGATCTCCTTGCAGTTCAAGGGACTCTCAAGAGTCTTCTCCAACACCACAGTTCAAAAGCATCAATTCTTCGGCACTCAGCTTTCTTCACAGTACAACTCTCACCTCCATACATGACCACTGGAAAAATCATAGCCTTGACTAGACGGACCTTTGTTGGCAAAGTAATGTCTCTGCTTTCAACATGCTATCTAGGTTGGTCATAACTTTCCTTCCAAAGAGTAAGTGTCTTTTAATTTCATGGCTGCAGTCACCATCTGCAGTGATTTTGGAGCCCCCCAAAAATAAAGTCTGACACTGTTTCCACTGTTTCCATATCTATCTCCCATGAAGTGATGGGACCAGATGCCATGATCTTCGTTTTCTGAATGTTGAGCGTTAAGCCAACTTTTTCACTCTCCTGTTTCACTTTCATCAAGAGGCTTTTTAGCTCCTCTTCACTTTCTGCCATAAAGGTGGTGTCATCTGCATATCTGAGGTTATTGATATTTCTCCCAGCAATCTTGATTCCAGCTTGTGCTTCTTCCAGCCCAGCGTTTCTCATGATGATATTTAGCAGAAGATATTCAGAAGAAGTGGCAAGAATACACAGAAGAACTGTACAAAAAAGATCTTCACGACCCAGATAATCACGATGGTGTGATCACTCACCTAGAGCCAGACATCCTGGAATGTGAAGTCAAGTGGGCCTTAGGAAGCATCACTACGAACAAAGCTAGTGGAGGTGATGGAATTCCAGTTGAGCTATTTCAAATCCGGAAAGATGATGCTGTGAAAGTGCTGCCTTCAATATGCCAGCAAATTTGGAAAACTCAGCAGTGGCCACAGGACTGGAAAAGGTCGGTTTTCATTCCAATTCCAAAGAAAGGCAATGCAAAAGAATGCTCAAACTACTGCACAGTTGCACTCGTCTCACATGCTAGTAAAGTAATGCTCAAAATTCTCCAAGCCAGGCTTCAGCAATACGTGAACTGTGAACTTCCTGATGTTCAAGCTGGTTTTAGAAAAGACAGAGGAACCAGAGATCAAATTGCCAACATCCGCTGGATCATGGAAGAAGCAAGAGAGTTCCAGAAAAACATCTATTTCTGCTTTATTGACTATGCCAAAGCCTTTGACTGTGTGGATCACAATAAACTGTGGAAAATTCTGAAAGAAATGGGAATATCAGACCACCTGACCTGCCTCTTGAGAAACCTGTATGCAGGTCAGGAAGCAACAGTTAGAACTGGACATGGAACAACAGACTGGTTCCAAATAGGAAAAGGAGAACGTCAAGGCTGTATATCGTCACCCTGCTTATTTAACTTATGTGCAGAGCACATCATCATCATCATCATCACCATGTGTTCGATTAGCTATAGTTATTATTGTTATTCGTGAACTTTGAATTTTCTCCCACCGAAACCTATTCCATTCTCACCAGGATCTAGTACTGTTCAAGCGTCAAATCCAGGAGCCACCTTTGTAGCTCACACTTCCTTTTCCCCCAAAAGCTGACCCGTCTGCAAATGGCACCACTTCCTGAATCTGCCCATGTCGGCCACCTGTCCGTGTCTCCCCCACTGTGTCTCCTTCCAATTCTGCATTGCAATCCTCTTGCTCACGGAACTGTTTCCCAAGTGGTCTCCCACTTACCCGTGCCCCCCTCTGCCACCCCACAGTCCATTCTCCACACAGTGGCCAGAGTGACCCTCAGGTCCCTGTAGCTCTGAATGCTTCTTAACATTCAGGTTTAGGGTTAATTTCAGCTCCTTACAGAGGCATCTCCTGAGCACCTGTCTTAAGTCATTCCTCCCCACCCCTCACTTTCTATCCCTTTATCTTATCTACAACACTTCCACTGATTTGAAATTATCTCATTTATTTGTTTACTTGTTAGTGCCTAGTGCCTGGAATGTGAAATCAAGTGGGCCTTAGAAAGCATCACTACGAACAAAGCTAGTGGAGGTGATGGAATTCCAGTTGAGCTATTTCAAATCCAGAAAGATGATGCTGTGAAAGTGCTGCCTTCAATATGCCAGCAAATTTGGAAAACCCTCAGTCTGGTCTATCACTCTATCCCCAATACACAATACAAGCTTGGTAAATATTTGTCAAATGTAGTGATTACTGGTAACAATATGGTTCCTACAAAATTAATTTGGCAGAGCCTCAAATGTCTCCTGGAGAAGGAAATGGCAACCCACTCCAGTTTTCTTGCCTAGAAAATCCCATGGACAGAAGAGCCTGGTAGGCTACAGTCCATGGGGTTGCAAAGAGTCGGACATGACTGAGCGACTTTCTTTCTTCTTTCTTTCTCAAATGTCACCTCCTCTCTGAAGCCATCTCTGATTTCTGGAGCATTTTTGTGTCTATTTCCATTAGCCAGCTGACCCAGAGTTGAGCTGGTTTAAGGCAAGGTGTTCCAGGGCTGCTGAGAATTGTTGTAGGGTTTTTCTGAGACAATAGCTCAGCCTTGTTGCCTTGGAGGCCTGGAACCCTCACAAAGGAACTGGCTAGCACAGGCCTTCATTCCCACCATGCAACTGATGGGCTGGAGAAGAAGAGATTAGGACCAAAAACTAAAAGCACTTTTCAAAAGATGGAGAAAACTTCAACCATTGACCACAACATAATGAAATGAGAGAGTTACCCAGAGAAAATTTGAATTTTAAGAATAGATCTTCCTGGGCCCAGTCATATCAGTTTAGCATCTGGGATTTGCCCTATAATTCATCTCACCCCACATTTCAGTTCAGTCGCTCAGTCGTGTCCGACTCCTTGCAACCCCATGAATCATAGCATGCCAGGCCTCCCTGTCCATCACCAACTCCCAGAGTTCACTCAGACTCAGGTCCATTGAGTCAGTGACGCCATCCAGCCATCTCATCCTCTGGCGTCCCCTTCTCCTCCTGCCCCCAATCCCTCTCAGCCATCAGTCTTTTCCAATGAGTCAACTCTTCGCATGAGGTGGCCAAAGTACTGGAACTTCCTCTTTAGCATCATTCCTTCCAAAGAAATCCCAGGGCTGATCTCCTTCAGAAAGGACTGGTTGGATCTCCTTGTAGTCCAAGGAATTCTCAAGGGTCTTCTCCAACACCACAGTTCAAAAGCATCAATTCTTCGGTGCTCAGCTTTCTTCACAATCCAACTCTCACATCCATACATGACCACTGGAAAAACCATAGCCTTGACTAGATGGACCTTTGTTGGCAAAGTAATGTCTCTGCTTTTCAATATGCTATCTAGGTTGGGAAATAGATGGGGGAACAGTGGAAACAGTGTCAGACCTTATTTTTGGGGGATCCAAAATCACTGCAGATGGTGACTGCAGCCATGAAATTAAAAGATGCTTACTCCTTGGAAGGAAAGTTATGACCAACCCCACAGTTGAACCTCTCCAAATATCTGTTTGTTTGTTTTTTTGATAACCTGGGTCTTCCTGGAAAGCTAGGAGTCCCTGAATTCCTCAGGGTGGCTGAATCAAAGAAGATGCAAAAGAGAGAAGGCAAGTTCTGTGGTTAATCTGGATTCAGGTTTTAGAGGTTATTCTGGAGCTTGGAATAAAGAGGAGGTTTCTACTGGGTTAACTCATGCTACTGTAGAGACTATTGGATAATGAACTCCAGAGTCACTGGATTCAAATCTTGGCTCTACAAACTGTAAGCTTAATGACCATAGAAAAGTCATCAGCCTTTCTGGGTCTCAGTTTCTTCATCTGTAAAATGGGTACCCACTTCAAAGGGAGATTAAATGAGACAATTTATATAAGTGCTTAGGCGAGTATTTAGCATACAGCTAGTCCTGCTTTGGTGTTTACATTTATAATTACCCTTTATCTACACAGGTTGGCTTCCTATAATATGACAAAATTGCAATTCAAAAATTCAAGGTTCATTTTACCTCATCACCAATTCAATGGGCAGTAATTTTGGATTCTTGTCTACTAACCTTGAAGTTTTCAGTCCAAGTGTAGATTAGAAGAAAGAAAACATATTTAATGTGATGAGCCATTTCGGGCTAAGACCTCACTCTGAACCTCCAACTTCTCCCACCCCAGTCTTTCCTAGAGAGTAATCTTCCTGAAGCATAGATTTGGAGACAAGAAGAATATCTTCATCTCTCTGTAAAGGCTAAGATAATTAATGGAAAACTATGATAAGCAGTAAAGAAGCTTGGCATAATGTAAAGTTAAAAAATAAATATACAAAAATCAGTAGCTTTCTTATATAACAGTAACCAGCACAATGAAAATAAAAACAACAATAATAACAACAACGAATAAAATACTAAGAATAGATTTGGCAAGAATCAGCAAGTTCACAAGAAAAGTAAATATATATATATATATATGAAAAATAAATATATAACCCCCAGAAGTACAGAGAGGAGAACCTGAGTAAATATAACATGTATCTTGTTCTTGCCTAGAAGGTCTCAAAATTATGCAAATGTCAATTCTCCTAAAACATATTGAAAAATCCAATCCCATGTCAACCCAAACTCCAGTGTGGTTATTTTTGGAGTTTGACAGAATGGGAGAATAAATAGGAGAAAATAGATATCTGGGGCAAAAGTGAGAAAAGAGGGGAAAGTTTCACTTTCAGCAGATATTGAAACACATTTTAAAAATAGGATACTATAGATGCTTTGATATGGGATCTAAAACAAGGATGTCACTAGAGTAGAGTAGGAAGTGCAACTTAATATGAGAACTTAGTACTCTAGAAGAGACGCTTCTACTCAGAGGGGAGAAAGGTATTATTTAATAGATGATGTGGGCAACTGGCTGGCCATTTGGAAAAAAAATAAAGACAGATTCATACTTCTTTCACCAGAATACATTCCAGATGGAATAAGATTTAAACGTAAAAATCCAAACCATAAAAATATTAGAAAAAAGCAATGGAAGAATATTTTATAAGGAAAAAGTTTTATAAGTAGCAAATGAGACCCAGAATCCATAATGGAAAAAGATAGGCAGTTTGAGGTTTTACAGATTTTACAGTAAAATACACTGCAAATAAAGTTGAAAGACAAGCTTTGCCTGGGGGAAAAAATATGACAGAGATACATTTACTATCCATAAGATAAAAAGAGTTTCTACAAATCAATGAGCAAAAAAAAAGCAAAGGACCTGAAAAACATTCAAAAAGATGATCAACCTCTCTAATAATAAAAGAAATGAAAATTAGAATAATGAAATGTATTCTCCCCCCACAACATAGACAGTTTTCAAAGATCAAATACTCCAAGCTAACTAAGAGGTTGGGAAATGGGCCTCTTTGTTCATTGCTGGTAGAAGTATAAATTGGTTCAAGATTTCTGAAGAGAAATTTGGCCATATCAATCAACATTTTAACCGTGCAAAATATGGAGAATATATTTTTGTCCTTTTTTGGGCTCTTACATATCTTTTCGTGTGAGAAGCATGGTGATATAGTGGACACAGTGGTGTGTTGCCTAGATGCTCCTTCCGCTGCCGAGAGGGTGGACAGCTGAGAGCTCACAGCTGAGAATCACCCCCACTCCAACCACCCCCGGGACCGGGTTGCATATTCTGCATGCCAAGTCGCTTCTGTCGCCTCTGTCCATGAGATTCTCCAGGCAAGAATACTGGAGTGGATTTCCACGGCCTCCTCCAGGGGATCTTCCAGACCCGAGGTATCCTAGAAGACTCAGGAGCCACAGTAGTGAAGTTTGTGGTCCAGTCTGGTCTGTCCTGTCCTGCAGCATACCAGGACATTCCCTCTAAAGTAAAGGGCAAGTGGCTGCATCTCACACCTCTCACCGCTAAGGCGGAACTACAGTGCCTGGTAGACCTCTGAGGGTTCTAGAAGCAGCATATTTTTACATGTGTTCCATCCATATATTGAAATATATAGGAAGCAGCCAGTTTCAGTGGAGATCAGAGCAAGGTCTGTCTACAGCAGATCCAGACTGTAGTGTAAGAAGCCCAGCTGCTTGGGTCATATGGCTCAACAGACTAGATGGTACGGGAGCTCTCCAAGGTGGGAGAAAACACTGTGTAGATTCTGTGGCGAGCCCCAGTAGGAGACTCTCAGTGTAGACCTCTGAAGTCCTGGAGCAAGCTCATGCCATCTGCAGTGGAAAATATATACATCTTTTAAAAACAGTTCTTGGAATGATTCTGTGCAAAGATGTGGATAGAGTACCCACCCATGGACAGCAAGTTTCCAATAGCCAGGGCTGTGCCTCATTAGCTAAGTTTAGACACCACAAAGATAGAAGTTTGGCCCAACAAGACCAGAAGGTACAAATAGGCTGACAGGCCATAAGCCAGATCTCCTTATGACCCACCACTGTTCCCCTCATCCCATGCCCGTCTCTAGAGTCCTTATAAATAACTGAGACAGGAGGGGGCAAGTTCACAGATGACTTTTAGAATGGATAAACCATAAGGTCCTGCTGTATAGCACAAGGAACTATATCCAACCTCCTCGGATAAACCACAATGGAAAAGATTATTTTAAAAAGTGTGTGTATGTGTATAACTGAGTCACTTCGCTGTACAGCAGAGATTGGCACACAATTATAAACCAGCTGTGCTTCAATTAAAAAATAAAAAACACAACACTTTAAAAAAAAGTTCACAGATGGGTTAACTTGATGTGTGGATGCAAGCAGCAAATGGACCCTAACACCGCTCCATTCAGGGTTTGTCCTGAAAAACAGTAGTTGGGGGAGATCCTAGCCTTGGGTGGAGTTTTGGGCAGTGATCTGGCCATCCACTCAGTGCAGAAAGAGAATTGGCCAGAGGTTAGAATATGGATGGATTCACAGGCAGAGGTGAATGGCTAGACTGGCTACTTCGGAAAACAAAAGAGAAAATTTGGAAGAAATGGGTGGAGGGATTTAAGGGAACAGGCCTAAAGTGTGAATATTTTTTTTTTCCATTGCATGTTAAGGCCTGCAAGGGAGTGTCCACCTCAGAAGAGTCAGTAACCAACCAGCCAGACAGAATGACTCAGCCAGATGATGTCAGCCAGCAATATCAACCACCCCAGTGCCTGTACAACTGGCATGGAATGGAGGAGGCCTGGTGGCCAGGGTGGAGGCTATGCTTGGGAGGGGTCCCAGTTCTTAAACTGCCGCTGCTGAACAACCTGCCAGGAATGGGACCAACTCTGAGCCCCCTATATGACACTTGACCTCAAGGAGACCAAACAGCCACTTGGTGACAGGTAACTGTTTTGGATTCCTTCCACCCAGGAAGGAACAGATTTATCTTGACCGAAAGTTACACATACTCCATATGAGTTTGTCCTTTCTGTCCAGAGGGCTTTGGCCAATACCTACTCCTATTCCAGGGCCAGCCATGTGTTCATCCACTCAGCCAGGTTTGTGCATAATATTGCATAGGATCAAGGTACCCATTTTAGAGCAAAGAAGGCATAGCCCCTTCCTCCATCTTCAAAGTACATCATTTTAATCTCTGCTTCCATTGTCACATCTCCTCTCTGATCATCTTGTCTTCCTCTTATAAGGATGCTTGTGATTATACTGAGCCCACCTTGAAAACCCAGGTTCAACTCCCTATCTCAAAATCCATAAGTTAACTGCATCGTCAAATTTCTGTTTGCAACGTAAAACAACATAGTCACAGGTTCCGAGGGATTAAGATGTAGATAACTTTGGGGGAGAGGCAGCATACTGTCCACCACAAGTGATAACCCCAGCAGCCGCACTATTTATAAGATAGCCAAGATGAAACCCTAACTATAGTCCATTCATCCACTACGGCTTGAAGTCGAGTGAGCTTGTTTACCTCATTTTAGCTGGGACAGAGAGCAGAGCAAGGCATTTTAAGTTTGAGTCCTAGAAAGGCTAATGGCTTGAGAGCTAAGCATTGGTGATGGCAATGATGCTGGACAGGGAGATTAGCCCAGGGTCTCTGCACACGCGGGTGATGGAAGAGCTGCAATGTAGAGCCTGAGAGGATTGCAGTGCTGTGTTGGCAAGACAGTACCAACAGTCAACCTTCAAGCCAGAGTCCAGAAATGGGACCCCAGCCACCTTGCCAGCTCCATTAGAACACAGAAGAAACTGCTGCTTCTGAGAGGCAAGGCTGCAGCAAGGGGTCATTGCTCAGGGCCTCATTCCTCAGCTAGAAGATGAGGGCAACAATAAGGATCCTCTCCGGTGGAGCTGCCATAAGCATCCACAAACAGTGGGCATAAAGGGTATCATATGGGACCAGGCACATAGCCAGGGAGTGCTAGCCTTTGAGACAGTGCTGGTTGTCTACCCGCCTAGAGCTATGCTCCCCTTCCAGGGGGCAGAGTCATTGCTGGCAAAAGCAGTCGAGATGAGAACAGCCCTCTCATCTGTGTGTGCTCGCAGGACTGGTTCTGGCCGATGGAATGTAGGCAAGCGGTGAGTTCCTTCAGATTGGACCACAGAAGGCCTCCTGGTGTCCCCTCTTCCTGTCTCTTGTGTCTACCTGAACGTTGATGTTCCCTGTGACCTCTGAATCTAGGAGATGAAAATGGCAAAGTCTCCATCAGTTTATGTCCCTGGGTATGTGGGGAACACCTCCCTGGTATTCCACTGCCATTTAAATTTTATGTGAATAAGAAATATGCTTCTATTATGTTAAACCAATGAGATCTTGAGATTTACTTTTTTTTTTTTTTTGGTTGTGCCACAAAGCATGCAGGATCTTAATTCTTTGACCAGGGATTGAACCCATGCCCCCTGCAATGGAAACACAGAATCCCCCAACCACTGGACTGCCAAGGAATTCCCAGGACTTACTCTATCTTTAATCTTAACTTTACCTTAACTGATCCAGTTGTCAGTGATGACTTAGCCATCTGATTATCCTGAAGATCTAACTCAAGATATAAAACTGACATGAAGTTCAGAGAAGAGCGTCTATAAATTCAGAAATGGAGGGAAAGGGCAGTGTGTCAGCACCCCTCAGGTCCCAGGACTGACCCTGTTGGGACAGTGTAGGGCATACAGGCTCATTGTTGTGCCTGGGCTAAATGAACATATTCGTCATGACAGATCCAAGTCATCGAGCACTTCCTGTGTGCTGACTCCTCCTTTGCTTTCTCTTCCTTGTTGTCCAGTCGTTCAGTCATGTCCCACTCTGCAACGCCATAGACTGCAGCAGGCAGGCTTCCTTTCACCATCTCCCGGAGCCTGCTCAAACTCATGTCCATTGAGTCGGTGATGCCATCCAACCATCTCGTCCTCTGTCATCCCCTTCTCCTTCTGCCCTCAATCTTTTCCAGCATCAGGGTCTTTTCTAGTAAATCAGCTCTTTGCATCAGGTGGCCAAAGTATTGGAGCTTCAGCTTCAGTATCAGTCCTTCTAATGAATATTCAGGACTGATTTCCTTTAGAACGGACTGGTTTGATCTCCTTATAGTACAAGGGACTCTCAAGAGTCCTCTCCAGCACCACAGTTTGAAAGTATCAATTCTTTGGTGCTCAGCCTTTCAACTCGCACAACCGTACATGTCTACTAGAAAAACCATGGCTTTGACTAGACGGACCTTTGTCGGCAATGTGATGTCTCTGCTTTTTAATGCGCTGTCTAGATTTGGAGAGTGAAAAACCATTATCTCTCTGAACTCTATGAAACAGCTACCAAGTTTATGTCCATTTAACAGAGAAGAAGCCTCTGTAAAAACCTCACAAAGAAGTTTTATGATTGCACAGCTGGAAGGCACGGGAGTTAGACTCAGGGCCAGGACTCCTGAAGCCAAGCCATACTCTCAAGCCCTGTGCTGGCCTTTCTTCCTAGGCTGGTGGGAACTAAACAGATTGCCAGACTCATAAGGAGATTTTTTGTTTCAATAGTGAATGGCTAAAGCCATCCTATTAATATTAAGATGCTTAGAATCAGATTTGTATAATTAACAGGGAAGGTCCTAAAAAGAGTGCTCTAATTTATGATTCTGGAGCCAAGGTGGCTAAAAGATTTGGGTTAGAAGATATAGAAGGAGAAAGTGGCCTGGCCTATTTTCTCCTCTCGCTTCCTCCGTCTGGCGACATCATTAATGTTTCTGGCATTTTTTATTCTTGGTTCTTTACCTCAAACAAAACAAAGCAAAACAAAATAATGAAGCTTATTTATTATATCTCAGATCTGGAGATTCATGGGCTCACAGTTAAATAAGCTTATGGGGATTAGAGTAGGGTGAACTCTCTTTACAAATGTCAACATCTTTGGGTCCTAAATGCCTTAAGAGCCATCTAAGGGAGTCTGGATTTCATAAGCAAGCATCACTAATATGGCATATTAAGATCTGAATCTATTATCTGTTGCCACAATAATGCTGATTTATAGCCACAAAGACGTGGATGCCTACAGCAATAAACATGTCTTTGGCTCAAGAATCCGTAAGGTTCCACTGATCTGGTGTGGGCTTGGCTGACCCCCGGTGGGCTTGCTCATGCATCTGCTGCCAGCTGTGGGATGTCTGGGCAGCTCTATCTTGGCCAAGTCTGTGCACATGTCTGGAGTTGGCTGGCTCCCAGCTGATCTGGGCTGGCCTTGTCTGAGATGACTGGGCTGCAGAGGTAGCATCCTCCAGTAGAACAGCCCAGACTTATTCTCACGGCAGGTGCAGAGAAGCGAGACTGACAAAGTGGAAATACGCAGGCTCTTGAAGTACAGTTGACCCTTGAGAAACATGGGGTATGAACTGTGCGGGGTCCGCTTATACGTGTTATGTTCAATAGTAAATACTAGAACTGTGGGTACTTTAGTATTTACAGTGGGTGGGTTGGTTGGTTGAATCTGTGAATATGGAGCCACGGATATGGAGGATCTGCAGACAGAAGGGACCTGTGTATAAGAAGGGCCAACCATAAGTTATACTTGGATTTTTCAACTGCACAGAAGGTCAGCACCCCTGAACTGCATGTTGTTCAGGGGTCAACAGTATAAGCTTACACCCACTATCATTTCATTGGTTAAAGCAACTCACACGTCTGAGCCATAGTCAGACAGATATGACACTAAAAAGTACGTAACAGAGAGCGCAGACATGTGAAGGTGTAAAGAATCAGACAAAGGGTGGGGAGGCCGGGATGGGGTGAAGGTGTTAACACTGTTGATCTACCATAAAACTTATCATTTATTGTGTATCTACCATGAGCCAGGTCCTGGACCAGATCCTGCAAATATCATCTTTAATACTCACTGCTATTATCATCCTGTCCCTGACTTCGACCTCAGAGGTACAGTAGCTTGCCCAGGGTCACACAGCTAGTAAACCGCAGAGCTGAGATTAGATTTCTAGTCCTGCTGCAGTAGGCGATCTTGCCAGCACACGGCTTGGATATAAATATTTTTATTACGAACTTTGAGGCTTTATCATACCATAACTGCTTACATTTTTACCTTAAGCGTATTAGTCTAGAAGGGTTTGATCAAGTTTTTGTTGGTTTGTTAGGTGAACATCTAAAATGATTATTCCCAGATAACAAGGATAACAGCAAGAGTAGTAGCCACAGGAACTTACCATATGATAAGCACGTAGGTCTCGTAACTGATTATAACCATAATGATGTAGGTATTATTTCTCCCTCTGTCTTATGGATGCTGGTTGGAGGCAGCTCTGGGTACTGAAGCAGATGGGATGGAGCCGGAGCACGATGGCGCCCTTCCTTTGTTATTAAGTAGAATTTAATATCTTGGGGGCCACGTTGGGGATGGTCAGGTATGTACCATGAGGCTTTCCCTCTTTATCTCATGTGATCAGTCTCCTCACGGGGATGAACAGGTTCTGGGTAGAGGTGGGAGGACGTTGGGTGGAGGGGGAGTTTCTAAAGATGCAGCCAGGAAATTGTGCTGGAAAGGGGAGGAGGGATCCTCCTCATGGAGTGAGCAGCCACTGGCCACGGGGACCTGGCTTCTTGGCTGGGTAGCCTCCAAGATGGATGGCCACGGCCTTCAGGGCCGGACAACCTCTTCTCAGGCCTTTGATGCTGAAAGCAGAACAAATGTGAGCCGGCCGCCCGGCCACAGCTGCCTCTCATTAGGGCCCGCTTCCTTCAGCCCAGGACAAGGTGGGCCCGCGAGGTAAGCCGGGGCAAACACCAGATGTGTCCGCCACAGCTGGCTGCAAAACCTTGCTCTTGACTTCTCACCCCCAGACCTACTTCCCTGCCCCCACCGAACAGCCCCCTGGCTGCTCAAGCCAGATCGGGTCCTTGCTCCCCACCCCCACCACTCCCCCCAACCCCTATATATCCAATCCATCAGCAGATCCCATCAGCGCCGCTTTGGGAATGTCTCTGACCACTCTCTCCGTCTCCACCGACATCACTGATCCGGGCCATGGGTTATATCTCTCCTGGACTATTGCACTAGCCTCCTGGGATGGATTGAAAAAATTCAAAAATGTTGAATGCATATGTTGAAATCCTAGAGCCTCAAACCTCAGAATATGACCTGACTGGGGAGTAGGGTCCTTATAGATGTAATTCGTTATGATGAGGTCATACTGGAGTAGGATGGGCACTAATTCAACATGACTGGTGTCCTTATTAAAAGGGAAAATTCAGACACAGATGCATAGATAGGGAGAATGCCACGTGATGATGGAGGCAGAGATGAGGGTTATGCCTCCACAAGCTAAGCAATGCCAAAGATTGTCCGCAAAACTTCAGAAGCTCGGGGAGAGGCCCGAATCGATTCTCCCTTCCAGCTTTCAGAAGGAAGCGACCCTGCCAACACCTGGATCTCAGACTTCCAGCCTCCAGAATTGTGAGACAACACAGTTCTGTTGTTTAAGCTGCCCAGCCAGTGGTTCTTGGTTGTGGCAGCCCTCATAAAGGAACACACCTCAAACTGCAATCTCTGCTTCCTCTCTTGTCTCTTCCTCTAACCCAGATGCATGTTATACTCCACAGAAAGTGGGTATTTTAGAATTCCAACTGGGATCACGTAATTCCCCTGCACTTGCCACCCGTGGTCTGCAAAGCCCTGGGAGACTTGGTCTTGCTGAGTTCGCCAGTGTCCCCTCTTCCCACTCCTCCCAGGACCCCTACACACCACTCACACCATGTCAGTCTTTGTTTTTTTTTTTTGGCCATACCGCATGGCTTGCAAGCTCTTACTTTCCTGACTAGGGACCAAACCCAGGGCCTGGCAATGAGAATGCCAAGTCCTAGCCGCCGGACCACCAGAGAATTCCGCTCCATGTTAGTCTTGAACATGCCAAGCTTCTTCCAGCTAAGCGCCTTTGCACATGCTGTACCTTCAGCCCTCTTCCAAGTCTTGGCATAGTCACCGTGTCTGGAGAGCCAGAGAGACACAGACACCAATGCCATGGCTAGGACAGGGAGGAGGATGTCGCTGGAGAAAGGGGAGGGGAGAGAGCGATGCTGATGCAAGACTGAGGGGCCTGTGCCCAGCTCACAGCCTCTGAGAGGAGAGGTTTGCCTGTCAGGGGTTTTTATGTTTTGATGTGAAGACCCAGACTCTTTCACACAATTCTTATCTAATATCTTGCATAACCTTGGATGAGTCTTTGGGATAGCAACGTGGGCCTTAGTTTACCTGTCCGTAAAATGGATCTGTACATGACCTCGTTCAGTTCTCCTGAGAACAAGTAGGTGTCATCTCATCAGTCACATCTGTTAATGCCTTCATTCGTTAGAGGGGGAAACTGAGACAGGGGTGGTCAATGAAGTCATTTACCCGGATCACCCAGCATGAGGAATGGCAGAGCAGACGTTTAAACCTGAATCTCTCTGGCTCCAGAATTCGCATCCTTGACCACTGTGCTGACGTGTGTCCAAGAAACTGGGCCTGTGACTGCCCCCACCCGCAAAATGGGCAGGTGTCTGTGGAGGTGAGGTTACAAGGCACAGGGTAAATTCACTCAGAGTGAGTCTATGACACCTTTCTAAAAGGAGCAGTCCATCTATATACGAAGCCAGATGAGAAGTACCCCACAGACACACACGCAGTAGTGGTGTACACACCCTGCGTGCCTGCCACTCTGTGGCTTAAGAAGGGCAGAAATGTCCAAACCCATGGGCCAGACTCGGCGGGGTCTCCCTGCAGGGTCAGAGGTCACTGGTGTTGGGGAGAGGGAGAAATAGCTGGAGAAACCTCTGAGACTTTGCCACAATGGAGGTGTTTCCAGTGGACACAAGGCCCCATTTCTCCAGCTTAACACCAGTGCTGAGTTTAAGAACAAGAGATGGATGGAAGATTACAGGATCACTATGACTGGAATAAGGTTTGAATCCACTGTAAACAAACTACTTTTAAACATTGCCTTTGCTGATTGCGTATTCTTCATGGGAAATCAATAGCGTTTACCCACCACCTGAAAAGAGCAGGGCGGGGATGTCAGGCTTGAGTGCCAGTCTCCAGGCTAACACCCTCACATGCACGCCCATGAAGCTCTCCAACAAACTTCGGAGGTGGGGAACAGCCTCCCTGTACCCATTTTACAGAAAAGGAAACAGCTTCAGCAACGGTGGCCCAGCATGCTGGGATTGCAGCTGGCTGATACGCGACATCTCAATTTACATGTTTTTCTACAGCTTTCTTAACTCTCTGATGCTCCGCACCTCTCACCTTTGTGTACTGATCCTTCTAGTTTTAAGTAGGCTTTAGCTGCGGAGAAGGCAATGGCACCCACTCCAGTGCTCTTGCCTGGAGAATCCCGTGGATGGAGGAGCCTGGCAGGCTGCGGTCCATGGGGTCGCTAAGAGTTGGACACGACTGAGTGATTTTCACTTTTCCCTTTCATGCATTGGAAAAGGAAATGGCAACCCACTCCAGTATTCTTGCCTGGAGAATCCCAGGGACAGAAGAGCCTGTTGGGCTGCCGTCTATGGGGTTGCACAGAGTCGGACACGACTAATGCGACTTAGCAGCAGCAGCAGCAGCAGCAGCAGCAGCAGGCTTTAGCTGTGGTCCCAGGGAGGTGTCACAAGCAACTGAGAAAGATCAACGATTCCAACATTCTAATTCACTCTGATTTAGGTGAGCTCAGTTCAGTCGCTCAGTCGTGTCCAACTCTTTGTGATACCATGGACTGCAGCACGCCAGGCCTCCCTGCCCATCACCAACTCCCAGAGCTTACCGAAACTCACGTCCATCGAGTCAGTGATGCCATCCAATCATCTCATCCTCTGTCGTGCCCTTCTCCTCCTGCCTTCAATCTTGCCCAGCATCAGAGTCTTTTCCAATGAGTCAATTCTTCACATCAAGTGCCCAAAGTATTGGAGTTTCAGCTTCAGCATCAGTCCTTCCAATGAATATTCAGGACTTATTTCCTTTAGGATGGACTGGTTGGATCTTCTTGCTGTCCAAGGGACTCTCAAGAGCCTTCTCCAACACCACAGTTCAAAAGCATCAATTCTTCTGTGTTCAGCTTTCTTTATAGTCCAACTCTTACATCCATACATGACTACTGGAAAAACCGTAGCTTTGACTAGATGGACCTTTGTTGGCAAAGTAATGTCTCTGCTTTTTAATATGTTCTGTAGGTTGGTCATAACTTTTCTTCCAAGGACCAAGCATCTTTTAATTTCATGGCTGCAATCACCATCTTCAGTGATTTGGGAGCTCCAAAAAATAAAGTCTGACACTGTTTCCACTGTTTCCCCATCTATTTCCCATGAACTGATGGGACCAGATGCCATGATCTCAGTTTTCTGAATGTTGAGCTTTAAGCCAACTTTTTCACTCTCCTCTTTCACTTTCATCAAGAGGTTTTTTAGCTCCTCTTCACTTTCTGCCATACGGGTGGTGTCATCTGCATATCTGATGTTATTGATATTTCTCCTGGCAATCTTGATTCCAGCTTGTGCTTCATCCAGCCCAGCGTTTCTCATGATGTACTCTGCAAATAAGTTAAACAAGCAGGGTGACAAAATACAGCCTTGACGGATTCCTTTCCCTATTTGGAACCAGTCTGTTGTTCCAACAGATTTAGGTGAAAAGCTAAGCAATTTGGGGAAAGGGTTTATTTCAGGAAAGGCAGAGTTTGGGGGAGGCAGTGGGAGGCTTTGTGTCAGAATGGCGGATCTGCTAGCACTGGAGCCGATCGGAGAAGCGGGAAGGACCACCTTCTTTACTCTGGGAGGTGAGGAGGCTGAAGGAAACGTCATCTCGTGGCTCAGGGAGAGCCCAAGGAAGCCTGGAGCTCAGCCCTCTGTCCCCTCAAGGAATGGCAATGATCACACATGTCCGTGAGAAAGAAGGACGTGGAGCAAGGGAATCTCTATAGCTTGGCTAGACGATGGAAAGGTAGGGACCCAAAGTGGAGGAGAAGCCTGAGTCAAGGAGCGGCCCAGAGGATGCTGAGCTCTCTCCGCAGGTATCAGCCTGAGGTGCCGGCAGCTGAGAACTGCATCCGAAGGATGAAGGAGGAGGCAGCGGTCCCAGACTGAGTAACGCCTGCCTCCGTGTCGGCCTGGGAAAGGCCCGAGACATTCATGGCTGTCAGTGCGTCCGCCTGGATGGTTCAAAGCTCCACTGCGTCAGCACCAAGAGGGCTCCGGAGAGAAATCAAGATTGGTCCTAGAAAAACAAAGAGGTTACATTCGTTGACACACTTGAGTTTACAGCCTGTAAAGCATCAGTTCAGTTCAGTTCAGTCGCTCAGTCGTGTCCGACTCTTTGCGACTCCATGAATCGCAGCACGCCAGGCCTCCCTGTCCATCACCAACTCCCGGAGTTCACTCAGACTCACGTCCATCGAGTCCGTGATGCCATCCAGCCATCTCATCCTGAGTATATGTAAAGCATATACCTGTCTTATTGCCCCACCTCACACTATGAGTGGGTTCCTGCTAGAACGTTCAGTTCTATGCACACCCACCCACCCTTTGCACGCACGTACGCACACGCATACACACACACACACACACACACTGAGGAGGGTCTCTTTCTTAGCTTGTGTGATTGGCAGAAAATGCCCTCTTCCAATATGTCCCTGTCCTAGTTCCCAGGACTGGTGATATGTTACATGATGGGCAAAGGAAAGTTCATCTCAGCTGAGGCTGCTAGGGGCAGGCAGGTCCCATGGGGCCGGGCAGGAACAAGTCCTCACTTTCCTGGGCCTCTTCAGTCTTTTCCAAGGTGGGACTGATCCCCCACCTCCACCCCCTGGCCAAGGGTGGGGAGTGCAAGCCAGGGGCTCCTGCCTGTGAGGGCTCTAATGTGGGCTGGGAGCAGGAAAAGGGGGTGGGGAGGGCCCCCGAAGTTCCCAGAGAACATCACACCTCGTAAAGCAGCACGAGCCGGAGTGCGGAGAGGGACAGCCTGCCCGACTTTCATCTCCTGTCAATAAAGCATTATCAGCGCTGAGCTGGGTTTTCCGCTCTTAATGCCAGATGTGGCCCAAGGCCCATCCCCAGCAGGCTTCTTCCCTCCCCACCCCACCCTCTTCCCACAGAGGCCCCCCGGGGTGATGCTGTTCTGGGGAAGGGGAGGGACAGCAGGCCTTTCGGGGCCCCAGTCTGTGGGCTGCAGGGGTCAGGCTAGCCCGGCCAGGCTGGCGGAAGGTCACGCACATGGAGATGCCCGCTCCTGAGACAGAGAGGGGATGGTGGTGCCCACCGAGGGTCTGCCTGTCCCTGCTGAGACATGTGATGGGCACGCTGTGCCCCCAGTGTTGGGACGCCTGGACCCCCAGCCTTGCCTTGACCTGAGCGGTGACCTTGGGCAACGTGGTTTCCCTTTTTTGGTTTTAGTAGTCTTGGTAAAATGAGGCAGTTACTCTAGTTTCTTTTGTTAACCAGTCAACAAGTATGTATTAAGCCCAGCGTGCATGCTGGCTTCTGTTTAATCTTGGGAAATGCGGGGTAGACAGAGAGAAGGGCTCCTGTTCTTGTAAAGCACCCATTCTTGTGGGAGGAAGCAGTAAATCCCAAGTAAACAAACGCAGGGGTGAAATACCCGGACTGTGAAAAATGCTGTGTAAGAAAGGACATAGGGTGCTATGCTAGAGGAAACTTTATGTGCAGGACCTTTGTTGGGAAGGCAATGGGATGCCTTCCTGAAGAGCAGATGTTTGAGTGAAGCTAAATGGGAAGATGTGAAGTCAAGTGGGCCTTAGAAAGCTCACTACAAACAAAGCTAATGGAGGTGATGGAATTCCAGTTGAGCTGTTTCAAATTCTGGAAGATGATGCTGTGAAGGTGCTTCACTCAATATGCCAGCAAATTTGGAAAACTCAGCAGTGGCCACAGGACTGGAAAAGATCAGTTTTCATTCCAATCCCAAAGAAAGGCAATGCAAAAGAATGCTCAAACTACTGCACAATTGCACTCATCTCACATGCTAGTAAAGTAATGCTCAAAATTCTCCAAGCCAGGCTTCAGCAATATGTGAACCGTGAACTTCCAGATGTTCAAGCTGGTTTTAGAAAAGGCAGAGGAACCAGAGATCAAATTGCCAATATCCGCTGGATCACGGAAAAAGCAAGAGAGTTCCAGAAAAACATCTATTTCTGCTTTATTGACTATGCCAAAGCCTTGACTGTGCGGATCACAATAAACTGTGGAAAATTCTGAAAGAAATGGGAATACCAGACCACCTGACCTGCCTCTTGAGAAATCTGTATGCAGGTCAGGAAGCAACAGTTCGAACTGGACATGGAACAACAGACTGGTTCCAAATAGAAAAGGAGAACATCAAGGCTGTATTTTGTCACCCTGCTTGTTTAACTTATTTGCAGAGTACATCATGAGAAATGCTGGACTGGAAGAAACACAAGCTGGAATCAAGATTGCCAGGAGAAATATCAATAACATCAGACATGCAGATGACACCAGCCTTATGGCAGAAAGTGAAGAGGAACTAAAGAGCCTCTTGATGAAAGTGAAAGAGGAGAGTGAAAAAGTTGGCTTAAAGCTCAACATTCAGAAAACTGAGATCATGGCATCTGGTCCCATCAGTTCATGGGAAATAGATGGGGAAACAGTGGAAACAGTGTCAGACTTTATTTTGGGGGGCTCCAAAATCACTGCAGATGGTGACTGCAGCCATGAAATTAAAAGACGCTTACTCCTTGGAAGAAAAGTTATGACCAACCTAGATAGTATATTCAAAAGCAGAGACATTACTTTGCCGACTAAGGTCCATCTAGTCAAGGCTATGGTTTTTCCTGTGGTCATGTATGGATGTGAGAGTTGGACTGTGAAGAAGGCTGAGCGCCGAAGAATTGATGCTTTTGAACTGTGGTGTTGGAGAAGACTCCTGAGAGTCCCTTGGACTACAAGGAGATCCAACCAGTCCATTCTGAAGGAGATCAACCCTGGGATTTCTTTGAAAGGAATGATGCTAAAGCTGAAGCTCCAGTACTTTGGCCACCTCATGCGAAGAGTTGACTCATTGGAAAAGACTGTGATGCTGGGAGGGATTGGGGGCAGGAGGAGAAGGGGATGACCCAGGATGAGATGGCTGGATGGCATCACGGACTCGATGGACGTGAGTTTGAGTGAACTCCGGGAGATGGTGATGGACAGGGAGGCCTGGCGTGCTGCCATTCATGGGGTCTCAAAGAGTCGGACAAGAGTGAGCAACTGGACTGAACTGAACTGAAATGGGAAGATGAAGAGGAAAAGCATTCCAGGAAGATGGAACAGCAAATGCAAAGTCTCCGGGGGGAGCAAGCTCGGAGCACTGCAGGAATAGGAAAGCCATTGTAGCTGGCATGGAGCTCGTGAGGGAGAGAGGGCTGGTGAGGGCTGTCTGATAGGGACAGAGTTCCTAGTATCAAATAGGATCGGGTCAGGTGCATGGCAAAGATGTCCAGAGGAATCTAGCTTGGGGCTGGTGTGACACTCTACAGTGTCCTATCCCCAGCTCCTTCCATGTTGCTTCTTTACATTCTTAGCATGTGACTCACTCCTCATGATACAAGATGACTGCCTGAGCTCCAGACAGCAAGTCCACTTTTTAGTTATCCAGAAGAAGGAAGGAAACAAAGGAAGGTAGCCTTTCTCCTGTTTGGGACACTTCCTGTTGTTGAACACAGCATTTCTGCTCTCATCTTGATAGTAGGAAGTACCTCTTTATTCCAGGTAGTTATATGCCCAGCTAAGAATCGAGGGTTATATGACTAAAGAGGAAAGAGGGAATAAGTATTGAGGTGGACACCTGGCACCTCTGCCACTGTCCACAAGGCAGGGAGTTCTCATTCGGAACCTACCTCCTGGTCCCAGCACTCAGAGCCACCGACAGCTGTAAACTAGTCACTTACCTTATGCACCTAGTCTTCCCCACTCAAGAACTGGCATCACTGTCCAGTGAGTTGCCCAAGCTATACATCTGACAACTCTTCCCTCCTCTCCAGCAAAGAGCCACACACAACACATCACCGAAGTCTGCTGATTCGACCCCCCCAAATATTCCTGAATATCTCCTCCCTCTCCATCTCCCCAAGTCACTATCTTCATTAAAGGCCCGTCTCTTCCTTGGTCCACTGGGGTAGCCTCGGAACAGGTTTTTCTTCTTCCACACGATCAGGTCTGCACAGAGCAGCCACCATCATCGGCCTAAACGTCACTGCTCTGTCTAAAGTCCTTCAGTGGCTTTCAGGATAAAAATAATGAATTCCCGATCTATGATCAGGCTTTTATCTTACCTTGTTTCGTCTCCCCGCTCTCTCTCTCCCTTCTTCCCTCCATTTGTTTGACTGTCTGTCTTTCTCTCTCCTCCTGTCACACTGACCTTCTCTGAAGTCATCAAACATTCCAGGCTCCTTCCTGTCACAGGGGCTTTGCACATGCAGGTCCCCCTGCCAGGAATGCGTCCCCCACCTCCTTTCTCACCTGATTCGATCCTGTGGAAGAGGGCTTTCCATCTACCCGGTCTTAGACAATGCTATTTGCTCCCTCCTTGCCCTGTGTATCTCACACATGATATTTATCACAATTGCAATTAATTGTTCCATGTCTGTTCTCCTGCCAGAACATCCACTCCTGCATGGGGGAAATGTATCAGGCTCAAAAAGAGGGTGTGTAGTAAATGGTTCGATGCCTACATTGAACTTCTCTGTCAATTCCCTGCACCCCACCGTGCACTAATGGATGCCTCTCAACCCTGAAGAGGGATGCACAGACATCTGGAAATTGAGAGACAGTTCATGTTAATGATAAGACTCATACGGGCTGCTCATTGCAAAGTAAAGCCTGTGGCTCCTTGAAGAGGCCCTAATAGTTTAACAAAGTGCTGGGTTCTCAGCCACACACACATGGTGGAGCCCATCTCTGGGTGTCAGCAACAGGCTTAAACCTAACTCGAGAACTCCAGCAGGCAGAATTCCAGCAGGGGAGAGAGGGAGGGAAGGGGAGGAACTGGGGACTAAGGAGAAGGGGTCTCCGCAGAGTCTGAAGGAAGCCAGGGTGAAGAAGCAAGTCTCTTGAACTTTTAAGTTATTTTTCACTGAAGCTTTGATTTGACCAGCTGGGCTGATGGGCTGCGGACCAGGAGACCCCCGCTGAGGACTCACCCACGCGGCACTCTAATGCCTCTCTGAGGCCGTTGCGCCTCCTCTCTGGGCCTGTCTCAGTTTATCCATCTGTGAAAAGGGGGTGGCCGAACTAGAAGACTCTGAGAGCCTTAACAGTGAACTCTTGTGTTGATAAAGCTATGCGCTCTCGCCTGTCTCTGAAACAGGTAGGGACATATTTAGATGTGAATCCAACTACTAGTCAGGATGGACCAGGTTATGTTATGGTAACCGACAGACCCACCCAGCTCAGCAGCGTGGTGCAATACCCTTGTTGCCCTCACTCCCCAAAACTTTGCTGTGTGTTAGCAGCAGCCTCTGGAACAGGTGGCCTCCTAGGTTCCAAGGCGGAGGAGAGAAAGACGAGGAAGTAATGCTGGCTCTAACTGCCTCTGTCTGGTAGGGATGCCCAGAATCTTTGTTCAGAGTCCACTGGCCCAGGGAGTCCGGGGGGCCCGCACCAGCTGCAAGGGATTCTGGGAGATGGAAGGACCACTTGGAATATTTGGTGGATTCCCACCATTTCTGACACCCTCTGTGATGTGATGTCAGGGGTGAGAAAAATCTTTGTACTCAAGCCTGTGTTGCAACACGTGAGCATTGAGCACCTTCCTGGTTTGTGCCCGGAGCTGGGCTTCATCTACGCCCTCCCCTTGGCTCACACTCATCTCAGCTGACACGTAGAGACCCTGATCTCTCTTCTACAACACCTCCCCTCGCCCCATTGGCTGGGCAACCAGCTCCTCAGAAACATCTGGAATCCCTCCTTCCCAGTGGGAGACACAGAACTGGCCACAGATGGTGTCTCGCCAATTTTGGGGCATCCTCAGTATGACAAAGAGGACATCTGTTCTCTCTTTGTCGGGAGTATGGTTAAAGCGAAAGAAAGACGAGGGTGGTCTTTCAACTGAAGAAAACATTCAGTTTATTGATCTGGCTACGTCTGTCGTTCTTTCTCCTGCCACACCCTCTGTCCACCTTTCCATTTAGTTATTCAGTCATTTCACACCGACGCTGGATGAGTTTAGAATTTGGTTTTAGCTCAGTTGCTAAATTGTGTCTGACTCTATGAGACCTCATGGACTGCAGCATGCCAGGCTTCCCTGTCCTTCACTATCTCCCAGAGTTTGCTCAGATTCACTGCCATTGAGTTGGTGATGCTATCTAACCGTCTCATCCTCTGTTGCCTCCTTCTCCTCCTGCCTTCAATCTTTCCCAGCATCAGGGTCTTTTCCAATAAGTCACATCTTTGCATCAGGTGGCCAAAGTATAGGAGTTTCAGCTTCAGCATCAGTCCTTCCAATGAATATTCAGGACTGATTTCCTTTAGGATGGACTGGTTTGATCTCCTTGCAGTCCAAGGGACTCTCAAGAGTCTTCTCCAACACCACAGTTTGAAGGCATCCATTCTTCAGTGCTCAACATTCTTTATCGTCCAGCCGTCACATCCATACATGACTACTGGAAAAAACCATAGTTTTGACTAGATGGATCTTGGTCTGCAAATTGATGTCTTTGCTTTTTAATATGCTGTCAATGTTTCTCATAGCTTTCCTTCCAAGTAGCAAGCTTGAATATGACGTGAGAATATGAAGCCCCTCAAATGTACAGAGTATTGTTGAGCACACAGGAGGACCATGCAGGGGCCTTGCCTTGGCAGCCAGTCTGACTGGCTTGACCATCACGCCAAGGATGCTGAAGACAATGGTGACAGCTGCTGTGTCCTGAGTGGCTGTGTTACCAGGCCCTGTGGTGCCCTGCTGAGTGCCTAACAGAGAGGGTTGTCTTTGAGCTGCAAAGCAATCCCATAGAAGCAGGAATTACTATCCTCACTTGCTCAGTAATTCAGTGTCCCCAAACCAGTGATGGTATCTGGCGACTGTCACGTTAGCTGAGGTCTGCTCGGGAATGATGGTGGCTCATTCCTGAGCCAGTTCCGTAGTGCAACTCACGGCTTTGCTGCTCTTGAGGGCATAGCATCTGAGCCTAGTTTTCCACCTGTGTCTGTGCAAAGTAGCTGCCATTGTTTTTGGTCACTTGCCACTAGGAGCTCTGTGTTGTTGGCATCAATCAGCTGGGAAATGCCCCAGAAAATGGGAGAGAAATTAATCAGTCCCTCAAAGGTGCCCTCTTTTCCTTCCCTCTGCCTGGGTCCAAGGCCACCTCAACTCTCCCGGCATCGTTAAGACAGTTGCCCGGGTGATCCTCCTGACTGTGCTCCACATCATCCACACAGCCACCAGAGGGCGCTTTCTTTCTTATGTGGAAGTCTGAGCCTCACACCCCCGCCTTCAAAGCGGGGTGAGCTCAGGACAAAGAATCCCTCTTCCCCCAGGGCGTCCAGGCCCTTCAGAATCTTCCACTGCCTCCCCTTGGCCTCAGCTCCAGTCCTGCCTTCTCTTTGCCACCTCTGAGCTGTTCGCAGAACCTTGATTCACATTGTTCTATCCGGTAAAGACCTGTTGAATGTTGAGCCCCGTGTTGGTCCGTGAGCCTCCCTAGTGTCTAGCTTGGTGCCTGGCATACATAGAATTCCCCCAAGTGGTTGTTGAATTGACTGAATTCAAGTTAGACAGGACTCTTGAGTGTTCCCCTCATTGGGAGGTTTCAAACAGGTGGCCCCCATGGAGGATTCAGCCCGCATCTTTTAAAATTCTATGTAACTAGCTTTGAGCATTTTTAAAAGGTTAGGTTCCATGGAAGAATGAACTCCACTTTCTCTTCAATAAGCAAAAGGGTTGCCACCTCCTCCTTCCTGGGACCTAGCTCTGACAAAAAGCCCGTTGGTTAGAGCTGAAGGATGGCCCCTTTTTACAAACAAAGCAAATGTTCTTTTTTCCTGAAGCTTCTTCCCCTGTCATTTCTCCCATTTACACAAAATCTGTCCTGGACTCCTGTAAGCACTGACATTTTCGGCCTCTGATTTGTTTAAAACCTTATTTTGCAGGTGGACATAGATGCGTGGCTAGGGGGTTGTCCAAAATTTCATTTGGCAACAAAGTTTGGGCCAAGGCTGGGACCGAGGTCCCTGGGTCCTGCCTCCACTCTTCTGCCTGGCTCAGGGTCCCCATACGTCCTTCCCCATACACTGGGACCAGCCTGCACGCACCCCACACGTGCTTGGAATCTCCGCTTTGGATTTGCCTTAAGCTCCTTTTGCTACAAGGTTGGGATGTTTTAGAGCTTCCTAAGTCTACATCAGCTCCTCCCATTACCACCCCCAACGAGCTCCTTGGTGCCCCCGAGCGCGGCGTCCAGAGCTACATCCATCATGGACACTGGGCTGTCAGCGTGGCCACGTGCCCCTCTCAAAGGCCCGAATCCAGAATGGATTTATCCCAGGGGGAACCTTGTTATGCTTTTATGTCTTCAATTCATTAGATTCTCTGTCAGCTGCATAAATCAGGGCCGGACCCTCTTCTCACACACTCGGGAATGGGGAAGACACGCAGAGAGCAGAAAGAAAATGCACAGAGGGCTGGATGTGCTGGACGGTGGCTTTCCCATCCCCATATTTATTCCTTTGTTTTTTTTAGCCAGAAAGGGATCTTAGAGAGATCACCGGGGATACCAGGGAGAGGGAGAGGCTAGATGGGGGAGACTGAGGCTAAAAGTGTTGCTTCCCCCATAATTTTATCAGATTGCCCCTAACTCCCACCCCAGTTCCATAGTCGAAAGCTCTCCCCTTTTATTCCACCATGGCATGCCTAGAGGAGTCATCTTTACAAAAAACCAACCAAATCACGTTAAATTCTTCCACACCTCCCTGTTTCAATTAGTACAAGCCCCAAACCTCCTACCAGGGTCTCCTAGTTCCCCGTGGTCTGTCTCCTTCCTTCTCTCCCATCTCCCTCCACTTAATAAGTTGCAAAAACCCTTTTCATTCATTTGTTCATTAATGCAATCATTCAGCAAATGTTTCATAAGCACTTGACGGGGCCCAGATGCTTTCATAAGCCCTCAAAATGCAGTCAGGAACAGACTCACCTTCTTGTTCTCCTAGAGCTTACATTTTGGTGGGAGAGGGACAATATCACAATAAACAAAGGAATACATAATATGTCAGACTGTGATAAGTGTTATTCACAAAAGAAAGTGGAATAAGGGTGGGGAGGCCCAGAGGACCTCTCTGAGGCCATGTCATCTGTGCAGAGACCCGAGTGAAGTGAGGGAGTGGGTCACTGGGGTGAAGGGAGAGAGAGTGGTCCAGGGAGAGAGAAGGGTGATGCAAAGGCCCTGGGGTGGGAGGGTGCCGTGTGCTCAAGCAAGTGCAAGATGGCACACACGGCAGCCAAACGGTGGGATGGACAGGCATCTGGAAGAGGTGACCAGAAGCCAGCTCACACAGCTCATGCCGGGTAGCCACAGCAGGGACTCGGATGTATTCCAAGTGTGCTGGAAGCTCTGAAGGTTTAAGCCTCTGAGTGGCAAACTCCTCTGCTTAAAAGGAGCATCCTATCTTTGTATGGGATAGACCTCGGGAAGGTCTGAGTGGGTGCTGGAAGCAATCCAGGTGGGGGCCGGAAGTGGGGCAAGCAGAGACTGGAAAGGGAGAGTGGGTGGAGCGGGGGCTTTGACATCAGTACAGAGGAGAATGAAGCTTTACGCCTTAGGTGTCGGCCGGGGGCACACACCATGCCATCACACCCGCACTACGCCTTTCTATCATGGCCTTTTCCGCTGAGCCATCCTGCTGTCCAAAAGCCTCTGTGGGCTTGGAAACTCAGATCATCTGCTGACTCCACCTCCCACATTGTTTTGCGCATCTGAAAAAGTGCTAGGTCTAAGCCAGCATGAAATGGGACTAGAGGGAAGAAATGCTTTTCTAAGAATGCCGAGTGGAAAGGGGGGAATTTTATTCCTCGTATTCCCAAACTCATCCGCATGTCCGAGCCTTTAAAGCAGCCACTGCTACCAGAATGTGGTCCCCTCTCCCCTGCACCTTCCCACTTCCTCCAGGTCCTCATCCATCCATCCTTTAGAGCAGAGGTGTGTCCCCCCAGACTCATAGGTTGAAGGCCTCACCTCCAAAGTGATTGTGTTTGGAGATAAGGCTTTTAGGAGGTAATTAAGGTTCGTTGAGGAGCCTGGCAGGCTGCAGTCCATAGGGTCCCGAAGAGTCAGATATGACTGAAGTGATACAGGACACACACACAAGGTTCAGTGAAGTCGTAGGATAGGAGCCTCGTCTGATAGCCTAGGCGGCCTTAGAGGAGGGAGAAAACGGGGAGTCTCTCCCCACCCGTGTGCAGAAACACTGGAGTGGGTTGCCTTTTCCTCCTCCAGAGCATCTTCCTGACCCAGGAATCAAACCTGAGTCTCTTGCATCTCCTGTATTGTAGGTGGGTTCTTTACCGCGGAGCCACCGCAGAGCTAAGAGAAGGGGTTTTCCAACTCTCGTGAGAACGTGCCTCTCCCCCAGCAGTAAAAACACAGAGTGCACCCCACTGCTGTGTGGAGAGCTGTTTATGATTTCATGTGTATACCACACATCCTACCATCATGCATGTATTCAACGTCAGAAAAAATGTTCATTTCTTTTTTTTTTATGTTTATGGTTTATTGATTTTTGACAGTGGTACCAATGCATTTCCAGGGCAAAGGAAAGTCTTGATTGCCGTACATTTATTTATTCATTAATGTAACCAGTGTTAATCACCCAATCTGGGATGTACCCAGTGACAGTAACTGAGGGTCTTTTTAAACTGGAGTGTGGTCGCTTTACAGTGCTGTGTTAGGCTGTGGTTTGTCATTTAGTTGCTAAGTCGTGTCCAACTCTGTTGGGACCCCGTGGCCTGTAGCCTACCAGGCTCCTCTGTCCGTGGGATTTTCCAGGGAAAAATACTGGAGTGGGTTGCCATTTCCCTCTCCAGTGGAGGTTAGTTTCTTATTTTTAAAACTGAGAAACAAAAGCAAATAGAATTTCTACTCTTTTCTTCATGTAATCCAGTCAAGTGAGAGTCACTCAGGACTTGCCATTTGGGAGACATTATTTTAGAACGCAACCTCTGTCCTTCAGAAACCCTTTTTCGATCTACAGCTCACTCCTTTATTCATTCATTCCCTGGGCAAATACCCATAAAGGACCTCCTAGGGACCCGATGTATGTGGATGCATCGGATAGAGACGGTTCTGCTCTTGAAGTCTGGATAGACTGTCCTGTTAGGTAATCTCCCCTGTAATTAAGTGCAATTAATTAAGGGTTTCATTACCTGTTTACAAGACATCGATCTTTCCTCCCAGAGGACTGAGGGGGACAGAGGTCAGCCTGTCCTCATTCACCGCTGCATCTTCAGCGCCTGGCAGATAGTACACAGTTAATAAAAAAGTGAATGGGTGAGAGACGGATGATGAATGACGGATGAGCCAGAAGGGGATGACACAGTCCACTCCCCTTTTGTCCCTTTTCCTCGAGTCAGTCTTGCCAGGAGAAACTGTCAAAAGTAGCTGAGGGGCAGGCGGGCTGGCCGCAGGGTGGGGGTAAGGGGGAGAGATTTGTGAGCGGGGCCAGGTTAGTGGTGGTTTTATTACATGCCATTAAGCATCTGGTCATGATTATAATAAGCACATGAGTTATGGCGAGTGACATATGTTTCTTGAAGGAAAAAAAAGGAGCGAGGAGGAGGAGGAAAAGGAAGACGGCAAGCCCTCAGTGGTGGCCTGGCTGGTCGACCCAGGCGTGGGCCAGGCGTGGGCCTGCGCTGCCCTGGGCTTTTTAACCCTCTCACATCCTGGGTGAGGCGCCGGGAAGAGAGGGACTCCTGCGGGACAGGCAGGGTCTCGGGGCTCCCAAGGGGATCCTTCTTGCCCACTTGTCTAAGAGCCATCAGAGGACTGGCATGTGATTGGTCAGCTCAGCTTAAAGGCCTCAGTATCTGGGACAAAGCCTGGTCCAGAGTAGACATTTGGAGTGCGAAAGGTCCATCTGGTCAAGGCTATGGTTTTTCTAGTGGTCATGTATGGATGTGAGAGTTGGGCTATAAAGAAAGCTGAACACAGAAGAATTGATGCTTTTGAACTGTGGTGTTGGAGAAGACTCTTGAGAGTCCCTTGAATTGCAAGGAGATCAAACCAGTCCATCCTAAAGGAAATCAGTCCTGAATGTTCATTGGAAGGACTGATGCTGAAGCTGAAACTCCTATACTTTGGCCACCTGATGCGAAGAACTGACTCATTGGAAAAGACCCTGATGCTGGGCAAGATTGAAGGCGGGAGGAGAAGGGGACGACAGAGGATGAGATGGCTGGATGGCATCACTGACTCAATGGACGTTAGTTTGAGTAAGCTCCGGGAGTTGGTGATGGACAGGGAGGCCTGGGGTGCTGCAGTCCATGGGGTCTCAAAGAGTTGGACACGACTGAGCGACTGAACTGAACTGAACTGAACTGAGGAGTATGTAGGAGGGCAAGGAAGGAGAAGAGAAAGGCAAGATTGAAGGAAGTAAGGAGGAAGGGAAGGAGGAGTTTAGGGCTTCTCACTGAACTTTCATTCATTCAACAACCAGGATCTTTCTATTGTGCACAGCGTGGTATAGCAGGTGAGGCCTGGGCTGAGGTCAGGACACCTGTGTTGCTCCCTGGGCTTTGCCATGAACTTCCTGCCTATATGGCCTTGGATGAGTTTCTTTCCTCCTCTGTGTTCATTTGTAGAAGGAGGCAATCACTCAAGTCTCTCCCAGCTCTGGCTTCATGGGAGCTACAGATCTCTGATGGGAAGGCCACAGAGACGCCTGTCTCCTGCCGCAGCGTTGGGAAGGTCCACACCCAGCGCGCAGCTGGAAGGAGTCTCCTTCCTGCTCACCCATTTCACAGGTGTGGAAACAGAGGCCTGGATGTCCGTGCTGCCTAATGTTGAACTCTCCAGTTCTCTTCCATCTCTTTTCTCCCCTCCTCCTCATCCCAAGGTCAAAGGGGATTATAGCCACTCAAAGACCCAAGCTTCCGTGACCAAGGACACCTCCACATCTGGGCAGCAGCAGAGGACAAGAGCTTGTGTTTGGGGAAGTTCCCTGTCACCCTAGCAACCAGGCTGTGGCTCCAGCAGCAGACCTTGGAGCTGCTGGGGGGTGTGGACACTGGCGGCCTGGGCCACCAGACCCTTGGGTGTCAGGAACTGTGAGGCCCCATCTCAATGTGCTCGCGAGCCAGATCACCTACAGATCTCGTCCTTAACTTCCTCACGTGGTTTCACACCCTCTCTCCAGCGGAGTGGGTGATGGAGCACAAGTGGGTGGTGGAGCTAGGCTGGGATCCAGGTCGGCCTGTCTCCAGAGTCTCTGCTATGTCTTTCTCCCCGAGGTCTCTACCTCTGCAGCCTGGAGGCCTGGCCTGGGCTCTGCCAGTGACTGTGGGCAAGTCAGGTCACCTCCCTAACACTCGGTGTTCTCACCCAGAGAATGGGCCCACTCTCAGAGGGCCGACAGGAGGAAGTCATCACGGTACCATCAACCCAGGATCTGGAGCAGGAGGGTGGGGATGGGGCTGGACCAGATCAGAACTTCCCAGTCTTTTTCCCAAGAAAGGCAGCTCTTATCTTGTGTTTTGAGAGATCTTATTTCTCAAACACATTTTGTTTTAAAGTAATACTTAATCGGGAAAGACCCTGATGCTGGGAAAGATTGAGGACAGGAGAAGAGGGAGACAGAGGATGAACCGGTTGGATAGCATCATCGACTCAACAGACATGAGTGTGAGCAAACTCCGGGAGAGAGTGAAGGACAGGGAAGCCTGGCGAGCTGCAGTCCATGGGGTCGCACGACTGAGCTGCTGAACAGCAACAACAGTGCTTAATTCCCCTCTGCCCTTCTTATTCCTCAGACACGCCCATGGCCATCTTCTGAGATGACCGCTGTGTCCACCCACATTGGGCTGTCAGAATTCTAACCACCCCCAAGACAGAACATTCTCTGCCCGGGCAGAATTCCCTGAGCAGGGCCTGTAAGGGACTTGGAAATGCCAGGATAAAGGGATGGTACCCATTCTGTTACCTCTCTGAGGACCCCAGGTCACGAGCCCCTGGGAGGGGGATGGTGGCAGGAAACGCAGTCACAGGGCTTCACGGAGCTCCCGTCCCATGCCTGCATGGTTCCAGGAAGTCCCCATGTGTTACCTCACAGGTGCTGTTACTCGTCCTCCTTCTGCATGGAGGAAGCCTGGTAAAGACCCAGAGACTTAACTGACTCCCAAGGTCGTGAGCTGGGATACAGAGTCAGTTCTCCTGTCCTGTACGATTCCAGAGCCATGTTTCTGAATCCCAGCACTCATTTTCCTTCCCTTGCCTGAGTCTGTTGTTGTTTGTCAGTTGCTAAGTTGTGGCTAACTCTTTGTTACCCCCATGGGCTGCAGCCTGCCAGGCTCCTCTGTCCTCCACTCTCTCCCAGAGTTTGCTCAAATTCCCGTCCATTGAGCGGCTGATGCTATCTCACCAGGTCATCCTCTGCCTTTAATCTTTGCCAGCAGCAGAGTCTTTCCCAATGAGCTGGCTCTTCACATCAGGTGGCCAAAGCATTGGGGTTTCAGCATCAGTCCTTTCGACGCATCAGTCCTTTCGAAGAAAGTCAGGGTTGATTTGCTTCGGGATTGACTGGTTTGATCTCCTTGCCTGAGTCTAGAATCCTGTGATTGGAGTGAGGGTTGGAGGACAGCGTGGGCCTTGCCTGAAGGTCTTCCCAGTCTAGCTGAGGATACCGGACGTGAATGAATGTGCCCAAACTTGCAGAACAGCAGCACAAAGGCCCCAGGAGCTCCTGCAAGATTTGGCCAAAGATGGTACCTGCAGCAGAGCCAGGCAGCCCAGGCGACCCGTGACCTGCTGCTCCCCACTCTGTGCCTCAGTTTCCCCAGGCAGAGTGCACAGGCGCTAATGCTTCCAAGGGCTGCTGTGAGGCTGCCAAGAGATAACAGAGGCCCAGACGCCCAGCCAGCATGGCCGGTGACTAAGACGAATCGGCCCCAGGCTTCAGGCTTTCTCCGAGCATTGCCAGGTGGGGGCTGGAAAGGAAGCCGGAGGAGGATCGCGTTCTGGGGGCCTGTCCCGAGAACCGGGGCTGCCCTGCAGAGTGATGGCCGCTGGGGGACAAACCTGAAGATAAATAAGAACAGTCCGCGTGAGCCCGGGCTCATCTTAACACTAAGCAGAGAGGCCTGGGGCTGGACTTGAAAGCGTCCGGCTGAGACGGATGGGCTGCGGCCGAGGTGGGGGCGGCTGGGCGTGGGGAATGAGTGATGGGGTGTCGGGGCGCTCAGTCACCGCCAGCCAGAGATGCCGGCCCCTGTCCAGCCGCCAGGACGTGTGCGGGGGCCTGCCCCTCCCGCCGCCCGGCCCAGGGATTTATGGCTTCAGTAAGGCCTGGAGAGGGGCTGAGGCCAGGCCTGAGGTGGGAGGGTTTGATGTCAGCCTGGCAGCCCCTGCTGGATTTCCGCCCCGAGCAATGCTGGGGAAAACAGGTCCTGCCCCACGGGGCAGCAGTGACTCAGGGTCACTCAGAGAGGGGCATGGGGCCTGGCCCCCTTCCTTAAGTCACCTGGGAGCCTCCTGACCTCAGCCACCTCCAGCCTCCAAGCATTTCCAGCCTCCTTACCTTTACCCAAGCCGGCCTCTCAGCCCAGGGGACCGGGTGCCCTGGAGAAGCCCCAGCCGTCCTTGTGGCCTTGCCGTCTGTGCCACCTGCCGTTGGGGGGCTCGCTTTGGCACCCCTCCTCCACCAGGCCCACTCCTCGTCCTTACCAAGCTCTTCCTCAATCATCTGGTGTTTGTCCCCAGATGACCAGGAGCCTGCCTTTCTTCATCTTGACCCCCTGGCATTTACTCCATGATATAAACCACAGTTCACCAAGCTCTTGCTGTGTGCCAGGAGCTAAGTGAAGTGTTTTTCTATTTTACTATCTATCATATTCATCTACTTTACAGGCTCGGAAACTGAGGCTCAGAGAATCGTTAGCCAGGATTCAAACCAAGTTTATCTGATTCCAAAACACAAGTGCTGGCCTGCTGAGCTAAGCGCCAGTCTGGGGGATAAGTTGGCAAGCAGGGAATGTTTCCTTTTTCCTCCCTACCCCTGATCCAACCCCTGGTGGTGGTGGTGGTGGTTTAGTTGCTCAGTCGTGTTGGACTCTTTGTAGCCCTATTGACTATAACCTGCCAGGCTCCTCTGTCCACAGGATTTCCCAGGCAAGAATACTGGAGTGGGCTGCCATTTGCTTCTCCAGGGGAACTTCCTGACCTAGGGATCAAACCCGCATCTCCTGCATGCAGGCGGACTCTTTACCAACCGAACCACCAGGGAAGCACTGACTCAATGCTTACCCTTCGCCATTTGCAAAGCAATGGGGCTTCCCCCATTGATCCCCATAACAACCCTGGGGGTCAGCATTATGGTGATCATCCCATTATACAGAGTGAAAAAACTGAGGTCCGGAGAAGGGACATGCCTGCCAGGGTCACGGCCAGCAGGTGGCTGAGCCAGTGCTTTTGATGTGGACATCCCATGCCCTCCCCACAGCCCCTTGGCTATTCCCACACCTTCTGCCTCTCAGGCCCATCTCAGCTCAGGAGAGCAGGGCTGGGGGATGCTGAGGCTGCAAGTGGACCCTTGGCCCTTGCACTGGGCCACAGAGGAGACTCCCCAAAGCCCAGGCCCTCCCTAACGCCTCCCACCCAGGAGACAGTATTCCCTCTGGTGGGAGTAAAGTCCCTGACCGCCAGCCAGCTGGACTCTCCTGAGCCCGGGACACTCCGGAAGGCCCTGCCCACCTGGCCACCTACAGCCCTGTGCCCGCCCCTTGCTGAGCTTGTAGGTGCCCCCCCCTTCCTGTCTGGGCCTGCTGCTCCAGAGCCAGCGCAGCTGTGAGGAAGCCGCCCTCTGTCACCACTTCGGCCGCCCTGGCGGGGGCTCCACTTCCTACAGGGGTGTGTGTGATGGCCCATCGGGGCTGTCTGGAGCGCCATGAGCTGGTCCCATCTCTAGCTCTCCTTCCTCCCCCTTCATATCCCTGCAGCCTTGCTGCTGGCTCCCCCAGTCATCTATTCTGGGCCCAGGTGGTTAACAAGTGGGGATTCTCAGCACCTGTCCCAAAGGATCCCTCAAGCTCCCTGCTCACTTGCTTTTGGGGCAGGAAGGGGGCCTTTTTTCTTAGATTATTCAACCGGTGGTATAGTTGCTTTACAATGCTGTTAGCCTCTGCTGTACAATGACGTGAAACAGCCATATGTCTACCCGTCCCCCCCACCCCACTCCCCACTATCCCACCCACCTAGGTCATCACCGAGCATAGAGCTGAGCTCCCTGCACCATATAGCGGGTTCCCACTAGCTAGCTATTTCACACATGGTTATGTATGTATGTAAAAAGAAAGAAAGAAAGTGAAGTTGCTCAGTCATGTCTGACTCTTTATGACCCCATGGACTGTAGCCCATCAGGCCCCTCCATCCATGGGATTTTCCAGGCAAGAATACTAGAGTGGGTTGCCATTTCCTTCTCCAGGGGATCTTCCTGTCCCAGGGATCAAACCTGGGTCTCCTGCATTGCAGGCAGACGCTTTACCGTCTGAGCCATCAGGGAAGGCCCTATGTGTTATGTCAACGCCAACCCTGCAGTTCACCCTGTGCCCCCCTTTTCCCCATCCCCACGCCTACATATCTCTTCTTTAAGTCTGCGTCTCTACTCCTGCCCTACAAATAGGCTCATCAGTACCGTTTTTCTAGATCCCACCCATATGCCTTAATGTATGATAGCTGTTTTTCACTTTCTGAATTACTTCACTTTGTATGACAGTCTCTAGGTCCACCCGCATCTCTACAAATGACCCAATTTCATTACTTTTAATGGCTGGGTAATGTTCCATTGTGTAAATGTACCACATCTTCTTTATCCATTCACCTGTCAATGACATTTAGGTTGCTTCCACATTCTGGCTGTTGCAAACAGTGCTGCAGTGAACACTGGGGTATGTGTGTCTTTTCAAATTATGGTTTTCATCAGGTTATGTGATGCTCAGCATCACTGATGATTACAGAAGGGAGGCTTTGAGGAGGAAACTGACAATTCTGCATCCTTTCTGGGGCAGGAGTGCGATTAGAATTTCAGTGTGCAGAGATTTTCTGCCTCTCATTCATTCATCCATCCACTCACCTCTGTGTGCAAGGCACTGATCATTGAGCAGCTACTATATGCCAGGTCCCATTCTAAGCATTGGACAAGAGAGGAAAATGTGTGTGTTTTTCTTTTCATGGAGTGACAGTCAGGTGAAAAAGACAGACATTAGATAGACCTTCAGAGAAGAATGCGTTCATGCTGTGAGAAATCGTTTCCCTGCAGCTCTGCATTGGTATCACCTCCCCAGTGAGACTTTCCTGATCCCTGATTCTAAAATACCACCCTGCCAATCTCCATCCCCTTTCTTGACTATTTAATAGCAGTAGGAGTATTTGGCATTATGTATTTCTTTGTGTATTTTCCATCTTTCCCCTAGAAGGTAAACACCGTGAAAGTGGACGGTTTTGTGCTCCGGCTCCAGCCCCGGGCAAGCAGTAGATGCTGAATAAACTCCTGGAGGATGAGCAGCGGATGGATGGGTGAAGGCAGAGGAGCCACAGCTTGTGTCGAGCCCAGGATGCCTCGAGGACCAACAAGGTCCCTGGTGGTGCTCCCCTAGAGGACAGTCGTGGGCAGCTGCCGTGACATTTTCCCACGAGCCTTTGTTGGCACCACAGGGGGCTCTGGGTCCTTGGATTAAAATCCTGCATCTCCCACTGCCTTTGTGAGTGATCTCGGGCAAGAATTAACCTTCCTTAGCCTCCATGTCCTCACCTGTAGAATGGGAATGAGTATACCATCTACCTGGTCCGGTTACTGTGGAGACACACGGGACGACAGCTGTGAGTGTACTATTTTCTCTTAATTTATTTACTTTTAGGTGGAAGATAATCACGACACTGTGTTGGCTTCTGCCATACATCAACATGCATCAGCCTTAGGTACGCATATGTCCTCTTCTCCCTGAGCCTCCCCCCATCTCCCCTCTCTACCCCTGCCAGGTCGTCACAGAGCCCCAGGCTGAGTTCCCTGAGTCATGCAGCAAATTCCCACTGGCTATCTATGTTACCTGTGTTTCCGTTCATCCCACCCTCTCCTTCCTACCCACCCCGCTGTGTCCATAAGCCTGTTCTCTATGTCTGCATCTCCATTGCTGCCCTGCAAATAGGTTCAACAGTTCCATCTTTCTAGACTCCATATAAATATATATTTATGATATTTGTTTACTCTTTCTGACTTGCTTCACTCTGTGTAATAGGCTCTAGCTTCATATTTAGACCCACAGTGAGAGCTTAATAAATGCTGGATATTGTGGCCCAGTGCTGCCTCCCATCTCCCACAGAAACTTAGGCTAAAATGCTTGCTTTTTTAAAGAAGCCATTCCTGGTTGGCAAGAATATAGGAATGATGGGGTGGAAAGTTGGAAGCACCGAGAGTTAGGTCATTTCCAGTCTCTGCCTTGAACAAATCATCCGTCTCTCAGCCTCAGTGTCCCCGTCGACTCCAGAGGGGCGTCAGCCAGCTTCCCTCTGCTGCCAGCCCTTTCCCAGCCAAACTCCCTGTTCCCTGAGGCCTTAACTTCCTGTCAGAGCCCTCAGGGCCATGCAGAGCCGGGCCTTCACCTCCTGCATGAATATTTTGCACCTTCCCCCAGCCCAGATGTCCTGGAGTCTTGCCTCCCCCACTCTCCCTGGGGCTGCTCTCTGTCCCCACCGCCTCCCGGCCAGAAAGCCCCGCCCCCCGGCCCTCCCCGTGCCCCCAAGCGCCTGTTGCAGGGGCTCGCTCAGTCCAGGAAAGCCCACCTGACCCCCAGCATCCTGCAATCCCTCACTTCCTCCCATCTATGCAGCAGGAAGTTGTGCTCACACCTACGGGAATTACTCTTCGGGGGTTGAATCACAGTGAGGCTTGGTTGGAAGGGTCCCCCACCTCCTCCAGCAGGAGAGACGTGCCCCAGGTAAGCGCAAGCGCGCGCTCGTGCACGCATGCACACACACAGGGCCTCAGGAGGGCTGCAAAAGCTTCCCCCCCTGCCCCGACCCCCAAGACAGAGAGTGAGTTTCAGAAACTTGGGACAGTAAGAGAGGGGTCGCCAAGGGGGCAGGCTCTGGCACTGGGCCCAGAGCTGTGGTTTCTGGAGCGGCCTCAGCCTGGGGCTTGGAGGGAAGCAGAGGATGGGGGTGGGAGGAAATGCTGAGTCTATAGCTGAGCATGTCTGGAGAAGTTCGCGAGGCAGAGGTGGCCCCTGGGATCAGTACCAGGACAGGGGTGACCTGGCTTCTCCTGGTGTGGGGACCCTGCGGAAGTCACTCTTCCTCTCTAGGCCTGTTCCCTCCTCTGCAAAATGTCATTTCCAGACAGTGGGCCACATGGAGCCAGGCAAAGATTAGGCAGGCCCGGGTCCCTATCACAGACCAGGCCCCCCAGGACTGTGGGGCTGCAACGGAAGATTGCATCTTGCTGGACCTTCATGCCTTCATCCACGAAATGCAGAAAACAATCCTTACCTTCCCGTGCTGCTGTGAGGTTAACTGATGTATGGAAAGCATCTCACTCAGTGCCTGAAAATACATCCATTCCTCCGGGGGAGCCTGACCCCAAGGTGAGATCCAGCCTCATTGACAGGACCTTTCTTTATAGCCTCTGTCCTTGACAGCCCTGACTGCTTTCTGTAGTATGTATTTATGTAATGATTGGATGAACACCTTTATTCTTTACTAGGTTATACACTTCTTGAAGGCAAGAACCTGAGCCTGGCACATAGTTAGGGCTTTTATTAGATCCAGTCAGGAAACCAGAGCCCCTGCAGTTCTTTCCACAGAAGGAATTTAATATAGGGCACTCATTTTGAAGGGGTTGGAAGAGCTGAGCTGAAAAACTTTATGGAATGAGGGGCAACTCGAGGACAAGTAGCAGCAGGAAGCTGCAACATCCCTGGGACTAGAGGGACCGAGGAGTAAGTGCCCAGGAGCCAGGATCAGGGAAGGATGCTGGAATCACAGTTAGGCACGGGCTGCCCATAGGAACTGGCACACAGAGGGAGCTCCTCCTGTCCCCAGGACCCGGGAGCATAGGTACAGACACTACCCGAGATGACAGCTGAAGGAACCCTGCCTCTTGCCCTCTAATCTCTAACTGGCTCATCCCACTGGTCAAGGATAACAGGAAGCCGGTCAGCAAGGGAGCTTTGGAGATGTCCTTCGGCAGGAATCAACCCTGAGATACAGAGGATAAAGAAAGAGCAGGGGGCAGATCTGAGTTGAACAGACAGCAGAGTCAAGCCTCAACTTTTTTGTTCATTCAGGAATGCATATAGTTGATCACACACGTGCATATACATGTGTGCGTGTGCTAAGTCGTTTCAATCGTGTCCAGCTCTTTGCAATCCTACGGACGCTAGCTGGCCAGGCTCCTCTGTCCAATTCTCCAGGAAAGAATACTGGAGTGGGTTGCCATTCCCTTCTCCAGGGGATCTTCCCGACCCAGGGATTAAATCCCCATCTCTTACATCTCCTGTATTTGCAGGCAGGTTCTTTACCACTCGCAAGACCTGGGAAGCCCATGTGCGTGTATACATGTGGGAGGCTCAGCTGGTCAAGAATCCGCCTGCAATGCGGGAGACCTGGGTTTGATCCCTGGGTGGGGAAGATCCCCTGCAGAAGGGAATGGCAACCCACTCCAGTATCCTTGCCTGGAGAATCCCATGGACAGAGGAGCCCGACAGGCTACAGTCCAAGTGGTCGCAAAGAGCTGGACACGACTGAGCGACAGCATGGCACAATGCTTGTATATACACTGGGCACTAGCGGAAGGGTTTTACAACGACAAACTCCTTTAATAAGCGTTTGGGTTAAGAATAAACAATATGCCCTCAGTAAATGCTGCCTGCCCTTGTTGACCAGACTGCTTGAAAAGGCTCAGGCTTGCAGCGACTCTGGGATTTTCCTGTCTGGGACGCCAAGACCTCCACCCCCCAGCCTGGACTTCCTGGGCCCAGACAGCAGAGACCCAGGCCCCCTGGCTCTGCTTGGCTGACAGCAGGGAGGAAGGGCAGAGGATGTGGGCCCTGGAGCCCCCAAGTCCCACGGAGTCCCTCCATCTCTGCCCGGGTCTCCACGGGGAGCCGGCGCTCCCTTTCCGCGCCTGTCAGTCAAAGCCGGCTGCTTGGAAGTTCAAGCGTGGCCAAAAGGAAGCAGATTTCAAAACACACCTCTGCTTGCCCCGCTTCCCTTCCCGCCCCCTCCTGGGCTGTGGCTCAAGGCTCCCCGGGGGGCTCCCTTGCCCCTGGCCTGTCCCAGGCAGAGCTGAAACCAGAAGGATCAGGGCAGAGGTGGGGGGTGGGCTGTGGGGAGTGAGTAGGGGGCACCAGCCTCTGTCTCATGCCCACATGGAGGGGGAAGGGATCAGAGCAGGATTGGGGTTGGGGAGGGGTGGTAGGCAAGAGGGGGCCAGACCCTGAAATTCAAGGAAGCTTGCTGTTTTCCTTAATGACTCTATGCCTACACTAGCACAAGCCTTGGCTTCTAGAAGATTCTCTGCAAGCATCTGTCACATAAATGAACGGATGAGTGGATTCTCACTAATGAGAAGTTGGCTCAACTTCGAAGCTGAAGGTAAAGTAGGCTGTAAGGTTGGAGGGCCCCCCTACATACACACACACTGCCACTGACCTCCAAGAACCAAAGTCTTCCACTCAGCAAGGGCATTTGGGTCCAAGCTCTTGGACACCATCCTGACTCTCACCTTTGAGCTGTGTGATACAGAAGAAGCCTCAGTTTTCTGCACCTGTAAAATGGGCAGAGATGTCCTCTGCTCCTGAGAGTGTGATGTGTGAAGTTGCTTCAGTCGTGTCCAACCTTTGCGACCCCGTGGACCATAACCGGCTAGGCTCTTCTGTCCATGGGACTTCCCGGTCGAGAATACTGGAGTGGGTTGCCATTATCTCTGTCAGGGGATCTTCCCGACCCAGGGATCGAACCTGCGTCTCCTGCAGCTCTTGGTGCTTTACCACTAGCGCCACCTGGGAAACCCCCTGAGCATGCTGGAGGCCTGAGTTGAATGAGTCCCTGAAAACAAATCCTATCGCAGGCCTCTGGGTGCAATAAAAAAACTTCACAAACACGGAGGCCATTGGAAGTCAGAGAACGAGCTCGAGTGTCCTCCTGCGAGTGTGTCAACGGCGTTAATCGCGTGGCCAAGGGTGCTAACACGGAGCCGTGGCTTCTTATAATTTCTTTGCTGCAGCAGATGGAAGTGAAGTGAAGCCATGCCCAGCCACGGAGGCCGACTATGGGATGAGCGCCTCGACAGGATGGTGGGAGTTTGCCTTTCCTGGTGGGTTTGTCGGATTTTTCCCTCCCGCTCTGCACTCCCTCCCCGCTCAGAGCCCAGCCATAAACGCAGCGCCAGCCCAGCCCACGCTGTTCGCTTTATTGCCGTGTTGTTTTCCATTTGGAAGCTCTCTCTCTGCAGAACGTGCTTGAGATTTTGAAGAAGTGAGTTAATATATCGATGATGTCTTTATTGTCAGGACACTTCCTGAATTAGAAATAAAAGGCTCTGCTGAACTCAATAAAATGACATGGGGGAGAAAACATTCTTTCCCAGCATGAGAGCCCTTCTGCTACGGCTGGCTCGGGGTGAGGGTGGGGGGGCGAGCATGGGGAGGCCACGTTCGGAAGCTTGGAGCTTCGCCTGAAGGTTCTTCCAATAACTCGGCTTCTCCCAAAGGCAGAGGAGAAATTCCTGCCCTTCCAGGAGCAGCGAGCAGGGCCCATGTGTGTCCGAGGTCCGGGCCTGTCTCTGACACTCTCCTGACTTTCCAGGCCCCCTGACAGCTCCGACCTGACCCTCCCCCAGGCCCCCAGTACCAAGAGCCGCGCAGCAGCGTGGGGCAGATCCTCCCCTCTGCAGAAGTGGGAGGAGATAAGCCCTGCTCTTGAACGCCCTTCTCTTTCCAGACCCCGCCAGGCTATGCCCTCTGTGCCAAGACCCCACTGCCCTGCCCGCACCTTACTGATCTTTCCAGTCTGAAGTCTGCCTATGATTCATTAGAAGAGGCAGACTTGAAAAGCAAAGCCTTGGGTTCCCACAAGTCTAGACTTGTGTCTCCTTGGCCTCTTCGTTGCTGTGTGACCTTGAGTGAGTAACCTGACCACTCTGTGCTTCAGTTTCCCCTGCAGTGGTGGAAACACCCAGTACAGGGCCTGGTAACTAAGACTGCTATGTATTCACTTGCCTATAATCTTGTTATCGCTGAGGAAGAAGTACGCTGGGGGAGAAGGCGCCTGTTAAGATAGTATGTTGGCAATAGGAGAGGTGGAACAGCGGAAGCCTCCTCTCAAGGGGAAACAGAAGAAGGGGGATGACCTTTTTAAGGAGCACCTATCGCCATCTGGCATACAGCAACCCTTATTCTACAAGGTTCAGAGAGGTTAGTTCATTCGTCTAAGGTCACACAGCAAACAAGAGACAGATTCGTCCCTGGGTCTTTCAGACTTCCAGTTCACGCTTGGCTTACTCTGTCCTTGAGAATACCTCCCCCAAGGCCATGTGTGCCTTCAAAAGTACAATGTGGGGACCCACAAGTGGGTGGAGTAGAGTCCTTGGGGGCAGAATCCTGCTGTGAAGGAGGGAGTGGCCAGGCCAGCCGTCCCTCTCCCTCTGGCAGCCCTTGCTGTGGGTGATGAGGGTGTCTGCGCCCACCTATGCCAGTCATGTCCCGGGCGGTGCCCCTTTGCCTTGAGAAAACGCCCCGTGGTCCTGGGAGTATTTTGCTGACTCAGACACCTGAGTGGGCTCTGTCTCCCAGGGCCCGGCGCTTCCAATTTCACTCCTCATTTCCTGCTGGCGGGTTCGCCCTTCCATCCCAGTGCCTGCCACTTTGAGTCTCTGATGTTCTGCCATCTTGGTCCCCATTAGGCCAAGTGGGAGGGGGCTCAGGACCCAGGAACAGGACGCTCAGGACAGTGGGCCATTTCCTCTGCATGGGTGGGGCTCCTGCGGTTTGGTACCCCAGCTGGGGAGGAGGCAACAGCTGGATGGGGTGGGACCCCAGGCACGCCCGGTCTGCCTAATCCTCAGAAGTGAAAGGCCCTCAGTCGTGTTCGACTCTTTGTGACCCCATGGGCTATACAGTCCGTGGAATTCTCCAGGCCAGAATACTAGAGTGGGTAGCCTTTCTCTTCTCCAGAGGATCTTCCCAACCCAGGGATCAAACCCAGGTCTCCCGCATTCCAGGAGGATTCTTTCCCAGCTGAGCCTCAAGAGAAGCCTTAGAATACCAGAGTGGGTAGCTTTTTCCTTCTCCAGGGGATCTTCCCGACCCAGGGATCGAACCCAGGTATCCTGCACTGCGGGCAGATTCTTTACCAGCTGAACCACCGGGAGAGCCCACCTAATCCTCAGGACCAGCCGTGGGTCAGGCTGAGGGACCTCGTCCAAGGTCAAGGGAAGGTTGCGGTCTCGGCAGTCAGTACTGCTTCTCTCGTGCCAGGCACCCTGGGCAGGGACCCAGGACCTCAGGTCTGTGTGCTATGAGTTCCGCTGAAGGCGGGGTCCCGTGAAAGGATGACTGGCCCCTCGGTGCCTTGTGGCCCCATCGACACCCCCCGCCCCGTGCGCGCCTTTGGGACTGTCAGACCCTCTGCAGCTTCACGCTGCTAAACTTCAACCTAAACTACGGCTACATCCCGACTCCTCTCCCCGCCGGCAGCCCAGCTTTGTTTTCCAGAAACTTCCAGCTGGTCTAAGGACACTGGCCCATGTATAGTGCGGAGGCCTCTTCCTCCCTGCCTGGCCCTGGGACAGACCCAGCTCTACGCCTCCAGCCGGGCGCCTCGGACAGCTGTCTCCTGTTCCTCACGGGTGAGATGGCGATGACCCCTCCAGACCCCGCCTTGTGCCCTGGGTTGTTTGGAATATGAACCCGAGCTCCCATGGGCTGAGTCACCTCTCTCCCAGCCTGGGCGTGCCTGGGGCCAACCAAGAGTCCAGAGACCAGCCTTGGCTTTCAGACCTGGTCGCCACCTTACCCTGTGGCCTCGGGGACGTGACCCTACCACGCCTCTGTGCCTTGATTTCCCCATCTGAGCAATGAATGTGCCCCTCTTCCCCATTCTTCCCACTTCTCCCATCGTCTAGCTGCTCAAGGAGCCAGTGCTCGGAGGGTCTCAGTGGCTGGAGCCCCGAGGGGAACAGCTCAGTGGACCTGGTCTGGAAGCCTGAGGAGGGTGAGGATGTGGGGTGAGGCCGCAGGGTCCGAGCTCCCCCCACCCCAGAACACCCACCATATGCACATCTGCAGCCCCAGCTGGAACAGCTGGGCCCCACCCCCACACACGGTCCGGCAGCCAGACCTCCAGTCCCCCCCCCTGCCCCTCCCTCCGCCTTGCCTCCCCGCCTGGCTGCCTTTCCAGCCACCCCCGGATTTGTACCCATAATCTGCATATTTAGCAGTTCACCACGTTGCAGGCCAAACCATAAATCCTTCTCTGGCAAGACCCTGGGAAAGAGTCCCCACGTTTCCACAGAGCCCTGAGGCCTGACCTCTGAGACCCCGCTCCTCTGAGTCTTCAGGCCCCAAGGGGCATCTGCTCAGTCCTTAGGTGTCCTCTGGCCCCTAGAGGCTGAGCCACACAGCTCGGAAATCAGAATAACCGAAATGATCGGAGGAGGAATCAAAGAGAAAGAATGGTTTCATTTGACTTTCAGGTCACCGAGTGAGATGTACTGGGCAGTACTTTTCTCCCCATTCTGCAGAGAGGTAAACTGAGGGTCTAGTTCTGTCCTGTCATTCAGGGCCAGCTCAGCGACAATGCCAGGGTGACATGTCATTTCTCAAAGGCTTGGCCAGTGCAAGTAAACTTCCATTTCTTAAGTCTGGAGCCTGCTAGGAACTGTGGGCAGAACACACAGCAGGGGGCCCATGCACTTGGCCTCTAGTCCCCACTCAGTTCTGTAGTCATGGCAATGGGCTCGGGCCCTCTGAGATTCTTTCCATCACCCATTTAATCCTGAGCTCTCTCCAGCCTCCTGATGCAGCCTCCCCAGACTCTCCAGCACCAAATTCAAAGGGGCGGGACCTTTTAGCATCACTGATTCTCAAAGAAATAGGAACAGACAGCTTTGGAAAGATTTTACCAAGAAATACGCAGAGTAGACCTCTTGGTACTCCTAACCCATCAATGAACCTGACCCCGCTATCCCAAAATACCAGGCATCAGCATCTTCTGAGCTCCTTCTACGGATCTGATGCTACGGCGAGCACTCTGGGAGGACTTTCTCATTCAACCTGGATGTCAGCCTTTTAGAGAGGGAGGAAGACGATGAGGATGATAAAGAAGGTGGTGCTGGTGAGTGGCAAGGGCCAGATTCCAGGCCAGAGCTGTCAGACGCGGGGCCTGAGCTTTCACTTCCACGCTAGAGCCCACGGCCACGGATGTCCTTGGGAGGAAGGAATCCACCCAAGCTCTGTGCTCTGCTGCTCCCTGCAGCCTGGCCTGCCCCACGCAGCCCACGTGGGCTCCGGATCCCACGGGAGCGCCCTCCTCCCCACTGCTCCTCCTGGGTAGGCTGGAGCATCTCCCACCCAAGATTTATGCCCACAGGTGTTCTCCACAGCCTGCCCCTGCCGCCCGGGGTCTGGTTCCTCTCCCCAGCAGAACTGGGTGCTCATCAGGGAAGGATTTGGGGTTCAGTGTGTTCTCTCCTCTCTATTCGTGCGTCTAAAATGTGCCTCCTGTCAGACACTGTTCTGGTGATGGAGATACAGTCATTTAAAATGGTCCTCCGTTCTATTATCTTCAGAACAAGCTACTAATAGCCCTGGGCACCCCTTAAATGTCCACTGATGGATGGAACGAAGAATTTAGAAGGGAAATGCAAAAAGCCACGGCTGAAAGAGGAAGACCAGGCTATACATGTTCACCTTGCTGTTAACTTCCTCTGTGACCTTGAATGAGTAACTCAGACTCTGGGCCTCAACCTCCCCATCTGTCAAACGGGAGGCCTGGACTTCAGCATTCGCGAGCCTCCCTCACTCCTGGTCCCTCCTCCCAGCTTCTGCCACGTGTGCCTACCGCCTGTAACTCTGTTAACTGAATATTATTCTTGAGATCAATATACGCTTTCTGACTTGGCAAATTTATTTTAAAAGGGAATTTTTAATCACTTCTACAAATTGAAAATTGCAGTATCGTTTGCCAGAAGAAATAAAAGGTAACCAGAAAAATAAATACCATGAAGATAACATAGTGTTGTTAGTCTCACTGGAAACTCTCCTGCCCAAGGCTGTGGTTGCATTGCCCACCTCTCTCTTCTGCCCATTCAACTGGCAACTGTCCTGGGAGTTCCTTCCATGTGCCAGCCACTGTTCTGGTGCTAGAATAAAGCAATTAGAAAGAAATAGCTGATGAAGGAAGGGGAATCCCAATTGCAGATGAAGTGAGCATTGGGAGTGGTGGTGGGAGGGTCTCAGTGTGAATTGGAGCAAAGCTTTGAAGGGAATGAGGACAGAGCCACGCAGATCATTTTTTGTTTTTTTAAGAAAAGAGCATTCCGGTTAGAGAGAACAGCAAGTGCAAAGGCCTTGAGGCAGGAGTGTTTTTCTGTGAGCTGGGGGAGGCGCCAGCAAGGTGCAAGTCGTAGGGAGGCTGCAGTTAGCAGAGGAGGTTGGGAATGTCCAAGGGGAGTTACAGGTGGAGGAGCAGCAAACTGAGGCCTCCTCCCGGGCTTGATCAGAAAGAGGGAAAGTAGTGAGGGGCTGGCAGCTCCCTGGCCCTGTGACTGAGCACTATGTGCTGCTGGGTCTTTGTGGGCTTTTAAAGTCATCTTCTGGAACTACAGGCACGCACATCCTCACTGCCTGCCCATGGAGTTCACCTCGGGGCAACTGGGGTTCTTTACTCCTCACCTGGTCCATGATTTCTTCTGTTTCCAGGCTGGACACCAAGCTCAGGAGGTCATCTGAAGCAGCCTACAGACGCCCAGCAGGCTTCCCTTCCACCTAGTGTTTCTGTATCTGCACATTATATGTCCTGCCTTCCCGCTAAACCCGGAATATTCATTGGAAGGACTGATGCTGAAGCTGAAGCTCCAATACTTAGGCCACCTCATGCGAAGAGCTGACTCATTAGAAAAGACCCTGATGCTGGGAAAGATTGAAGGCTAAAGGAGAAGAGGGTAGCAGAGGATGAGATGGTTAGACAGCATCACCAACTCAATGGACATGAATCTGAGCAAACTCCAGGAGATGGTGAAGGACAGGGAAGCCTGGAGTGCTGCAGTCCAAGGGGTCGCAAAGAACTGGACACGACTGAGCGGCTGAACAACAACAACCTTCCTGGACAGTCTGCACACATGAGGCATGCATTCATTCATCCAGCTAAGCCGCACACATCCCTTCAGTGGTTAGAACTGCTCTAGGTTCAGATCAGTGCAAGGAGGCAGACACAGTCCTGCCTCAGGGACATACATGTGGGTGGGGAGGTGAGAGACAGGGCAAAATGATTTTAGCTGGTAAGAGCTGTGAGGAAAAGACACAGTGGAATGAGCCTTGGGGAGGGGCAAGGCCACCTTAGGGTCCTTAAAGACGCCTCTTTGAGAAGCGACATTTCAGCTGAATCCTGGATGATGAGCCTCTCTGGAGGAAGGGGAGTCCAGGCAAGGGGAACAGCCAGTGCAAGTGTCCTGGGGCGGGTACAAATCTCTCACGAGAGTGAAGGCCAGTGCAGCTGGAACTTGGTGAGTTATGAGGGAAGGGGAAGTTGACAGGGGGTGAGGAGAACAGGGCCCAGGGCATGCAGGCTGAGGCTGGGTAAGGAGTTCGGCAGGCTGGAGCAGGGTAGCATCTTCAGCTTCAACAGACGGCTCCAGATGCTGGCTGAGAACGGACCTGAAGGAGAGCTAGAGGAAGCAGCCATGCAACAAGGTCGAGTGAGACGGCCTGGGGTCTGGGCTGGAGGTGGGGCAGATGACGTGGAGGCTCTTGTCAGGAATCTGTTTGGAGGGAGGGCTGACAGAAGTTTTGAATGGACCTGTCTCTGTGCTCTGCGGGTAGATGACCTGGGGGGCAACTCGAGGGCGTCCCTGCAAGGGCCAGGTCTAGTGAGTGCGGTAAGCAAGCAGCTTGTGAGCCCTGAAGGGCCTGGGTAATTCCTCACATGTCCTCAAGAGGGCAGAGTATGGCTAAAGAAAGCATCGGGAGAAGCAAGGGCTGGATGGGGCTGGGCAGTGACTGTCACAGGCTCAGAGGCAGGGCTCATCCCAGCTCCTGGGAGTCGGGAGCTGGCTGGAGTGAGGTCCCAGCTCGAGAGCATCCTGGGAGCTACGGCGGGCCGGGCCTGGAGCTGATTAGCCACTGGGAGGGGACCGTGAAGGTGGTGACCTTCAGAGACCGGCTGGCGTCCCACTGGCCCCAACACCAAGCTTGGCACCTACGGACATCCATCCCCTTCTCCAGCAGCCTGGAAGAGGCTCTAGGGTGAGGGAGAGAGGTGGGTGCAGTTTGGTGGGGAGGACCCAGCTGAGGACGGGATGTCCATGGACCTGGCTTCCAGCCCCAGCTCAGCCCCCTCCCAGGCTCTGGAGACCTTGGGCTAGTCCCTGATCGCCTCTCTGTCACTTTCCCATCTACAGAAAGTGATGGATGAAGCTGGTGCCCCCTGCCCGGGGCTCCCTTCCAAGCCTCATGTGCCCTGGGCCTGAGACTGCGAGGAAAGTTCAGGGGATGGGAGGCCCCGGGGGTGGGTGAGGACAGCAACGTCACCAGGAGAGGTGGACCTGCAGAGTCATCGAACTGCGCTTGGAGGGGACCTTGGGGATGATCAGGGTCACTGCAGGGGCGGGGTGGTCAGAGGGCTCATAGCTCCTCCTCTGGCCCCTCCAGACCCTGACAGTCTTGCTTTATCTGCTCCCACATCTGACTCCACAGGGGATGTGGCTCAATGCAGTATCTACTGCTAAAGATCGGCTTGCGGACTCCTGACCTTCGCCCATCCCATTTCAGGAGAGAATGACCCAGAGAGGAGAAGGGATTTGCTTGAGTCACACAGCCAAAGAGGCTGAGGGGACAGAGGTGAGAGAGGACCATCCACTCCATGCCCTTAGCCCCTTAGCCCTAGCATGGTTGCCCCTTGAGAAAGATCTTCATTCTATCCAAATGGGCTCAAAAGAGGCACCCAAAAGAGTGTCTAGTGTGCCTGCAAATGCCCCCGGCATCCCTCCAAATGTAGGGGAACGTTCAACTTAAAAACGAACAAGGAAACTAGAAAGCAGATCAAATCCTTATCGATTATCCAGTAGGGCCTGCCTATGTCCAGTGGTAGCATTATTGCCCCCACTTGGCAGATGAGGAAAACTGAGGCTTAAAGGGTTGAAGGGACCCTCCTGATGTTGTTCTCTGCAAGGACCAGAGCCCAGGCCTGAGGACTCCACAGTGCATGAGGCTTGCTATGGTGAGATTTTTCATGCTTCTCCCAGTGCTTTCCCCTGGATATTGAAAAACTTCCCTCCTGCCCATCCACGGAGCCAGCAGCATCTTCCCGTGTCCCCTTCCTGTGCCCTTGCCTGAGCCTGGACCAGTGCACAAGGCCATGAAGTACCCCCATTTCAGAGACAAGGGCGACACCTGGTGGCAGCTCATAAGTATGACATTCTGCTAAATGCTCTGAGCGTAGCCCTGGAAAAGAACCAGGGCAGTTTCTCTCCTCTCCACCCTCTCTCAGTGTGCATTTATGGAAGGCCTATTCTTTGCCAAGCACAGTTCAAGGTGTCAGGGACACAAAGCTAAATGTGATCTTCGCCCTCAAGAAACCTCAAGCATAAGAGAGAAGCTTCCCTCAAGAAACGTCAAGCATATAATATTCTTATATAAGAATAATTGCAATGTAAAGTATGAAAATCAAATTTTTACAGCCTTTCCTTTTAGTCAGGGCAAACTAATCCAATACGGAAGTGCAATTTACAGTACTATCTGACACTTCCTGAACACTTACGACAGGCCAGACACTGTCCAAAGTGCTTTATCTGAAGAAACTCACTGAAGCTTCCCAACAGCCTTAGGAGACAGGCACTGTCATTAGCTCCATTTTCAGATAGTAAGTATATTACTAGCAACATGTGATACCATGCATATGCTGTTACTCAGTCGTGTCCGACTCTTTGTAGCCTTACGGACTGCAGGCTGCCAGGCTCCTCTGTCCATGGGACTCTCCAGGCTAGAATACTGGAGTGGGTTGCCATTTCCTCCTCCAGGGGATCTTATCAAACCCACATCTTGTGCATTGCCAGGTGGCTTCTTCACCATCTGTGAAGACCCTGTGACATCAAGTACACGGTAATAATATTAGCTTCATTTGTGAAATGGGTGTTCAGAGAAGTTGGGCAACCTGGCCAAGGTCACACAGCTTGAGAGATGCAGAGTCAGGATTTGAACTCAGGACTTCCTCAGTGGCTCAGAGGTAAGGAATCTGCCTGTAATGCAAGATTCACAGGTTCAGTCCCAAGGGTGGGAAGGTCCCCTGGAGAAGGAAATGGTAACCCACTCCAGGGTTCTTGCTGAGAAAATCCCATGGACAGAGGAGCCTGGCGGGCTACAGTCCCTGGGGTCGTAGAGTTGGACACGACTGAGCAGGCAGATACACGCACAGGTTGGCTTTATAAGCCTTGCCCTTCATCTCGGTGTCACACTGCCTCTGGGGACAGCTTATACAAGTGAGGCTTCTCTGGCTGAAAAGAAGGGGGCTGTCTTAGGAGTCATGCTTGTTCAGCCCCTCCTTCACCGCCTCTGGACACCCAAGGAGTCATCAACAGCTGTTGACCTCACAGTGAACACCTGCCGTGGAGATGGTGACAGATTTTACACAGAAGAGGAAAATTAAATCTGCACGTTGCAATGATTACTCCGAGGTGGGCTGCGGACAAAAAGTACTACCTGCCATTCTGTGAAATGACAAATGTCGCCTGCCATCAGGCCGACGGCCACTGCGGCTGTGCCCCGTGGCGTATCCCCAGGGGCATTCAGGGTGAAGAAAAACAGGATACTGGTCCTCGATAGTTAAGATGTATAACTAAGCAGTAATTTCAGTGAACTCAGACTCTTGCATCTTCCCATACATAGAAAATCACTAAGATTATTAACTTGAGATATCTTATGATTAGCAATTAGCAATCTTTTAATGTTTGACTACTTTTTTTTTTTTTTTTCAGCAAAAACTACAAACACTGGATCCTCCCTTACCTTTTCAGAGCAGTTTCTCAAGGCTACCTGAGAGGCTGTCTCCCAGGCTACAGTTCTCAGTAAGGTCCCTGATAAAACATAACCTGCCACTTAGGCTGTGCATTTTTCTTCAGTTGTTGGGACCCAGAGGCTCAAGACTAGAGGCTGTGATCAGAGTGAAGGGGCTGAACTGGGCTAGTAGAGGACAGAAAGGCAGAGGGGGAAAAGTGACTGGCCTTCGCCATGAAGATCATATGGCCGCAAGCCTAGCCTGTGATTTACTTGGAGGTTGGGGATGGGATGTGATTCTAATTTGCCTCGGGAGCCAATCAATTCACTGAAAAGTATTTATAAATAACTGCTATGTGTCAGCCATTGTTTTGGTTGCTGAGGATACAGTGGGAAACCAGAAGGCATTGTTAGCTTTGCATTTGTTTTCTAAGATTTTTGAGGATAATTTTTGCATCTATGTTCATGAGAAATACTGGTCTGTAGTCTTCTTTTCTCATAATGCCATTGTCTGTTTTTGGTGTTAAGGTAATCCTAGCCTCATAGAGTGAGTTAGGAATTAGTCCTACTTTTATCTTCTTTTATTATGATGAAATCGAGAATGGAACAAGTGTATATGAGCATGTGTCTACTACAAAGACAATGTTAAAATCAAATGTCCAACAACATCTTTATAAATATCTTTACTTTCTCATATATGAAAAAAGAGTATGTTCAGTGGGTGGAGGCCCACATGTGGACACATGAAGTCTCATTTCCTCCCTTACTGAGCTTTCCTACTAGTAGATTAGACATTCCAGGCCTCTGGACTCACCTTCTTTCTTCCCAGGCTTTTTTCCTTTCATAGAAGGGAAATGAGTACACTTAATAATGTGTATTATTATTAATAATAAAATGACAGTGGTGGCTCATGGTCCATCACACAGTGTAGACGCTGGATGTAGCTCTCTGGGGAGAATCACTGAGCTGATGCCCCTGCTCACATGGTCTTTGCCCTGTACCTACCAGCAGTGCAAACGTTCTCATGCCATCGTCCACAGAATCAGGACACAGAGTTGGTTCGTTAGAGAGTGAAGTTTGGATAAGTATTTTTTTTAGGTCATTTTGAGCATGTGTGTGTGTGTGGCCCTTCAAAAGAAATCTTAATCTGATATATATATTAAACAGTTGGGCGCAGAGCTGTCCGAGGAAGCGAGTGATGGGGCGCCAACTCGTGGCCCCACCCTAGGGGACCCCAGGCACATCCACAAAGCTATGAAGATGCTCATCACTGTAAAACTTGCTTTGAAGAGCCTTGAACCGGATTATTTCCACTTTGCCAGCATTGCGGCGGCTCGGGTTTGGGCTCACTTGTCTGAGCTGTTCTCAACTGGGCTTCCTACAGGTGTACGTTCGCTTTCTTTTTGTGATTTCCATCTTTTTGCACGTGTTGGTATGTTTTCTGGGCTCCTCTCATTGTGACTACCGGCCGCTCTTGGGGACATATCTAAGCCGATGAGTGTACTACTGAATGCCTGCTGGGCCACCGTGGTCAGTCCGGGTCACCTCCCACCTGGGCTACTGCAGGAGCACCCTCTCTGGTTTTCCCTTGTCTAGCCTTGCCTCCCCAAGGTCTGCATTCAATCCAGCAGCTTGAGGGATCCCATTAAAACAGGAGTCAGATCATGCCATGTCCCTGCTCCGAGGAAAGCCTAGGCCTGGAAGAGCATCCAGCATCGGACTCTGCCGCCTCTCTGGCCTCATTTTCTATTGCTGGCCCTGCACGCATCCTATTCAGCCTAGCCTCAGCCCCGGGGCCTTTGCACAGGCACCTGCTCCGTCTGGGATGCTCTTCTTCCCAAACTTCATTCAGGGCTCTGCTCACATGTTACCTCCTCACATGGGATTCCTTGACCTGTTACATGAAATACCTTCCTTCTTCCAGAAACGCCCTACCCTTTCCCTGCTTCAGGAGTGTCTAATCCACACACACACACACACACACACACACACACACGTGTATGTGTATGTGTGCTAAGTCGCTTCCATTGTGTCTGATTCTTTGTGACCCTACAGACTGTAGCCCACCAGGCTCCTCTGTCCATGGGATTCTCTAGGCAAGAACACTGGAGCAGGCCGGGCAACCCACTCCATACCCATCACCTGCCATATTGCATATATTATTGTCTATCCGTCAATGGATGGGAAGATGCTCCAAGAAGACAGGACCCACGACTGTCCTCTCAGTGCTAGAGCTGTCCACACTCAAACTTGTATGGAATGAAGGAATGAATGACCATTGAATGTCAGTTAGTGTTAGCTGTGATTTTGGGCATTCGGTTGCTTTGCTACTGGTTCATGTGTTAACTCTGCTGCCTAGAATGCAGCTCTCAGTGCTAGGAGAGCTGGTGGTGGAGGGTACTTTTGTTCCCAATTATCCTTACTGCAAAATTCAGTCTTAAATTGAAGAAAGTAGGGAAAACCATTAGGCCATTTATGTACGACCTAAATCATATCCCTTATGATTATACAATGAAAGTGACAAATAGATTCAAGGGTTTAGATCTGATAGACATTGTGCCTGAAGAACTATGGATGGAGATTGGTGACACTGTTCAGAAGGCAGGGATCAAAACCATCCCCCCAAAAAAGAAATGGAAAAGGCAACATGGTTGTCTGAGGAGGCCTTACAAACAGGTGAGAAAAGAAGAGAAGTGAAAGGCAAAGGAAAAAAGGAAAGATATATCCATCAGAATGCAGTTTCAAAGAATAGCAAGGAGCGATTAAAACAAAAAAGCCTTCCTCAGCGATCACTGCAAAGAAATAGAGGAAAACGATAGAATGGGAAAGACTAGAGATCTCTTCAAGAAAATTAGAAATACCAAGGGAACATTTCATGCACAGATGGGCTCAAGAAAAGACAGAAATGGTATGGACCTAACAGAAGTAGAAAATATTAAGAAGAGGTGGCAAGAATATACAGAAGAACTGTACAAAAAAGATCTTCACGACCCAAATAATCATGATAGTGTGATCACTCACCTAGAGCCAGACATCCTGCAGTGAGAAGTCAAATGGGCCTTAGGAAGCATCACTACGAACAAAGTTAGTGGAGGTGATGGAATTCCAGTTAAGCTATTTCAAATCCTAAAAGATGATTCTGTGAAAGTGCTGCACTTAATATGCCAGAAAATTTGGAAAACTCAGCAGTGGCCACAGGACTGGAAAAGATCAATTTTCATTCTAATCCCAAAGAAAGACAATGCCAAAGAATGCTCAAAATACCACACAATTGCACTCATCTCACATGCCAGCAAAGTAATGCTCAAAATTCTCGAAGCCAGGTTTCAGCAGTACATGAACCAAAAACTTCCAGATGTTCAAGCTGGATTTAGAAAAGGCAGAGGAACCAGAGATTAAATTGCCGATATCCATTGGATCACAGAAAAAGTAAGAAAATTCCAGAAAAACATCTACTTCTGCTTCAATGACTATGCTAAAGACTGACTGTGTGGATCACAACAAACTGTGGAAAATTCTTCAAGAGATGGGAATACCAGACCACCTTACCTGCCTCCTGCAAAATCTGTATGCAAGTCAAGAAGCAACAGTTAGAACTGGACATGAAACAATGGGCTGGTTCAAAATTGGGAAAGGAGTACGTCAAGGCTGTATATTGTCACCCTGCTTATTTAACTTATATGCAGAGTACATCATGAGAAACACTGGACTGGATGAAGCACAAGTTGGAATCAAGATTGCCAGGAGAAATCTCAGTAACCTCAGATATGCAGATGACACTATCCTTATGGCAGAAAGCGAAGAGGAACTAAAGAGCCTCTTGATGAAGGTGAAAGAGGAGAGTGAAAAAAAACTGGCTTAAAATTGAACATTCAAAAAACTAAGATCATGGCATCTGGTCCCATCATTTCATGGCAAATAGATGGGGAAACAACGGAAACAGTGAGAGACTTTATTTTCTTGGGCTCCAAAATCACTGCAGATGGTGACTGCAGACTAGATAGTGTATTAAAAAGCAGAGACATTACTTTGCAGACAAAGATCCATACAGTCAAAGCTATGGTTTTTCCAGTGGTCAAGTTTGGATGTGAGAGTCGGACTATAAAGAAAGCTGAGTGCCGAAGAATTGATGCTTTTGAACAATGGTGTTGGAGAGGACACTTGAGAGTCCCTTAGACTGCAAGGAGATTAAACCAGTCCGTCCTAAAGGAAATCAGTCCTTAATATTCATTGGAAGGACTGATGCTGAAGCTGAAATTCCAATACTTTGGCCACCTAATGAGAAGAACTGACTCATTGGAAAAGACCCTGATACTGGGCAAGATTGAAGGCGGGAGGAGAAGGGGACGACAGAGGATGAGATGGTTGGATGGCATCACCGACTCAGTGGACGTGAGTTTGAGCAAGCTCTGAGAGTTGGTGATGGACAGGGAAGCCTGGTGTGCTGCAGTCTATGGGGTAGCAAAGGGTCAGACACGGCTGAGTGACTGAACTGAGCTAAACTGATCTTGACTTGTTCCTGGCTTTGCCACTTCCCAGCTGCGAGATCTTATTCATTACATTTAATTAAACACACAAGCCTTAGTTGCTGTCTCCACAAAACAGGGGTGGTAATTGTCCCTACCTCTGAGGGTGAGTGTGAGGATAAGATGGGATAATGTCCAGAGCCTGGTGTGTGGTACCCCCTCCATCAGCAGGAGCTGCAGTGGACACTTGTCATACTCACAGCCACCCTGCATCTGCTGGATAATCTTTCTATACTGGAAGAAATCCCCACATTACAAGTTCTGCCTCCCAGAGCGAGCATCAGAACTCTTAATTCCCAGCCTCCCTGGCGCCTGCAGGCCAGCGGCCTCGGGGCCTTGGGTCTGACACTCGCCTGCAAGGCTTGCATTCGGAGGGAACAGGCTCCGCGGGGAGCTTCTGTATTTCACCGTTGTGACGGAGGTGGTGGGCTTCCAAGGGTCTGCAGTTCCTGGGGCAGAGAGGAATCAGGAGGAGGATGTGATGGGGACAGTTGTCTTATTAGGTCAGTGCTGCAGCATGGTTTGCGCTTCCCTGATGTCTGGGTGGGTAAAGAATTTGCCTGCAGTGCAGGAGACGCAGGACATGCGGGTTAGGTCCCTGGGTCGGGAAGATCTCCTGGAGGAGCGCACGGCAATCCATTCCAGCAATTCTTACCTGAAAAAATATCTGTGGACAGAAGAGCCTGTCGGGCTATGGCCCCCAGGGTCACAAAGAGTCAGGCACGGCTGAGCGACAAAGCACGCACAAGCATGTCGTGTAGTTTGGGGCCTTATTCCTGGAAACTGAGCTTCAGCCTGGATCTCTGCTGCTGCTGCTGCTAAGTCACTTCAGTGTCTGACTCTGTGTGACCCCACAGACGGCAGCCCATGAGGCTCCCCCGTCCCTGGGATTCTTCAGGCAAGAACACTGGAGTGGGTTGCCATTTCCTTCTCCAATGCATGAAAGTGAAAAGTAAAAGTGAAGACGCTCAGTCGTATCCGACTCTTAGCGACCCCATGGACTGCAGCCTACCAGGCTCCTCCGTCCATGGGATTTTCCAGGCAAGAGTACTGGAGTGGATTGCCTGAATCTCTAGCCAACCCCAAATCCACTCAACAATTCAGGGGGCTTTGCAAGTGCTGTTTAGTAAATTTTTCTGCATAAACAGCTAGACTCGACTTCCTGTGCTTTCAGTGCCTCAGTCAGTCAGTTGAGTCGCTTAGTTGTGTCCGACTCTTCGCAACCCCATGGACTGTAGCACACCAGGCCTCCCTGTCCCTCACCAACTCTCAGAGCTTGCTCAAACTCATGTCCATCGAGTCAGTGATGCCATCCAACCATCTCATCCTCTGTTGTCCCCTTTCCTCCTGCCCTCAATCTTTCCCAGCATCAGGGTCTTTTCAAATAAGTCAGCTCTTCGCATCAGGAGGCCAAAGTATTGGAGTTTCAGCTTCAACATCAGACCTTCCAATGAACACCCAGGACTGATCTCCTTTAGGATGAACTGGTTGGATCTCCTTGCAGTCCAAGGGACTCAAGAGTATTCTCCGACACCACAGTTCAAAAGCATCAGTTCTTCAGCGCTCAGCTTTCTTTATAGTCCAACTCTCACACCCATACATGACCACAGGAAAAACCATAACCTTGACCAGATGGACCTTTATTGGCAAAGTAATGTCTCTGCTTTTTAATATGCTGTCCAGGTTGGTCATAACTTTCCTTCCAAGGAGTAAGCGTCTTTTAATTTCATGGCTGCAATCACCATCTGCAGTGATTTTGGAGCCATAAAAAATAAAGTCTCACTGTTTCCACTGTTTCCCCATCTATTTGCCATGAAGTGATGGGACCAGATGCCATGATCTCAGTTTTCTGAATGTTGAACTTTAAGCCAACTTTTTCACTCTCCTCTTTCACTTTCATCAAGGGGCTCTTGAATTCTTCTTCGCTTTCTGCCGTAAGAGTGGTGTCATCTACATATCTGAGGTTATTGATATTTCTCCCAGCAATCTTGATTCCAGCTTGTGCTTCCTCCAGCCCAGCGTTTCTCATGATGTACTCTGCATATAAGTTAAATAAGCAGGGTGACAATATACAGCCTTGACGTACTCCTTTTCCTATTTGGAACCAGTCTGTGTTCCATGTCTAGTTCTAACTGTTACTTCCTGACCTGCATACAGGTTTCTCAAGAGGCAGGTCAGGTGGTCTGGTATTCCCATCTCTTTCAGAATTTTCCTCCACAGGAGACACTCAAAGACAGCTCTGCCTCAGTCTCTGTGGGGTCCCTGGGTCCTGGTGTGCATAAGTTTTGTTTGAGCCCTCTGAGCCTCTCTGGCGGGTATGGGGTTTGATTCTAAATGCAATTTCACCCCTCCTATTGTCTTGCTGGGGTTTCTCTGCCCTTGGACGTGGGGCATCTCCTCCATACAATGCCTACTGTAATATTATTTCATTGCCTACTTCATATCATCTCAATGCCTACTAAATATTTTTTCATCGCCATTATTAAACAAGAGTCATCAATCTTCAAGGCCTTCAGACACCCAAAGGTATTGCAGCCCAACTAACACTGGCTCCCACATCCCATACCAAGTTTCTGTGTCCACGCTGGGTGAGGCGTCTGCAGCTGGAACCTCCTAAGGAGACCTAATTCCACATCCACCCTTACCTGGCCCTCATGTTGGGCCTGTACTTTGCTCCTGGGAGCCTGAACTGACCCGAGGCCCAGGGTGGAGGCTGGGGACCCTTGCCTCTCCCCCCAGCCTTTCCTCTCGAAGCTTCTCTTGATTGGTTGCACTGACAGCTACAGACACCAGAAGGCGCTCAATGCTCATTTCAGAGGGAAGCCTGTGAAAAGTTTTTTTTAATGTTTTGTTTTCGTTTTAGTTTCTACATGTCTGCTAGTGAAAGCAATGACTTGGAGACGACTAACTAGTCCATCTTAACGCTCTACTGTCTCAAACGTTGCATGTATGTTGTCCGCAGCTTACAGATGAGGGAACAGACCCAGACGAGTGAAGATGTAAGCTTAAGGTCATCTGGCCAGAAAGTTATCAGGGCAGGGACTTGAGCTTAAACCATCTCTCACAGAGGAGAACTGTGCTAACACTGCAGCTTTCTTAGGGAGGGTGGTGGAGAGAAGGAAAGAAAGTCTGTGGTGTCTTCTGGCAGAGGTCTGTGAGGTAGTGCTGCTACTCAGAGAGCTCTCAGTACGAAAGCCAGTTCAACCAGCTTGTGTTGAGCCCAGGACTTGCAAGCTCAGTTGCCCACTGCAACCCGGCAGGTCCCACAGAAATGAGGAGAGCAAGTCAGGTAGGCAATAGGGAGAGGTGGGGACTGTGGTCAGCTGGGGGGTGTAGGTTACAATCAAAGCGGGTGTCATACTCTGGTCCACTAGCTATTGCCCTATCAGAAGGCACATCAGGGTGTTTTGGACTTTTCTGTTTCTTTCTCAGAAGGTGTACATCTAAATATTGTGAAATCCCCAATGATGAAATACTCATGACAAAAGCAAAAGTTTTTTTTTTTTCTCAATTCAATTCTCTGAGCTTTGACATCCTCAACTTTACAATGGAGGACGCTGTCTACACCCTTAGCTTTTGGGGTCACGGGAGTGTTCTTTTTGGCCTTGCACCTACTTTAGGGAAGGATCTCACACTGGTCTTGTGCAGCTCCACCCAATGGCGGGTGTGAGAGCTGCCATTTCTGGTCTCCTTTTGGTAGTAGTTCCCTATCCATCTCAGGGATGTAGGTGTATTTAAAGACACTGAAATACGGTTGCCCAGAGGAGCCTTCTCTGTTTTCTTCTTTTCTGCTCTTCCCTGTGGGCACCAAGGCCATAAGAGATGGTCTCCAATAGGATTTACTGTGGTTCAAGGAGAAAATAATAGGGCTGCCTACTGATTTTTATGTTTGTGCATGTTTTCTGTATCTTGAATATTTTAAATGATTTTTTACCTTGTTTTTTAAAATTTTGATTTTGCATACAGTTCAAACTATTCCAAATGGAAGCAAGGTGCTACCATTTATGTACTTATTTATAATCGAGATGCCTACATCTCGATTTTTATTTATAACAGAAATGTTACCATTTATTTATAACATATGTAATCAAGACGCATACATCTCCACATTTATTTATAATCAAGACGCATATATCTCAATTATAAATAAATAAACTAACATTCATTGGCATGTGGGCTCATGACTGTTTGGGGTGCCCAGCCCCTACCATGGGGTTGACCTGATGCCCAAAAGTGGAAAACAACAGATGTAACAGGGAACTGAGGATGGGGAGACATCCTTTAACAAACAGTTGCTCAAGGTGTTTTTTAAAAAGCTTTATAATATGTAAAGCACTACACAAACGCTATTATCCAATTAGTTGAATATACTCATAGCCGTTTTTAAATCCTCTGGCACACGGTAAGAGCTGGCTTTAAGGATGGAGGCTCTGCCATTACTGTTGCCGTTGTGCTTGGTGCTGCCACGCTGTGGGGCGCCCCTGCCCTGGTTTCTGGGTCGGCTTCCCAAATGTGCCGAAAGCCCCATGAGGCCAGGGCTGTATGGGATTAACCCTCAGACCTTCAGATGTAGTAGGGGGCAGGGTGGGATCCAAGCAGGGGTCTAAATGATCTTTGTTAAATGGCTGAGACAGAAAATTAAAAAAAGAAAAGAAAGCAACAAACACCTCAGTCCTTTGGTGGAACTTGGGGCTTCCCTTGTGGTTCAGCTGGTAAAGAATCTGCCTGCAATGTGGGAGACCTGGGTTCAATACCTGGGTTGGGATGATCGCCCAGAGAAGGGAAAGGCTACCCACTCTAGTATTCTGGCCTGGGGAATTCCATGGACTGTATAGGCTATGGGGTTGCAAAGAGTCAGACACGACTGAGTGACTTGCACTTTCACTTTGTGACCTGTCCCAGCTCCAACTCAGCTATAAGGGGCTTAGAGTTTAGATCCTCATCCAGTCCTTCGGAGAAGAAAGTAAAGACCTTGGCTGTGCTGAGCCCATTCAAATACAGACATTACCGTGCTCAACCATAGACTCAGGCTTGAGAAATTGCTATTGACCATTTCCTGGCCTGAGGCTCAGAAAGAGGACACAGCAAGGAGCAGGTGTGTGCCGAGCAAGGGTGGAGTCCAGCTCCCCGGAGACCGGCATTTTTCCTGCTTCTCAGGAAGGAAGGTGGGTGTTTTCAAGGCCCCGGGGGAGCTTTGATTCAGTGTGAGCCTTCAGAGATAGACCTGGTGGCTTGGTACTGGTGGTCAAACTCTGGGTGTCTGTGTCCTGCCCAGTTTGGGCCTTTCCCATTGGAATCAGTTTCTTGCGACTGAAAACTGGGTTGGCTATAAACTCTCACTTCTCTTTCCTTTGTCACTTACTAATTATATGACCCTGAGCTGGTTACTTGCCTTCTCAGGGCCTCCATTCCCCTATAGAAATGGGAATCATAATAATGTGTACCTCCCAGGATCGTTGTTACGAGGATCTAAGAAGGACGATCCTAAACAACCCAAACACTCAAGACTATGTGTCCATTGCCAGAGTTCTGATTTATTTGTGCACAAATGGTTGTGTGAGCAAATGTTGGGCACCTTTTTCTTTAAATCAGCTTAATTTGGACTCTCAGTTCCCACCAGAGGACTTTCTACTACAGTCATTCTGAGGTCCTGCTCAACACAGATTGTATTTTTCAGATTGATTCTCCCACCAACAGGAATATATGAAACAATATTTTCTGTTCTGCAAGCGCTTCTAGGACACTGCAACCCCTCATAGAAGGAGACTATGCCCCCTCCCTTGAACCAAGTGGAACTTTGTGATTGCCTCTACTAATAGGAGGGCTTCCCAGGGTGCAGTAGCAGTAAAGAACTCGCCTGCCAATGCAGGAGACGCAAGAGACGTGGGTTCGATTCATGGATTGGGAAGATCCCCTGGAGTGGGGCATGGCAACCCACTCTAGTATTCTTGCCTGGAGAATCCCATGGACAGAGGAGCCTGGCGGGCTACAGTCCATAGGGTCTCAAAGAGTTAGACATGACTGAAGCAACTTAGCATGCACACACCACTAACAGAACACAAAGGAAGCGATGCGACATGATTTCTGAGGCTAGGTTGTTAAACATCATAAAATGTCACATAACATAGTTTTAAACATGTTCTGTGACATGTTTTAAACATAACATAGCTTTAAGTTTCTATCTTGATCTCTGTTAGCTCTTGAAACCCAGCCATCTTGCTGTGAGGAGGCCCCAGCAGCCTGCCGGGCCTCATGGGAAGGAACGGTTCCGCAGCTCTAGCTGATCTCGCAGCTGACAGCTGGCGCCAATTTGCTAGCCAGCTGGGTGAGTCTGCCATCTTGAAAATGGATCCTCGACTTCCAGTTGAATAGGTTGATATCACGTAGAGCAGCGAGAAGCCTTCCCTATGGAACCAACCCCAAATGGCAGATTCATGGGCTGAATAAATGATCGGTGGTTTGTTACACAACAATCAGAAGCAGATGTACCTCATGCCCTCCATTTTCCCCCCCAGAGCTGTAAAATGTCTTGGCCACTTACCTTGGCCCAGGCATCAGGGAGACCCTGACACCCATGCTCTTGCACCACACAAGGACCTTCAGATCTCCTGCTCTGCAGCTCCTGAGCCACCTCTGGAGTGGAGAATATTTTGAGAGGCTGCTGCTGCTGCTGCTAAGTCGCTTTAGTCATGTCCTACTCTGTGCGACCCCCTAGTCGGCAGCCCACCAGGCTCCCCCGTCCCTGGGATTCTCCACACAACCACACACTTTGGAGGTCTTGCCATAATCACGGTCTCCTCTACCTCCAAGTTGGTCATCTGAAGGCTTGCCTCAAGTCTTTCTAGAGTAGTTCTTCTTGCTCCTTTTCCTGCCTCCAGAACTCCCGGATTCACCTCTGAAATGGACTGGAGATTTCCCAAAAGATTTCTGTCTGTAATCTCTCACTAGAGGTGGCTCAGCTCTCTGCCAGGAAAAAGCCCGAGGCAAGTTATGACAAAGGCTGACTCCAGCTGGAAGGAAATGCTGGAAAACCAACCCAACTTGATATTTCATTAAATAACTGAGACACGCATATACTCAATGACTGTACCCTGAAGGTGATGTCACCCCACTCCAGTGCTCTTGCCTGGCAAATCCCATGGACGGGGGAGCCTGGAAGGCTGCAGTCCATGGGGTTGCTAAGAGTCAGACACGACTGAGCGACTTCACTTTCACGCATTGGAGAAGGAAATGGCAACCCACTCCAGTGTTCTTGCCTGGAGAATCCCAGGGACGGGGTCACACAGAATTGGACACGACTGAAGCAACTTAGCAGCAGCAGCAGCAGCAGCAGTACCTTAAGCTTCTAGTGTGTGCCTGGCATTATGCTAGGTGCTTGAAAGACCAGGCTGAACGGCAGGGCCACTCATCGCCCTGGACAGGAGGCCACCTGTGTCTACCCAGAGCCTGCACCCCAGTCCCTCCTCTATCATGCTTCAGGTATCTAAAAACCTAGATATTGCTGCCTAAATGGCCCAAGCATAGTTTTAGTATTTATATGAGCAACTTCTCCAGGTCCATCCAGGGGGACAACATGCCCTCCTATGCACCCTTAGAGATGTGACTAGTGGTAGCTGCAGGCAAGCTGTGTAGACAGAGTTTGGGCCTGTGGGCTGAGGTGTTCACAGGCCAGCATCCTAAGCTACTTGTGACACAGGGCAGAGATGGAGCTAGGAAGAGAACTGGGGTTGGTGGCATGGAGGGCTGGGGTCAGGGCCGACCTACTCTACACCGCCATGTTCCCGCACAGAATTCCAGAGTACAAGAATTCTAAATTTCAGCATGGCCTTCTTAGTCATTGTAAAGAATATTTCTCAAGGCAGAAGAACAGACATGTTTTATTTTCAGTTCAGTTCAGTTGAGGAAGGGGGTAGGGAGGGATGATGGAATCCAGCTATTTAGCCACCTGCCAATCACCATCACCAACACTCCCAGCTTGAGGGAAGGGGATCTGGAGCAGGGTAGGAAAGGAAGGTAGTTTATGCCCATTTTGCACGGATTGGCTAGGGTGGGGAGTGGGAATCCAGCCCAAGGCAGAATAGCACCATCATTCTCAAAGTATGGTCCGTGGACCAGCAGAATCAATATCACCCAGGGCTTTTTAGGCTCTTGGCCCCCTGCAGGAAAGACGGGGTCCTTCTAGGAAGGACAACGCTACGGGGCATTTCGTGGCTTAGAGTGTTGGGACCTAACAAACGCCATGATAGGCTTCAGGGACTAAGTCAGGCCTCACGGGAAAAGCTGAGTTATTGCCCAGTGAGGTCATCCCCGCCGATGCCAGGACTTGTCTAATCAGCATACTCCCTGTAACCTGGTTTGAGTTTATCAGGATGTAAAAGACATCCCCCTGCAGCCAATAAAGATTAGCCAATTAGTAAACCCGTGCAGCCAATAAAGATTAACCAATTAGTACATACCAGGAAACTCCTGCAGCCAATCAGCCCTTGCCAATTCTCTGTCTTTGTTCTAAACCTATAAATACTGCTGTAAATCTGGGCTCTGGGCTCTTGCTCCACTCCACTGCGGTGGATGTGGCGGGAGCCCTAGCTCGAGCTAGAAATAAAACCCCTTCATGCTTTTGCATTGCTGTGGACATCTTATTCTCTCAGTTTTGGGGACTTGGACTCTGAGCATAACAAGAGGACTCCCCAGCCCCACTCCTCTAGCTTCATGTGGAGATTCTATGAAGGAGACTTTTTACTAGAAAGAGAACAGTTATTTATTGAGCAGACAGGGTGTCTAAGAGTGGCCAAACACTTCATGGGCATTACCACATTTAATCCTCAACAGCCACCCTCAAGATTGTTCCCATGATTCTCCCTTTCAAGGGCTCGGTCTAGAGAGGTTAAGTACCTCCCTTATTTGCCTTGGGTCACAAGGCTCCCAGGAGCCTCCCTGGTCTTTGTGATTCTCACATCACACTAACTTCACCTTTATGCTGGTGAGAACAGTGGTTCTCGAGTGTGACTTAGAATCACTTTGAAACCTTGTTAAAGCAAACTTGCTAGGCTCACACCTCAGAGTTTCTTAATCAGTAGATCTGAGATGGGGCCCCCAAACACATGTTCCTAACAAGTTCCCAGATGCTACCACTGCTGCTGCTGCTGGTCTGAGGACTGTGCTTCGGGAACCACCTTGCTGGGCAGGGATCCAGCTCCCCAGCCTACTCCACCCATGCAACACCAGCATAATCATGTTCTTGTGAGATGTCAGTGAGATAATGGGAGAGAAAGAGCTTTGTCAGCAAGACAGGTCAATGGCTCTAGTCATTACACAGGGACGCAAGGAAGGCGATGGGATGCAAGTGGGGGTACCACAGCCATCTGAAGATCTTTTGCCACCCATCTTAACTCTGAGCCACTTCTTCTCAGGAGAGAAAGCCACCTTCACAGGGATGGACCAGCAACCCCTCCCTGCCACCCAGCTCATCAACCCACACCTCCTCCCCTTACCTCCGGCAGCCTGCTAGAACTGTCTCAGTAGCTGGCTGGTCTGGGCTACTTCTCCAGGGGCCAGTCCAGACAAGCTGGTGCAGCATCAAGCCTTATGATTCACGGCCCTGGGGGTGGGTCCTGCTCACCACCCGTGTGAGACTCGAGAGGCCCCTGACTTCCCTTCTCTAAGCCTCAGGTTGCTCATCGGTAAAACGGATGCAACATTTGGCCAGAGTCTTGTGAATTCAACGGCCAGTCCTTGTAAAGTACTCTTCTTAAGCCAGAGTTTGGCATAGAGCCTGGCCCATGGCGAGAGTTCAATCCGTGGTGGCTGTTAGTATTTTCAAATAGTGTCTGGGTCCAAGCTACGTCTTGATAGAGGCCCGGACTTGGAACGCAAGCCGCTCCCACGCCGCCGTTCCCCGTTGCACCCGGATATACCCGCCCTGGAATGCCAAGTGTGGGCCCACCCTCCTCGCCCGGAGGCGTGCCTGCCCGGGCTAGGGTTGCCAAGGCAGGGCAGGATTAGACAGGCGGTGAAGCGAGGGAAGGGGCGTTCCTAGGGAGGCAGAGGCAGGGATGCTGGGAGGACCTTCCAGCGGCCTGGGAGGAGCCTGGGAATGTTGAGGAAGGCTGAGGAGGGGGCGGGACCGTTAGGTAGCGCTGAGACCAGGCGCTTCCCACCCAGCCTGGGCTGGAGCTCGGGGCCTGGGCCAGAGAGAGCTTTTTATCCAGGCAAGGCCCGGGGGCTGGAGGTGGAGTGGGGTAGGCCTAGGGAGGGCCCCATCCCCAGGGTGACCGTGGGGGCGGGGCCGACCGGGAGTGTTTTTGCGGGGAGCCGTAAGCGGGGCGGGCAAGGGGCACAGCTCCACTCGCCACAGGGCCCGAGGCGGGGGGAAGGCCGAGGCGAGCAGAGCCACGTTCCAGTAGAGCCTGGAGGCAGAGCTGGAGGCGCGGCTTGGGCCCGGTCCGGAGGCCGAGGGGCGTGCTCGGGGGCGTGTCCTCTGGAGGGGGCGGGGCCAGGCCGAGGCCGTTGAGTTCCCCGAAGACCGCCGGGAGGGGGATGTAAGATCGAGCGACTGAACTCGGCGCTGCGCAGTCCGACGCGGAGCACTGGGGCGCAAGCCGGCGGCGACTCTTGAGCTTGCAGCGCCGAGCAAAAAAAAAAAAAAAGAGAGAGCAGAGGCGGCAGGTGAGAAGTGGGTGGGGGAGGCCCTCCGGCAAACCACGAGCAAGGTTAGTCTTCGCCCCCAATTTCCAGAGCCCGCTCGGGGCAGCTTTCTCGGAACAAGTGACAGGTCGGGCTGCGCAGGCAAGCTGGTGGTTGATTGAGAAGCTTAAGTTCCCAAGTCCTGACCGCCACCCCCCTCCCAGTTCTCTGTCTCCGCCGTGCACCAGCTGTGACCCCAGGCGCGTCCCCCCGACCCCCGATTAACCGTCTTTGGACCTCTCGGGTTCCAGTACAAGGAGAGGCTGGACCCAGGTGGACTCCGTGCTTCCACTGCCCTTTCTCGCTGGGAACCCTCAGAAGGTGAGGCCGGCAAGTGAAAGCTAGAGCGGACTGCAACAGGTATTTCAGATCGCGTCACCCAGACTAGTCTGTTTCCTTGCAGAGTGGCACTGAGCAAAGCGGGCTCTCTGTGAGCTTGAAGCGCATTGCTTTAAGGGTCTCACTCGTTCCTCCGATGGGACTTGACCTCACGATGAGACTTGAACTCACAGGCCTGGGAAAGCTGGGGGGCGGAGGGGGCGTGGTGACCCAAGTCAGGGATCTCTCAGCCTTCTCTTCCGCACACCTGTGAGAGCCCAGTAAGACGTGGGGTGGGAAACTCAGCGGGGACTTTGCCCACGGCCCCTTCCCCCTCCCCCCCCAACGCCGGCCCCGTCCCAGGGCTTTTCCAGGTGAGCAGGCTTGGGAGGCCCCTGGCGGAAGCTAGGGGACAAGTTCTTATCTGGGTGTGTGGGGAAGACAAGGGAAAATCCCACCAAACCTTGGGCCCAAAGTCAAGCCCAGAGCCTAGGGCTCTTGCTGCATGCCAAGTTCCTTCTTGGGCTGGAGGTTTCTGTCCCTGGTGGCGGTGGGTGTTCTGTGTTGGGCCCTAGTAGCTAATTTGGTGGTCAAGGAGTTGGGACCACATTGATTTGGGTTCCAGTCACTTTTCATGCTTCAGTTTCCTCATTTGTAAAATGGGCATAGTGATGATAATCAGTGGTAGTGGTGGTGGTTGTTGTTTAGCTGCTAAGTTGTGTCCCTCTCTTTTGTGACCCTGTGGACTGTAGCCTGCCAGGCTCCTCTGTCCATGGAATTTCCCAGGCAAGAATACTGGAATAGGTTGCCATTTCCTTCTCCAGGGGATCTTCCCGACGACCCAGGAATTGAACTTGCAACTCCTGCATTGGCAGGCGGATTCCTTACCACTGAGCCACCTGGTAGGGAGGACATAATACAATAATGTGTATACAGTGCTTAGCAAGGCGCCAGGCACCCAGTGAGCCCTCCCTGTGTGACAGCTGCTCTGATGTGGTTGGGCAGGTGATAGACTGGCTTCCTGCCTGGGAATGAGACTGTTTTTGGAGTGCTGGCTGAAGCTCCTGACCTTGTGAGAGCCAAAACTTGCCACCTGCCACCAGCAATACTTTGTCCATTTTGGGGTTGGAGGGGCGTGTCATCTAGACCAAAGACTAGCTGAGTTTTGGGTAATACTCTTGCAGTCATTAGGTTTCTGGCTAAATAACCCCCCAGATGTTTACTTAACATCTATTATATATCAGATGGAGCTAAGTGATGTGATGTAGAAATGAACTAGCCTTCGGGTTCTGCACTCATTTTGAGTTGCTCCCAGTGGGGTCCCTATCCCCACCATGCCTCTGCTGGAGAAGATAACTCACACCCAGAACTCAAGGCCAGATGAGATGTCATGGATATGGAACTGCTTTGGTGGCCAGAATCCAGCTCTTCCATTGCATGCTGGGCTCAGGGTGGAGGTGAGGGGCAGTGTGTGCACCTCTTATCTGTTTGATCAGGGTTGGGCACTGAAGGTGACTGACTCCTCGCATCTCCTGGCAAGATGAGCCCTATACTTTGGAACCAGCTGGAAAGCACTACAGGAAAAGGAACTGGCAGCCCACTGCAGTATTGCAGCCCGGAGAATCTCATGGACAGAGGAGCCTTACAGGCTACAGTCCATGAGGCCACAAGAGTTGGACATGACTTAAACCACCATAGGACAGAGTTTGATTGAGGGCCGTACTATTAATATGTAGAGGGGACAGCATGTGTAGGTATGGGAGGGGTGGTGCCCAAGAGAGGTGAGACACTAGGGAAACCAGGGCAGGGGGTGAAGGGGCTTCCTGGAGTTGTCGAGACTTGAACGGGACTTTCTGCCTGTGATTCCAAGTCCTGCTTGGGCTTAGATCAACTTGGGGCCCCAGACTCCCTCTCTAAGCTTTTGAGTGGCATAAAATTAAGAGTTTGGTATGGTGGGGAGGGAGAGGGGTCAGTAGGTGTTGCCTGTGTGGGGCACAGGGAAGAGATGTTCCTTTCCAACAGTGCTTAGTAAACATCTAGTGGAAAGTCCTCCCACTACCCCTCCACCCCATGTGATGACTGACGGATAATGACACACTGACCCCATCCTTAGCTGCTTACAATCTGGTAAGGAACTTGGACAAGAGGACTCTGATAGGAGATAGACGAAGAGTCAAAGGGATCTTCAGGAAAGTTTCTGGAGCAAGTGGAGTCTTGGGTGGGCCTTAAGCATTTCGAAGGTTTCAGCATCCACAGCTAAGACAGTGTTTTGGGTAGATACGGAGGCCTAGAGGAAGGTAAGGGGGTCAGCGTGTTCAGGGGAAATTTTTTTCAACCTTGTTTGAAAGTAGCCCATATGCTATACAGCAGATACTATAAGCACAGCTTCAGTACCACTGTGCCTCCTTTTATGACCACCAAGACCAGGGTTCAGATTTGATGGCGAAGGGAAGAGGGGTCAGGGAATTTTGAAGAAGCAGCTCGATTAATCAGTCTGGCTGAAGAGTTGAGACTTGACAGGAATGGGAAGGGAGAATGGTAGGTTGCATCAACTCATGGAGGACTTTGAATGCCAAGATGAAATGTTTGGATTTGCGTTATAGCCCTTGAGGGCTGCTGAAGGTTTTCGAGCAGGGGAGTGACCTTGTCAATGTGGCACTTTAGGACAGTCTGCCAGATGTGCTGGGGTTCAAGACCCAGCGGTCAAGGGAGAATGAGCCAATGGCAGTAGTGATGGGGAAGGAGGGCCCGCGGGGGCTTTGGGGAGGTCTGGGGCTGGGGTTGAGGGGAAGGCACTGTCAGAGGGGAGGGAAGAGCCAGTGTCCCAGAGTGTCTAACGTGCCCTATGTGTCTTTCCATCCCCCACCCAGCCTAGACCGAGGAGAATGGCAGACGCTCAGGAAGGTGGTTGGGCTGGGTGGGTACGGACGCTGGGGTGGGTGATGAGTGCTACAAAGTGATAGAGAGGGAGTCGCCCAAGAAGGCTTGTGCTTGCCCATGCAGGACAGGCGTCTGGGCGAGTGGAGGGAACGTGAGCCAGTAGTCAGGGGGCGGGGGCTGGAGAGCTGGGTGTTTGGAAAGAAGTGCTTGCAGCCCCTCCCCTCCTTGTCCAGCCCAAGGAGGGCCGGGGTGAAAGGTTAGCCAGTGGGAGCGCACTTTGCTCTCACGGTGGTGGGATTTTCTTTGGTTCCTCCAGGGCTTCTTTGAAGTGTTGGCAGTGTGGGGCAGTCCCCTCTCTCTTGAGGTCTCAGAGTTTTGAACCACTGTCTGGAAGCTCCTCCCCATCTTCTCACCCCCCAACCCTGGGGATGCAGCCCCTGTCCTGCTCTGAGACCCAGACAGCCCCTCCCGGTGGCGCAGAGGGTGGCAGCCCCAAGCCCCAAGCATTCCTTTTGAGTTGTAGCATCTGGGGCCCGCTGGCACCCCGTGGTTTGGGCTTGGCCTTGACCCCTGGCTCCAAATCTTTAAACCCACTTCCTCCACCCCATGGGGAACTCAGGGAGCAGTTACGATTTCACCGAGAGCATCAAACGGTCAGGAGTTGGCCGTGTGAGAGGCAGGCTGGAGGGAAGAGCCTCAGCCCCTCTCTGGGTCAGGCCAGGGCCAGGGGTGGAGGGGGTGCCGGTTTAATCTCAGCAGGAATTGTCCTGCCCACCGGCTTCCCGTCCCGTAAGCCTGGGTCTGAGGAGCCAGGAGGGAAGCCCAGAGGTAAACATGGGCTGAGTGTCCTGCTACGCCGGCTTCCCTCTTCCCCTCACCCCCTGACGCTGCCTGGGAGGAGGTGGACCGCAGGCCCAGGGCCTCTGTGATGGGCCCACTGGGTGTCTGAGGGCTGCTTGGTTCCTGACTCATCCCCGGGGTTCCCCTGACACTGTGGGTTTCCTGTGAGCAGCAGATTCACTCTGGGCTGACCTGGAGAGGCAGTTGAGGGGAGGGAAGAGGCCTGCAGTCTGCGTCTTAGACTTTGTCCTGGTTCCTCTGTGTGACTTTTCAGAAGTTCCTTCTCCTCTCTGGGCTGTCCTTCCCTGCTCTGCTAATGACTTATTCTTTACTTGGCTCTCAGGAAGTTCTGTAACACCGGACACTTGCAAAGGAGGGTACATGTGAGTGTGTGTGTGCACACACATACACACAAAACACAGGGTCCGCACAGAGTGGAACTGGGTAACTCCTCTCAAACACATGGTAATCGATCCCACTTCCTAGCCTTGCCTACCTCTTACCTGAAGCACCCTTGCTTCTTTCTGCCTGTCCACACAGATTTGGTGATGGACAGGGCGGCCTGGTGTGCTGCGATTCATGGGGTCGCAAAGAGTCGGACACGACTGAGCGACTGAACTGAACTGACACAGATTAGGAATATAGACCAGCATGGTGGTGAAGAACTGGAGCCGCAGTTTTGGCCCTGCCCATCCCTAGCTAGCCTCTGAGCCTGTTTCTGAATCTGTACATTGGGGATAATAATGTTTAATACTTCATAGGGTGACGTGAGGATAAAACAAAAAAACTGCATGTGAAGCGCTTAGCAGTTTTCTGCCTGCACATGGTGAACCCTCCTTCAATGAGAGCTGCCACTGTCCTTGTTTTCTACATCTGGCCAGTCTTTCCAGGCTGTACCGGGCTGCTCCTCAGGCCCCTGGAAACATTCCCCAGAGCCCCAGCCTTCTGTACAGGCCCTCCGTGCCTCGCCAGAGTTCGTGTGCACGTGCCCCAAGACACCAGTCATTTCCGCCTGCGTGGTGTCCTTCCTGGGGGTCGCTGGGTTTCCCCAGCATGACTCTAAGCTTCCTGAGGGGAAGTGGGTCTAAACGTCAGTGGCAGACTTCCTTCAAAACCCTTTCTTTCCCTTCCCTTCTTCCCTCTGTGCGTGTCCACACGGAGCCCTTGCCTCCCCGCTGCTGTCTGGGGGCACACGGAGTGTCCCTGGGAACCCTCCTAGTCAGGGACAGCCCCGTCCATCTCTGTGTCCCGACTCCAGGCACAAAGCCTGGCCCACAGCGGGCACTTGGGAAATGGATTTGGAACGAGTGAGTGATTCTCCTCAGGGTGGCCCAGTGGGACCCAGTTTGAGCCAGATCCTCAGTGACTCCTGGGCAAGGATGGGGCCGGGACGGGGGGTCTCACGCCCCTGCCTTGCCCTTCAGGACTGCCCACCCTGGGCCTGGAACTGGGGTCCAGGGAGGTGGGAACAGGGCAGCTGGATTGCTTCAGCCTGGGTTTCGGCTTCCCATGTGAGGCCTGGCCTTTCCCCTCCTGAGAGGGGAAGAGCCCAACTTCCTCCAGCCCCAGCCTGTGGGGGCATCTCCGGCCTTTAGTGAACCCTGACTCAGCCAGAAAAGCTACCTTCAAGTCAGCAGTTATTTGTGCCAGGTGCCCCTGTCCCGTGAGGCACAGGCTCAGGGCTGGGGGATGGGAAGGTGCCCTCCCAGACCCCCGCTCCCCCCAAAATTATCCCCAGAGACCACCCGGTGAGGAGCTCTGGAACGCCTGTCCGCTCTCCCCTCTGGCTTCTTTCCTGGCTTCTTTCTTTGCCTTTCTCTGGGCCCCACCCCTGACTTGCCCTGCTGTGTTGAGGGGTGATCCAGGATGGGAATTGCTGAGGATTCCAGACCTGGGCCCATAGGACCCATGCAGGAAAGTGGATGAAGTGCTGTAAACGGGGCATTAGGAAGCCTGGTTCAGTTGCTGGCTCCGCTGTGAAGTGGCAGTGTGAGCTGGTCCAGGGGGCTGGTCCCCTAGGCCAGTTCTCTTGCTTCTCAGGCAGTAAACACTCCAGAAGCCTGCCGGAGGTCCAGCTGGCCTTGGCCCCGGACAATGGGGAAGGAACCATAGACAACGTCGTGGACTCTGGAATCGGACTATCATTTCTGCTTCTGCTATTTACCTGCTGGCTGTGAAACCTTAGGCACACCCTAAGGGTCTTAACCCCTCTGCCCATCCGTTTCAGCATCTAAAATGTAGACCGTTATAGTATTTCTCTCATGGGGTTGTTTGAGAATGATATGAATCAATGGATGTGAAGCCTGTGTGATACGTGCCTGGCACACAGTGAGTGCTTTATATTAATATGTGCCAGTTGTTTTGGGTAATGTTGCTATTATTAATGTGCTTGTGCTCAGTCGCTGTAGCCCACTAGGCTCCTCTGTCCATGGAATTTTCCGGGCAAGGATACTGGAGTGAGTTGCCATGTCCTACTCTGGGGAATCTTCCTGACCCAGGGATTGAACCCACGTCTCTTGTGTCTCCTGCCTAGGCAAGTGGATCCTTTACTACTCTGCCAGCTGGTAAGCCCATAGGGAGCAGGATTTAAGTCTTTGGGGGCAGTCTTTGGAGAATGGCTTGAGTCTGGAAATCTGGAGACCTGAGTTCTGATCCCAGCTCATCCTTTACTTGCCATATGACCTTGGGCAAGAGATAGCCCTTCTCTGGCTGCAAAACTCTTATTATCATACATTTGGCTGCACTTGGCTTTTGTAAGAGAAGCCCATGCGATATCACATTGGGGAGCTGCAGGGTTTTATTTAGGGAAAGGGCTTGTGGGTGCCCACCCTGTTCTCCTGCCCCAAAATAGTCACTGGAGGTGGGCAGGTCCCCACAGTGTCATAGAGACACCTCAGAAACAGAATGGGCGAGTGTTCCCCCATGATTGCATTCAACAAGGCTAAAAAGCAGATGAGTACGTTTATATACAACATAATAATGGGATTATCTAGATCAAATTACAGGCTTTTTTTTTTAAACTTTCCGCCATTTTCTGAATCTTCTGCAATAAACCCGCATTATTTTTATGCCCAAGAAAGAAAGAACAGACATGATAAAGCTATCAAAAAACCTACTATACATATTTAAACAGAAATGCATTATGTGAACTTGGGGATCACATTGAGGGTTTTGTTGTTGTTAATAAATCATATTTATTTCAAAAGGGGGTGGGGTGTTGGTTTGAAATGAATGTCAATTTGTCAAGCCTCAAAAGACTGAGGGAGTGTCTGTGGAGGAAGCCAAGAGTCAGACATGTATGGGAGCCCACTCCAGCCTGCATCATGGTGGACACGCCCCGCGTGCTGCCTGGTGTTGAGAAAGCATTTCAAAAGTCTTTCACTCCAGAGGGCTGACTTTCCTCACTTGTCAAATAGGAATGATAATAATAACAAACAATTCAGAGGGATGCTGTGAAGGTTACAGGAGCTTCACACTTTAAGTTTAGAGGGAAGCCCTCTCCTTCTGAATTTGGAACCAAGCGAAAAGCGCAGTTGCAAAGGAAGGCAGGAAAACGTGGCTTTAGATCTGGTGCCCGGAGGGCTGGCTCACTCTTCTCTGGAACTGGCAGAGTTACGCGTCCGGTCACAGGCAGCTCTGAACAGGAGCCAGCCTCTCCACAAGAGCTGGTAGCGTGTAGGGGAGTAGCCCAGATGGAATGCTTCCAGCAGACAGCCTGGTTCACTGAGAAGGGGAGTACCGAGTACATCTCCCAGATGAACCAATCAGACAAGCCGCTGCTGGGGGTCCTGGCAAGCGAAGACGTGGGTGGAGCCAGGCCTCAGGTGTTCGGCCCACATGGGTGTACAGGGAAACAGGTGGAGAGAAGAATATGTGTTCCGCCTCATACCTACAGGGCGCTTCTAATGATACCTGGTAGGCAAACACTGATTAATGTTCATTTGACGTTGCTGACGATAATGTTAGCAATGAGTAATTCTACTACTGAGGCTGGAAAATCACTCTCCCACACACTGTCTTAGGAGATGGAACATGAGAATGCTGTTGCAATGGGACACGGTGAGACGTCCTTATGTATAAAGGAGATAAAAACTTAGTGGGGGTGGATATGACTGCTTTGTCTGAGATCTTGCCGCAAGTGAGTGGGTAGCCAGGGTCTGGGTCACTGTTGGGCACCTAGTCAGAGAGGCCTCCGTGGCCTGACCCCTGGCCTCTCTGAACTCACAGCCACAGGAGGCCATGTCAGAGGCTCTCCAATGCCCCTCTGATCCCTTCTCTCACAACTTTCGGTGAGGATTAGATGAGATCATAGTTCTGGGTGAAACAGTGGTGGGCCCAGCAGAGTACACCCTCCATTCAAGCTAGAGGATGATGAGGGTGATAGTGATGAATGAAGGCTGCCCCTGCCTCCCCTTTGGGGAAATAACAGAGTCCTTCTTCCCCAAAGACCAAGGTCCCTGATCTGGAGTGAAAGACTTTTCTGGGGCTATTTGGAAATCTGGGGTCAGGAGGGCCTTGCGCCTCTATGGGCTCAGTCCTCCATGAGACTGTCCGAGCCCAGCCTCCACCCGCGTGTGCTTTTGGCCGAGAGTGAGGGCAAAGCTGAGGGCTTGTGACTAAATTCACAAGATCATATAATGCCGTCCTGTGAGCAGCATTATAGTTCCCTGAGTCAACCTATCTGCCCCGTCTGATCCCAGCATTCAGCCTTTGCTCGCACACCTCAAGGCTTGGAGAGCTCACTGCCTTTCATCTCTGGATGGACTGGACTCTTAAAAAATATCGTGTAGAATTTGAACAAATCTATCCTCCCTTCCATCTGTTGGTCCTGACCATGGTCGTGGGGACCACTTGGAGATCGTGCAGAGTATGGATACTCCCCGAGTGTGTGCGTTGGGGGGTGGCAACCAAGCCCCCCTGATAGCACCCTCCCCCTCTGCCCTCAGGTCAATGATGCAGATGTAGGAAAGAGACATTTCTATCATCTTTTTTGTTGTTGTTTATTTTTACTAATTTTTATTGGAGTGTTGTTGATTTACAATGTTAATTTCTGATGTACAGCAAAGTGAATCAGTTGTAGCTATAATCAAATATCCATTCTTTTTAGATTCTTTTCCCATATAGGTCATCACAGAGTATTGAGTAGCGTTTCCCATGCTACACAGTAGGTTCTTATTAGTTACCTATTTTATATATAGTAGTGTGTGTATGTCAGTACCAATCCATTTCTGTCAATTAAAAAAAAAAAACCTTCATCTCTGCCTGAACTAATGGGCCCTTAAAAAAAAAAAAAAAGACTTTCTAATTACTGAAGAAATAGTTTTGTGGAAGAAGTTTGAGGGTGAAGAACAGATGCAGAGGAGGAAGTAACTGCTCAGAGATAAGTCCTGAGATGGGTTTGGTGTTCACACACACACGCGCGCGCGCGCGCGCGGTTGGAATCTCACGTATGAACCACTTCCTTGCTGTTGCTTTTAGGTTAACACTATGAGGAGGGTTTTCCCCGTTGTTCAGTATTCTTCCACAGCGTGTTCCCCAGGTCCGTAGCATCACACCACATGGATCTGCCGTGACCCAGTTAAACACGCCCCTGCCGTTGCACGTTTAGGCCGTTCTGAATTTTTCATTCGCGCCCACGTTGCCATGGTGACCACCTTGTCCGTGTGTCTGTTTGGTTCTCAACTGGAGTGATCTCCACAGGCTGAATTCTTCAAAGTGGCTTTCCTGTCAGATGATTTTTAAACTCAAGGTCTGAGGACCAGATTCTCAGGGAGACCCCTCTCTGTGACACGTACCAGAGTGTACGTGCCCCCCCCCCCCACATTTAGCTCCGGGTCTGCCGAGGGGAGGCTTCCCTCGTGGCTCAGTCGATAAAGAATCCGCCCGCAATGCAGGAGACCCGGGCTCGATCCCTGCGTCGGGAAGATCCCCTGGCGAAGGAAATGGCAAGCCACTCCAGTATTCCTGCCTGGAGAATCCCATGGCCAGAGGGGCCTGGCAGGCTTCAATCCATGGGGTCTCAGGAGTCAGACACAACTTAGCGACTAAACCGCCACCTCCTGAGGGGAGGAGGGGCGCTGAGCAGGCTCATGGAGGGGAGCAGGCTCACGGAGGGGAGCAGGCAGGCTCTTGGGGCACGCATGTGGTACAGTCAGTCAGAGACAAAGAGAAAGGCAGATATGAAGGAGATTTTCCTCTACGACTGCAGTCTGACTTTTGACCCTCCTGTCGGGGAGCCTGGCATGTCATTAACTAATTATGGGATCTTTACTATTTAATGACCTCTCTCCATGGTGACGCCTTCCCAGCAGCCTGCTGGGAGCCAGGGGATGGGAGATGAGTCTGTGGGAGGGAGTTTCTCTGGAATAGGAGGCGGGTCATGGGGTGTTGCAACGGTTCTCAAACCCTGACATACATCAGAGTCTCCTGGAGGGTTTGTTAAAACGCAGATCGTACAGTTTCTGATTCTGTCCGTCTGGGGTGCAGCCTAGGAATGTGTGTCGCTAATGTATTCCCGGAACGTGCTGCTGGTCTTGGTGTGGGATCCCAGTCTGAGAACAATAGAGTAGTGGGTTAGGGCAGAGGAGGCTCTGCAGTGAATTTCAGCTCCTGGGGTTGCTGCCGGTAGGAACCTTGGCTTCTTTAACAAAGGCTGGTGTGAGATCTGAACTCAGCTTGCCCCTGCCCCCAGCTCATCACTCTTCTCCAGGATGCACTATTATATAACCGTGTGCAAGAGGAGAAGATAATCACCACCATTTCCACTTTATGGAAAGGAAAACTGAGGCTCTGACAGGTGACCTGATACATCCAAGGAGAGCCACCAGGAGCTCTAATATAGGACCCCTGACGTTGTCACCTTTCCATGCTCCTCCCGAATACCGCCCCCCCCACCAAATGTGCATGCTGTCTCGGGCTTCCCTCGCACGGGGGTCATGCAGGAGCAGAGGTGCAGTCCCTGAGCCCTGCGCCTGCCCTGGGGGACTGACTCCACGTGAGGGGACGGGAAGCCAGGTTCCCCCACATCGCCTCTGAGCCAGTGTCTTGCTCTACATCTCACCCCCACTGACCATCCAGTAATGTGATCTCCTGCCGAGATCTCGTGTCCTCCAGCCAGTTTACGTTCCCAGTTATGGTTCTGGGCCGCTTTTCTGGGAGGCTGGCAACTTTTCTCTGGTTGAGCCCAGGCGCTGTCTGGCAGGCACAGCAGAGGAAGGGGAGAGAGCCCTATCTGATGTGTGCCAGGCCTGGCCCTGGACACTTTGCAGCTGTGATGTCTGGTCATCCTCCCACCAGGCCCCTTTCCCCAGTAGAGGTTATCATCTCACACACACACATACACACACACACACACCTATTCACAGATGAGGAAACTGAAGCTCCCAAGGCTGGAACGACTTGTCCAAGGTCACAGCTGAAGGCAGCAGAGCTGGGCTTTCACTTCCATACTCCAAGGTTGGGCCCCCTGGTCTGGAGTGGTAGCAGGTCGTGGAAGGAGCTGGGCTGTGGGGGACACAGCCTGTGCCCCACCCACCACCCATGCAAAGAAGGTCAGCCCAAGTGACAGGGCTCCCCGGGGACTCGGGGTCTTGCAGTGGGAGGACTCTGGCCCGGCCACCAGGAGCCGTACTTCAAATCATGCTCAGTTGCCCCCTGGCTGTGTGACCATGGCAAGTCACCCTATGCCTTGGGGCACCCAAGTCTTCATTTCTCATAATGATACCTTATGCTTTATAGCTTTTAGCAGTGGACGTTTTCTCATGTGCTTACTCCTGCAAGCCTCCCAGCCCCTAATGAAATAGGCAGGGGGTGGTGATTACTGGGCCCACTTCACCGATCATGATAGAGGCTGTAAGTGAGATGTCCAGAATCCTACAGCTAAGGAGGGCCTTGAGCCAGGACTTGAACCCATGTTGTCTTTGCTTCCCATCTTGAGTCTGGTCCGGCACCCCAGCTACCTCCTAAGTAAGAAGGGAGAACTCTGGGCTCCTTTTGTTCTCAGCTCAGGATTGGGGGTCCCAGGGCTCTTAGTTGGGCTGTTGGCTCTTGGGTGCCAGGGGCCAGGACTCCAGGAAATGCTGGCCAGAGATCCTTGCTCTGGGCTGGGAACCGTGGAGAAGGAAGATAGGGTGGTCCAGGCTGCCCCTCCCCAGGCCCAGGCATGTGAGGTCCCTGGTGGACAAGGTGTGGTCTGGCCAAGGTCCTCCTCACATTTCAGCCCCTGGTCCCCCTGAGGACTGTACCTGCCCTCCAGATACACCATGCAGAATTTTCCAGATCTCAGGACTCAGCTCCCCTGAGTTCCCACCTCTACTCCTCCAGCTCTGGTTCTGCCTGAATGCCTTCAGCTCCTCCTCTCCTGATCTGGGTCTTCCTCCTTCCCTCCAGACCCAACTCCAACCACCTTCTTCCCTGTGGCCAAGCCAGCTTAGCTGTCCCAGATTCTGTCCTGAGGGTGAGCTGGCTCACAGGATTAGTTAATGCTGCAAGGTGGCGAGGAGGGCAGCGACTGGCTGCTGTGGGCCCGAGCCCCCGGGGGTCTGTGTGGGCTGGGGACAGCTGAGCTACCTATAGTCAGCCTCAGACCATGAGCAAGTCACTTCTCCTCTCTAACCACCAGCTTCTTTCTAAAAATTAGAACGCCATCTTCCTCACGAGTCACTGTGAGGCTGGCGTGAGATGCAATGGATAAAACACCAACCGCTGACGTCCAGTGGGTTTGAGGCTCTTGGAAACGCTGGCCACTCCCCTTTCCCTGCACTCAGCTTGGGGTTCATTCCTCTTCCACCACCCAGTCCAGGGGCTGGGTGTCTGGTTGGGCCTTGGTGTCAGGCCTGAACTCTATCTGCTTAGGTTGGGGGGTGTTCTAGGCAGATAATGGGAAGATTGGGCAGACAAACAGAATCAGCTCCCAACGGGCCCTGCCAGCCCCACGTTGTGGCCCTGGGCACGGGGCCTCCTGAGCCTCAGTTTCCGGGGCTGTGGAAGGGGCGCATGCCTATGACCTGTGTTCCTAGGGTCACACGGGGCCTCCTGGGAGAGCTGGAGGAGTAGGGGTGGGAATTCAGGTGGCCTGAAGCACTGTGTTCTCCCTCCCAGGAGCCTGGAGTCTGGCTGGTCACAGTTAATTTCCATGTCCACTCTCCTCCTGTGACACAAACAGTCCCCGTTCCCTCTGGCCCCCCGGAGGCTCATCAGGCTGCTGTGTTCCTGGCTCTGGGCCTGGTGTGCGGGGTTGCCAGCCCTCCGGGCTCCTTTCTTCCTGTGCAACCCCGAGAGCCGGCCCAGGCCCGAAGCCCTACCTGATGGAAGGAGGGTCCCTGTGCTGAGAACTCTCGGAACCCCATGCCTGGTCCCTGGGGCTCACGGGGGGCACAGATCCTAGCAGCAAGCCCCTTTCCTTTCCACTTTATTTGTCTGTCTGTCTGTCTGTCTGTCTGTATACCCTCCTCCTCCCAGCTCCATGTGGCCCAGAACCTTCTCACGGTGATAATAATCGCCGTACTTCCCTTGATTGTGCGAGAGCATTTTTATTCTCCAAGCCTGTCTCCTCCCTGTAAGGTAGGAATGAGCTGCGGTTATCTGAGACAGGGGAGGGGACTTTTCAAAGCCCGCAGTGGGGGCCTCATGACCTGTCTCCCCAGCCCCATTCCCCAGCCCTCAGTGGCCGTTCGTATCTTGGCTGCATTTTGCCGCAGGCATGCCCCTGGAGTCAGGAGTGGGAAGTGGGTAGTGAGAAGGTAAGGGTGGCAGAGCCCTAGGTCTCCAGGGTCAGAGTGGCAGGCTCCCTGCTTTAGGGGCTAGTAGAGGGACTCCCCCCACCACTGAGGCAGGGCAGCTGAGGGTGATGGTCGAGGAATGAGAGTGTGGGGCTGCCTGGGCTTTCGTCTCTCCTCCCCAGGGCCCGAGCTGGGGAGGTCCCAGGGGGCTGTTTGGGACCTGGGTGCTCGTTTTAGTGGCTTAGGTGCTGCTGCCTGAGGTCAAGTCCCTCATCCAGCTTCAGCTCCTTTAGGCCTGGGAGCGACTCTAGCACCTAGCTGGTGATAAAGACCCAGGCTCCTCAGGAATCAGCATGTGTGTGTGCGTGCGCCTGTGTCTCTGTGTGTGTGTGTCTGTGTGC